>NC_061862.1:132805252-133146085 GCF_907164915.1 Impatiens glandulifera
ACCGAACCCTGCCTCTTAAAACCGAAGGTCCAATTACGGAAGCTAACAACACGCATCCGGAAAATTACGGAGGAACTCGAAAAGATAGAACAGGAAGACACCGTAGCGCCGCGGGTGTTAGCAAGGCTTGAAAAGGCCAAAGGGGAACTTATTCAAGAAATCGAACGACTAGAGGCCATATGCAGCCGAATGAAAATACCGGTCTATACTCCTCCCCAGATCGATACGTTTCCGGAACACTGCCCAACACCTCCACAGGAGAATGCGGCATCCAAAGATTCCGATGAAAGAGTCGACCCCAACCTCACCGGGCCATCCCCTCCTCCAGAACCGGAAGTCCCCGCTTCAGATTTCACTAAAGAATGGATTGAGGACCGATTTCAAAAGCTTGAAGCATCCACATCAGAACGGATTGATGACCGTATCCAAGAGTTCGATGACACAGTGGTTCAACCATTCAAAGATAGACAACAAAGAATATTGGACTCGGCCCTCAAGTTCACCGACGCCACAAGGTGTCTTCTAGAAAGAAATCAGGAACGATTCTTAGAAATCGGCGAAGATATGCGGGAAGAGGCGGTTCTGCGTAGTAAATGTGTTCAGCGAACGGCAATTCTGGAGGACTTGACCTCCGATTTGAAGAAAGACTTCGAACGGCTTGAAAGAGAAACCGATCAACGGTTGACATCAATGAGTGATGACCTGGTTGACACAACACTTCAACGGGTCTCCGAACTCGAGAAGACAAATGTGGGTCTCGTGGCCGAACTGAAAGCGCTTTCCGAACAAGTTGCCGAATTGCTAAGGGCAAAGGTGAACGCGGATGCCGCGGCTATAGCGGCCGATGCTGAGACGCCTAAAAGGATCCAGGATGCGCTGGATGCCGAAATGAGCAAAGAAAAGGAGGCACCGCGTTCCACTCAACTCACCGAAGAAGAAAAAGAGGCCGAGCGACTTCGAATTGCAGAGACTAAGTACCCAGGGTTTGCTGAGAAAGTAACCACTCAGGCTGCGGAGGA
Source organism: Impatiens glandulifera (assembly GCF_907164915.1). NCBI lineage: Eukaryota > Viridiplantae > Streptophyta > Magnoliopsida > Ericales > Balsaminaceae > Impatiens > Impatiens glandulifera. The sequence continues at coordinate 132,806,272 of NC_061862.1, forward strand.
TGCCGCACGGTTGGAAAGGGAAGCACGGAGGCTGGACGGCTTCGCTAAGGAACACAAGAAGAAAAAAGCGGCCGCCTCCGCCTCAGCGCCGAAAAAGCGGAAGAGGGAGGCTCCTAAGAAGGAGGCCCCTAAGAAAGTTCAAATAGCCGAGCTACTCAATGAGGTCTCGGAAGCGGTCATCCCGAGTGAATCGCAGCAGGCCGACCAAGTCGAAGAGGAAGTCGAAGAACAACTGCGGTCACGGTCTACAAAACGACGATCTTCCGAACCGACCGGTCAACAGCAACCGAAGAAGAAAAAGAGCATATACGACTTCTCGGACTCTAAATAGGGACTATCTTTCTTTGCCTTAGTGCTTTTATATATTTTGTCTCTTTCGGTTATCTATATATAAAGTTATTTTTGAAACCGGCCATCTCTTGCACTTCTACTTTGTTATGATAATTTTAAATAAAATAATCAAAAAGGGAGAAATTGATAAGATAAAAGATAAAGACTCTTCCAAAATTTTTCTCAAAATTTTTCGAAAAATTCTCCTAAGTCAGCTTCAAAAATCCGTCCAGACAAAACAACCGGCCTACGGTTGCAAACGTACATGATTTTGATAATTTTAAATAAAATAATCAAAAAGGGAGAAATTGTTAGATAAAATTAGACCGGTTCAAACATACCTAACTTAAATAAACTCTCCATGCAGGAACAAGGAACCGGACCGGAACCGGCTAAAGAAAACTAGCCGGTCAAGCTACTAAGCCGACCAAGAATACCTGGAACTTTACCGCACAAAGAAAGGATCGGCCAAAGCTTAAAACTGGAATCATCAAACAGTCGATCATCCACAAGGCAGAGAAATAACCGGAAGAAGTCCGGTTACATTACTCATACCAAAAGCCACTCGGCTAAGTCAAGCGGCCGACCAGTACAAGAAGACAATTCGGGTATCTATTGAGAATGATATCAAAAGAACAGACTGAACACTTCCATATTCATGCAAGTCTGAGGAAAGACTGTAGGCTGCAGAAGACAGTACTACCGGATCTTTCCACTTCGGGATAAGACAGAAAGGAAATCTTCCAAGTACAGACAACTGTCCAACAGACAGTGCCTACATCAAGTAAAAGACAAACCCGGCAGGTTTGTCTTACACACCGGAAGAACAGACCGACAGGTCTGAGACAGAATACCAGGTCTGAGGTTGACCATCAGGTCTGAGGAAACGACCGCAGGTCTGAACCTCTGAAACACTGAATCACTGCACCTCTGCTCAGCCAATCAGATTCAAGGAAGTGAAATATGACCGTTGACATATTTCACCTATAAAAAGGGGCAGTTGAAGAAGAGTAAATGTGGGACATACATTGGGATAACGAGCGCTAAGAGCATTTACTACAAGTGATAAGAGTGTGCTACTTTAGAAAGCCTAAGTGTTGAAAGTTAAAGTGTGTTTTACAATTTCGGTGAAAACTGTAAGAGTGTTATCGAGCAGGAAATAAGTCTCGATCGGTTTGTACTTGTATTCCTTAGTGAATATCCTTCTCGCGGTTTCGAGAGGAAGGGGTGACGTAGGAGTTTTATCTCCGAACATCCATAAAATATGTCTTGTTATTTACTGTCTGCCGGTTTCATTACTTAACCGATCTATACCACTATAACCGACTTAATCCTATCCAAGCCGAATTTCCAGGTTACCAAAGCCGACCCATCAAATTTCAAACATCCATTATACAATACCGTTTCTGCCTATTATACAAGCGTGCCGCTTCAACCTGAAAGCAAACCTCTTCCGCGCTTGAACCTAGTTCAAGGGTTTGTGACAGGTTGTGTAGTATTGAAACCCCGGTGTTAATCTCTAACCGAATTAACCACCACCCTTCGAGTGTAAACCGCTAACCGGTCCAACCCCCGGTTCCCCAGCGGCGATCTAGATCCTAACAGAAAGATAATTTAGTCTTCTGTGAACCATCCCCCTTCCATCCTCCTTTCGTACCACTTTTCCATGGTGTTTTCAGGTGACCGTTCATCAATTCTTGTTATCCACCTGTACATCATGAGTATGGTGATAGTGTTGGATGGTCCAACCGGAACACCGGTTTCAAGGTTGCGGCGTTTGGACATCAGGAACCGGGTGATTTGAGGAGCGAAACTGGTCCTTCCTCTTGCAGCGGTCATTAGCCGCTTCAGTTTGTTGAAGAGGTAGATTGCCCAGTTGATCGACGAGTTTCGAATGATGGCTATCATGATGTCAAATGCCTCCCGGTTGTAGTTTTGGTTAGGCATTTGGCCCATGATAGACCTGTGAACCAAGTCATGCAGAATTTGGTAGTGAGGAGCGAGGGTTTCTTTTTTTTCCAAAGTCCTTGATCGGAGCGTTGGAAGAAGAGAAAATCTTGAAGAAGTCTTCCTTAGCCGGTAGGAACGGCGTTGGGAAGTCCGAAAAGCCTTCGGTTGGAAGGTGAAAGAAGTTGGCGAATTCCTCTTCGGTAAACTGAAGGAATTGACCGTCGACGATGGTGCGGATGCTGCCATCATCTAGAATATGACCATTGTTGAAAAATTCACACACTTCCTCCACGAGGATAGTGTCTAAACCTTTAAGAAAGCCTTGGAGCCCAGAGTCTATGATATGCTGAAAAATGCATTCATAGTATGCACTATCTTTGATGTCTTCGAAGTCGATGATAAGAGTATTTCTTAGTTCGGCAGACATGATGCGGAGGATTGAGGAAGGTTTTGGAAGGACTTTCTGAACTTTCAAGTTTGAGAGAGAAGGAAGGCAGGAAGCGTGTTTTGAAAATGAGGGAGTGAGCCTCCTTTTATAGCTTGGAATGGTTGAGAGCATTTAATGAGAATATTTGAAAAATCTAGCCGTTTATGTCTAGTCATTAATGACTTTGTGATTTTTCAAGAGAATAATGGCATGTCTTGTCTAGTCAAGTCAGGCATGCTTATTGAGAATGATGATTTGTGTTTCCAAGAGTGATCTGATTTTGTTTTGATATTGCACATTAAATGTTTGATCATTTATGATTTTTGAGTTTTTAACTTAAAAGAGGAAGAAAATTTGATTCATTGATTGAGGTGCAAAACCGGTTATACAACAAAATTACCGGTTTTGGGAAAAAGATAAAAATAGGACAGAGAAAAGGACAAGCTAGACATTAGATGACTCAGCCGTTTGATTTGCTTGATTTCTTCTAGCCTTGACAGCTTCCCACCGGTCGATCATCTCTTGTACTCTTTCCTTGGTGAGCACATGCCTTGGATGGAGGGTTACGAATGGTCCGGAGTGGATGTCCAGACTTGCACAGAAACCGCTCAGTTGAGGAGCGTAGCCGGTTTTGTTGGAGAGGAGCATCTTTTTCAGGTTACTGAAGATGATCCAGGACCAGTTAACCGGTGTCCCAACCGTTACAGCAATCATCATCTCGAAAACCCTTTGGGTGTAGTAGTAACTTTTCTCTCTGCCCAAAACGGACTTTCCCAGAATCTCACAGAGAAGCTGGTACTTATGAGAAAGTTGACTTTTAGCACCCCAAGGCTTAACCGGGATGTCAGATCCTGAGAACCGGCAACACATCTCTTCCATGGTCACCGGGGAGTATGTTAAGTCGGTTACCCCTTCATTGGGCAAACCGCAGTATACAGCGAAATCCGTCTCGCTGAATAAGAACTTTTGACCGTAGACTTGTGCAACGATGATATCTCGATGCACTTCTTTTCCGGTTTGGAAGAGTTCTTCGACTACTAGGTAGTCAAGAATGAATCTGTTCTCGAGGAAGCTTCTTAGCCCGCTTCTTTCTACGGCTAAGAACATTTCTTTGACCTCGTGATCTTCATATTGGTAGATTGAGTTAAAATCTGTCAATAGAATCTTCTTTGCTAGGGAGTTGGTGTTCATGTTCTTGAGAGAGAGGGTTTATCTCAAGAGTTATACTTGTGAATAGTGATCTTGTGAAGTTTTGTGAAGGTTTAAGGGTGGTTTATATAGCCAGGGATTTGGCTAGATTAATGAGTTTTAAGCATGCTTGATGATGTCATCAGTCATGTAATAGACCTTAACTTGTTGAAGTAACTAATGTTTATTTCCAAGATAAAATCTAATTATTACCAAGATAATAATGATGACAAGTATCTATTGACAAGATGTGAGTCTCCCTCTCTTGATGATGGACACATGTCGTCATCTTGATTGTGGTAGACTTATTTTTATTTATTACAGGCTTCATTTTTCAAAATATGCATGAAAACTCAGTCAGTCATCTCAGGTTAGTCGGAGAAGTTCATTTCATCAGACCAGAATGCATTTGTACTAAGCGGTTTTCCATGACCGATTTTAGTAGGATATTTGCTCCGATTGTGAATAAATGTTGATTAATGTCACCATTTGTTCATTTTTGGATTTATTCTATCCACTTAAACCTGGTTATTTCAACCGCATAGTAAATATACATGTGATTTGAAATTATGAAGTAATCGGGCATAACCGGAGACTTCCTCCCGGTTAGCATTTTTGATTTATCAATGGCCTATTTGAATATGGTTTGAGAAGCGAGAGCTTCTCCCTGAACACATATCCCGGTTTTATATAAGCATGCATAATCATGATATCAATTGATTAAGATTAGTAAGTCCCAAAATATTTCGAAAGTGAGAAAACTTAGCTTCCTATAGCGGTTTTGTAAATATATTCGCTACTTGTTGCTCGGTTGAGACATATTCCAGCCGAATGTGTTTCTCCTGAACGTGCTCCCGGATGAAATGGTGTCGAATATCGATATGCTTTGTTCCTGAGTGCAACACCGGATTGTATGTAATCGCTATGGCGCTGGTGTTGTCACAGAAGATTGGAGATTCCTTGGCTTCTATCCCGAAGTCCCTTAGTTGCTGTTGGATCCAGAGGAGTTGGGCATAGCAGCTTCCAGCCGCTATGTACTCTGCCTCTGTGGTTGATGTTGCAACAGATGTTTGTTTCTTGCTGCTCCAAGTGATTAACCGGTCACCTAGAAACTGACAGGTTCCACTTGTGCTCTTTCTATCGATTTTGCATCCTGCGTAATCGGCATCTGAGTAGCTTATAAGGTTGAAACTTGAGTCTTTTGGGTACCACAGTCCCACTTCTTGAGTTCCCTTTAGATATTTTAGAATTCTTTTGGCCGCCGTATAATGAGATTGCTTTGGATTTGCTTGGAACCTTCCGCACACTCCGACCGCAAACAGAATGTCAGGTCGGCTGGCTGTGAGATATAGCAATGATCCGATCATTCCTCGATAGGCTGTGATGTCAACGGCTTGACCATCATCATCTTTGTCCAGCTTTACTGAAGGACTCATTGGCGTAGCCGCTTCGGCACATGTATCCATCCCAAATTTCTTCAGCAGTTCGGCTGTGTACTTCATTTGGCTTATGAAGGTTCCGGCTTCAATCTGCTTAACCTGAAGTCCTAGAAAGAAACTCAATTCTCCCATCATACTCATTTGAAATCTATCAGTCATCATTTTCGAAAACTTGTCACATAATTTTGGATCGGTTGATCCGAATATGATATCATCAACATAAATCTGAATAAGTAAGATTTGTTCCTTTCTTTCAAATTTGAAAAGTGTTTTGTCTACCGAACCTATTGTGAATTTGTGATCAAATAAAAATTGTGTCAAAGTATCATACCAAGCTCTTGGAGCTTGTTTCAAACCGTAAAGGGCTTTATTCAGCCGGTAAACATGATTTTCGTGTTCTGGATTTTTAAAACCTGGAGGTTGATTAACATACACCTCTTCATTTACTTTACCATTAAGAAAAGCACTCTTAACATCCATTTGAAAAACTTTGAAGTTTTTGAAAGCTGCATATGCCAAAAATATTCTAATGGCCTCAAGTCTAGCTACAGGGGCAAATGATTCTTCAAAATCAACGCCTTCTTCCTGTTTATAACCTTGAGCCACTAACTGGGCTTTGTTCCTCGTAACTAAACCGTCTTCATTGAGTTTATTTCTGAATACCCATCGTGTCCCTATAACCGGTTTGTTTTTCGGTCTGGGAACTAGGTACCAGACTTTATTTCTCTCAAACTCGTTTAATTCCTCTTGCATTGCCAAGATCCAATCTGGATCTGATAATGCTTCATCCACCTTTTTCGGCTCAATTTGTGATATGAAAGCAGAGTTTTCATAGTGATCCAAATTTTGTTGCCTAGTTCGGACGGGTGAGGATATGTTACCTATTACTAGTTCAAGAGGATGATTTTTGTTCCTTTTGAGGTTAAACCGAGACGTGTCTACCAAGCTTTCGGTTGGCTGATCAAGGTTAGACTGATCGGTAGGTTGAACAGAGTCAGACCGACCGATTTCTTCAGTAGACACTGAAGCGTCAACTTTCTGCAGTAAAGCAGCTTGATCAGGCTGAGGTTCAGCATCAACCGCTTGGTCCTTGACAAATCGTCTAAAAACCGGAACCTCGTCTTCATCATCAGAATAGATATTAAAATTTTCCATTATGTTGTGAAGGTCGAAGGGTAATGCAGTGTTTCGTTCAACCGATTCATCGAAAACAACGTGTGCGGTTTCTTCAACTATTAAAGTCCTAGTATTGTATATTCTGTAGGCTTTACTTACAGCTGAATATCCCAACATTATTCCCTCATCGGATTTTGCATCAAAAGCGGTCAAGTAATTCTTGCCGTTATTGTGAACAAAACATTTGCTACCAAAAATTCGAAAATACCGTATACTTGGAATTTGATCAAAGTAAATTTCAAAAGGAGTTTTAGAAAACCGTTTAGTTACCAAAGATCGAGTTTTTGTATAGCAAGCGGTGTTGATAGCTTCAGCCCAAAACTTTTGAGCAATACCCGAATCAGCTATCATTGACCTTGCGGCTTCCTTGAGAGTTCGGTTTCTTCTCTCAGCCAGGCCATTTTGTTGAGGAGTTCTGGCACTAGACAACTCGTGTCTAATACCGGAATCATCAAGAAAAGTTGTTAAATTACTGTTTATAAACTCAGTTCCTCTATCACTTCTGATTTTATTCACTCGAATGGATTTTTCATTTTGTATTCTCAAAATCAATTTAATCAGGTTTGGAGTTGCTTGATTTTTAGAAGCTAGAAAAGTAACCCAAGTAAATTTAGAGTAATCATCAATAACTACCATAGTATAATGCATGCCTCCTAAACTAGTTACTTTAACCGGACCAAACAGATCCATATGCAAGATTTCTAAGCATCGTTCAGATTGATAATTTACTTTACTTTTGAAAGATGATTTTACTTGTTTGCCCATTTGACATGCAGCACATACTTTATCTTTTGAGAATTTAACTTTTGGAAAACCGTGAACTAGTTCTTTGGAACAAATAAAGTTAATCGTTTTGAAATTCAGGTGATTTAACCGTTTATGCCAAAGCCAGTTTGGATCATTTTCGGCTATCATACACACAGGTTTTTCGAAATTAGTTTTCCAATCAACTTTGTAAATGTTTCCCATCCGGTTACCGGTTAACAGAATGTCTTTATCCTGGTTTTTAACTAAACATGAGTTTTTATGAAATTCAACTTTGTAACCCACATCACACATTTGACTTATACTTAACAGGTTAAAACTTAGTTTTTCTACCAATAATACATTACTTATGGATAGTTCACCATGGACAATCTTACCCTTGCCCACGGTTTTACCTTTTGAGTTGTCCCCAAATGTGATGATTGCTCCGGTTTCATACTTGATATCGGTTAGTAGCTCTTTGTTTCCGGTCATATGCCTTGAGCATCCGCTATCCAGGTACCATTCTGAATTCTTTAGCCGGTTGCTCCTCCTAACCTGCAACAAACAATTATTTACACCTTTTTGGTACCCACATTCAGTTGGGTCCATGGTTGATTAGTCCCTTTGGGATCCAGACTTGGATAAGTCGGATCACTTTCCCGGTATCTGTTTTTATAATTTTTGGCTTAACTTCTTGGTTGTTGCTCAAGAATGCCTTATGCTGTGATGATTTTCTTTGATGTCGAGTTTTATTTGATTTATTCGGTTTCCGGTTGACTCTCCTTCTCTTAGGATGAGGCCATTTTTCTGATTCATTAGGACTTACATACTTAAGTGTTTCTTCCGGTTTTATGTCATTTTCGGTTTGTGAACTCTTGACAAATTTTATAAACGGAAGATTATTCTTCGTGAGTTTTATCCCATTAGGTTGTTTTGATTCGTTTTGTTTATTTGGTTCATAACCAATACCATACCTACACTTAGGATGTCTTTTATAGTTACACATTTGTTTTACCGCTTGACGTGATCTCTCCCACGCAGCAGTGACGTACATTGCTCGTTCATCGGTTTCGGTTACCGTTTGAACTGTCATCTCATTATCGGAGAATAGTTCATCCGGTTCATACATTTCGATTTCACATGTTTTATCATATACATTATTTATTTGTTCGGTTTTAGTTTCTACAGGAGTCGGTATGTACGCAGATGTGTTTCTGAACTCAGCAACCATTTGGTTGAGTGCAGAAACTAGATCTTCTTTGGTAAACTCGTCAGAAGAGAAATCAAATACCTCTTCGTCATTTTCCATGAAGCAGGTTACTTTTTCTTCACCGTCTTCATTATCGGAGTATGCCCACTCGCTTCCACCGTCGGATGCAATGAGTGCCTTTTGAATCTCTTTTCCTTCGTTAGCATGTTGATCATCGTTTCTTCGGTAGTCGTTTCGTTGGTTATTGTTTCCCCGGTAGTTGTTCCCTTGGTAGTTGTTTCCCTGATACCGGTTGCTTTGAAAGTTGTTCCCTTGATAGTTTCCTTGATAGTTTCCTTCCGGTTTTCTATCGTCTCTTCTTGGTTTTCTACACTCTGACCTGAAATGTCCAAAACCATCACAGTTATAGCATCTTTTGTTTGATTTATCTACATAGTTATAATTAAAATCGTTATTAGATGGTGGCTAGCTCTTCTTCATGAATTTCCCGAATTTCTGAGCTAGCATCGCCATCACATCTTCAGTTATTTGATCGGTGTTTTTGACTGGAGCCGGAACGGTTGATACTTGCACCGCCGGTTCCACCGATGTAACCAAAGGTCTGGTTGCAGATATGTGGATGCTTCGTCTTCGATCCGAGACTTGATCTCGAACTCGTAGGCTTTTAGATCCTCGAACACATCGTGCAACTTCATCTGCCCAAGGGTGTTCGATTCCCTCATCACCATGGTCTTGATATCCCACGTGCTTGGCAAAGATCTTAGGGCTTTGATGATTACTTCTCGGTTGTCATACTTCTTTCCGAGTGTTTGAAGCTCGTTGACTACACTGGTGAACCGATTGCTAAATTCCTTCATGTTCTCCCCCGGTTTCATCCTTATGTTTTCATATTTCTGTGTAGCCACCAAGATTTTGTTCTCCTTAGTTCTTTCGTTTCCCTCATGGATCTGAATGATCGTTTCCCAGGCTTCCTTTGCATTTTCACACTCTGATATTTTGTTCAAAGTGTTATCATCTATAGCCTTGTAGATGTGCCTCATGCAATAGTTGTCCAGGTTACTCTGTCTTCGATCTTCATTTGTCCATAGGTCTGCCTCCTTATTGATCTTGATCGGTCCCTCTTTCAGGACTCGGCTCATCTCATCATCTAATGTAATCAGATGTAGATACATCTGTTTCTTCCAACTGCTAAACGCTTCGCTGTTTAGCATTGGCGGCTTGTCGCTGTGGGTCATGCTTCCCATCTTCTTCGGTTGCTTGAGTGCTAAGAACCTCGCTCTGATACCACTTGTTAGGATCGGGGACGCCTTGGAGGACCGGGTATGTTTCCGGTTTCAGGTAGGGTGGCCTCTTACAACACACAACACACTTTGGTGATAGTCCGGTTAGAGACTAAAACCGTTCTCAGCACTGCACAAACTGTCACAGACTCTTGAACCGGGTTCAAGGGCGGAAATGTCGGTTTCAGGTTGAAGCAACGTATGCGACTTTAGATGATGTTTTAGGAGGAGTCGGTTTTATGGATTTGAGTGACCGATTTATGGAGTATGATTGGTTTGAGGTTTAAGTTAAGTAAGCACGAGATGAAAGCGAAAGAAAGAACACGAGACAAGGATTTGTTTATGGATGTTCGGAGAAAACCCTCCTACGTCACCCCTTCTTCTCAGGTTATGAGAAGGATCTCCACTAACTTTTGTAGTTACAACAAACACTTCCGGTCGAGCCCAACTTCGCTACTCGCCGGTTACACCAAACTCACTCTTTGATGTAATACAATAACTCAACACAAACACACACAGAAAGCTTCCGGTTTTAGACACACTAGTTTTGATCGTAACAGTTTATCTCTCTAAATTAATGCTTTGATGATTTGTTTTTCGTAATCCGTCACTTGCTTTCCACAACTGCATTAAATGAAGACGTTTCATCTCCCTTTTATAGCTGAGAAGAGCCAACGGTTACTTTCTTCTCTCTCCTTTGGATTGGTTAATCGTTATCACGCCGGTGCAGAAAGGTTGCTTGCACGCTTCACTTTCCTCAACACCTGGCAGTCATGCAGGCAGCTCTGAGCAGAAGATGACATAACCGGTTTTCAGATTTGGACACGTGTTGGACATGCACCTCAGGTTGTCAACTTCAGATCAATAAAGCATCATTGCTTTCCTCGCATGCTTCCGATCGGATCCGATCTTCTTTTATTCTTTCGAGACACGTTTCTTTCGTCATGGTACGTCACTTCTTAAAGTTTGAATCTTCCGGTTTTTGTGTCTTGTGCGGTATGATCCGGCTGGTATGTAAGCTTTTGTCTTTGCTGACCGGTCGCTTGAGAAAGTGAAAACCGGTTCCTTTGATCTTTAACTTTGATCACTTGAAACTGGTTTCTTTGAAGTATAGCAGCAACCGGTTTTGATACCTCAACCGGTTCATACGGTTTTGATCTGTATCTGCACATAAAAATTAACAACTGTTTAGTCTGTCTGGCCGGTTCCAAAAATTAACTTACTTAATTTTTCTACCAGTTTGATTATCTAAAAATTTATATATATATATATATAAAGATTTATTTTTAATCTATTTTATTTTAATAGATAATTTTGAATTTTGTCACAAAACTATGTATTTTTTGATTGATAAATATTTGTTATAGAATGTTAAATGTCATCTAATTAATTAAGAAATAAATAATTGATGACATGAATACTTATAATTAGTTAATTTTATATTTGATTAAAGTTAAACGGTCAACATTCTAATTAATTATTATGTATTTTATAAATATTTTTTTATATATATGAAATTTTATATATATTTGTTTAAATAATATATGACATATTATTTATTTGATTATGTTTCTAAGTTATTGAATATATATATTTGTTTTTGTCGTGGTGACTAAAACTAAAGAAGCAATAATATATAATATCATATATATGGATATATTAAATTTGGTATAATATAATATATTTGATATACATTGTTTAATTGTATCATAAAGACTTACTTAATTTGATAATTTTAAAATTAAATAATTACAAGGAAAGTCTTGTTTAATTTGAGAATAATATGGAAAACGTGTCGATATTGCGGGCTGCAAACGTGCAACCGAAAATAAATGTTTAAGCGGTTTCGGTCAAAGATGTTTGAAACATTATGATTTCTTTTGTAGAAATAATGTGATATGGTGAATATTTAGTTGATTAAATATTCTAATTTCTTTTATAGAAATTAAGTGTTGAAATAAATATTTTAATTGATTAAATATTTTTAATTTCTTATGTGGAGATTATGTGAAGAATGATTTATATATGAATAAACATTTTAATCTCTTGTATAGAAATTATATTTTATTCAATTAATTATTTATGATATAGTTATCTTATTCATTGTAGGATAAGTATAACAAAAGAAATTTGTAAAAGAATTGTGTGACAATTTCTTGATCAGTAAATTATTGATTTAAATTATACAAATGTGTGTGATTTAAAAAGGATACCAACACAAATGTGGGGACAAATATTTTTATTGATTATAACACAAAAATAATTGTTTATATTATGATAAATGTAAAAATAATTTGTTGTTAGAGAAACATGTTCTCTATAAAAGATAAAGTTGAGCAACTTTATAAAAAGAAATAAAATAACAAGAAAATGTCTTGTTTATATTTGCTTAGTTGGTGTTCAAATCGATATTTTAGATTTGAGGATTTTGAAATCAAGAAACGTGTCATATTTTGACATTATTATTTTATGAAATAAATAAAAAAGAAAATTTATAAAGTCTTGATATGACTTATAACAAATTTTATAATAATGATATGAAAATTTGATCATACTTTTATTAAAAAGTGGATGTGACAATTATATATATCATGAAGACAATGAAAATTATTTCATTACGTGTCTTTTGTATGATATTTTTATCGTTGAAAATTACGATAAAAATGATTAAATCCATAAAGGATATGAATTGCACTAAACGAAATATCATGTTATTATCAAATGATATATTGATATTATTAAATGAAAGACTTTACGTCTTAAAGTGAATATGTTACAATTAGAAGTGCAATCTACGTATGGAAATCTTCTAAAAAATTTATGATGGATAGATTAAACGTTATAATCTATATTTTTGACTTATGTCGAAAATAAAATATTTTTATGTAAAATATATAATTGTTTACACGGAGGCAGAATAGTTCAAAGACATTTTGTCTACTAGTTAGCCAAGTAAACAATATTTTAATAAAAAATTAAATGATAAGTATGTACGAATGACTATGCTTCTTATTAGAAGATGTTCCAAGGTTAACTAAGAATGTACCAACATAAATTTCTAATTATTATGATAGTAATTAGAAATTGGACAAACTTAGAGTTAGTGACAAGTCTAGACATACACGTCTTAGACATAATGTCATTATACTATACTCTCTAATGAAGTTATCAAATTTGACTATGTAAGTCAAAGATAACATTTTGGATCCACTAATCAGATTATTGAATAGAGAGATAGTTTGAGGTCTTTTGAGACATCAGCCTACGATAAGTTGGTATGAAGGAAAACCCAACCTATGTAGACTGGAGATCCCAAGAACTAGGTTCAATGGGACAACCTAATTGTACTGACTTGGAAAGTTATTGTTAAGGATTAATCCTATAACGAAACAATAATTATTTTGACGAGGATAAGCATATCTCTTTTAATGATTCTTTGTGAGCAAAGAGATCACCTATGTGAGGGAAAAGTGGGGCCGCTTCGAAAGAATTGCACGGCTCAATTCTAGACCCTCTCACAGAACTAGTCGCGTGTTCCATGGCCAAAACGGACATAACCATGAGAGCTTGACATGTATCAGGGAGAATTTTATGTGAAAGTGTGTAATCGTTTACACAAAAGGCAGAATAGTTCAAGGACATCGAGTCTACTAATCAGCTAGTAAAGTTATATGCTTTCACAAGGGAAGGTTCAAAGGGTTACACCTACCTATCCTATGTAGAATTCAACTGTTGAACCTTTCACCGGGTTAATCTTTCAATTTCCATTAATGTGGGGGATTGTTGGAATTTTTAAACTAATTCTATAAATTCCATTAATGAATGGAAATTAGAATGTGGGTAATAAAATTAAATCAAATTCACATGAAATTTAAACGTGAATTAAATGGTAAAATTTGATCCAAATGTTTGAATTAATTAATTAAAATGCCTTGATTACCAATTAACAAAATGTTGTTAATTTATAGCGTGACTTACATTAGTTTGTTATTATTATTAATTGTTATGATAATTTAATATTATTATTAACATATTAAAAAACCATGTAACGTGAGTATTGCAAAATAAATGTCTTCATTAATTTTGGCAAACAATTACCCTTCATTAAGAAGAAATATTAAGGCAAATGAAGAGACAAACAATGACAACCGTTAGATCAATTGATGATTTAATTAACTGTTTATTATTTCAACAATCTAAATAGTCATTCTATCCCACACCATCGAATGGACAAAAAATACACATCACTTCATCATTTTCTTTCTTTCTCACTCTAGAATTCCAAAAGTCTTCTTCTTGTTTTGTGAGTATTCTTCGAGTTCTTCACTCGATATTTTCCGTTGAAACCCGGTGATAATTCAGGTACTTTATCATGCTTGTTGTGTAGTGATTCCGGTGCTGAATTACTACTAGATTCGTTGTACCTTGGGAGACAGCCATCTGTGATAAGCTCTAGCACAAGGGGAGACGGTGAAACTGTTTTAAGGGAAATGTGCTAAGCACATGCCTCGAATCAACAATTTATCCGGTGATATTGTTTTTCATATATTTTATTTATTTCATCTATTTGTAACATAATTTATATATATATTTTTGTTATTTTTCAAGACAAGATTTCTAACAGTTTATGCCTCCTTATTTTTTCGTTTATTATCTCAACCTAATTTTTGGGCTGAAGAACCACGACATTGTGGTCTAAGCACAACCTAAACAACGCAGAACTTCATACAAAATTCTAGTTGTTCGTCACCTCTTGGACATTTTTATTTCTTCATATCAGTTAAATCATCATTTACAAAAACCAACGATCAATATATGAAGCGTTTATTATTTTTTTAAGATCGTTATCCTTGAGCCAGAGCTCAAGAACAACGATCGACTCTCTATCTTAATCAAAACTTTTGTTAGGTATTTTCTCTCTAAATAACAGAATATATATATATAAACAATGTTAATAAAATAAAATACAATAAGAATAAATGAAATCACCAAAATAGTGGGTTGATTCAAAATATGTGTAAAACACATTTCTTTTAAAACAATTTCATCGTCTCTTATGTTGGAGATTATCATAGATGGTTATCTCACATATAACGAGTTCGGTATAACGAATTCAGTATAACGAATTAGTAGTGATTTACACATAAACCACTGCAAATCAAACGTGACAAAGTATATAAATTATCACCGGATTCAAAAGAAAGTATGGAGAATAATATTTAAAATTCTAGAGATATAATGGGATGGATGAAGAATATATATCAAAACGTTGGAGAGAAGGAATATATATAGAAACGGATCAAGAGAAAATAAATTTAGGGTGGACTTAAAATGATATATATAAATAAACGAAATATTATATTATAAACTTTAAATAATTTAATTTTTTAATTAAATTCAATTCAATACCAAGTGTCAAACAATTAACAAGAGAGACATCTTTTATTTTATTGCGAATTTTTAATTGCTTTATTGCTAAAATAAATAAATAATACATTTAGTTCAACAAATTTTCATGATTTTTTTTTAAAAAAGTATTACTCATCTATAGCATATATTAATATAATGTGATAAAATTATTATTAAAAAAAGGTAAATTATACACATAAACTCTTTTAAATAACATTTCAATTAAATTGACAATTTTAAATGAATTCTTAAACTATATTTATCATCCAAAGTTTAACTCTCTACCCACATAAAGATAAAGTCCAAATTAATATTTTTTAATAATAAATATTAAATATATCAAAGTCATTAAACATATTGTGATAGATAATGTGCATCGATTGAACGACGATAACTATGATATGTTTCGATCAAAATATTGTCACGTTCTGAAAATTGTGAAATTTAATATTCGACATTTCTTAATAAAATTATTTGATACACAAATTGTGTTGTGCAATTAAAATTTTAATAATACTTAAAAGTATCCGTCACATCAACAAAGTTGGCATAGAATAAACTCATAAATTATGGCAACAAAGAGATGATAATTATAAAATAAAATAAACTCTAACACTTTAAAATTTATAAATAAGTAGGTTAAATATTTTATAATGGTAATAAATAAATAAAAATTATTTCAAACATATAAAGTTTTTACAAAAATATAATTATTTACCTCTTAATTTACCACCTAGAACATCATTTATACAAAAATAAAAAATATTCACATTATTTATTCATAAATATCATCTTAACTAATTTAAAAAAAATGCCAGTTACTTTGTTAGAATCAGTGACAACAATAGAAGGGGTTAATATTGTTGTACTAATAAACACTTTCAATTCAATTTTAATTAGGTTAGAGATGAAAATCTATTTCTATTCTTCACAAATCGTCATAAGCTCTTGAACAGATTCAAGTGCGGAAATGCTTGCTAGATTTGAAGCGGCAGATGCAAGACGGGAAGATGCAGAAATGAAATAACACAAGAGTTTTATGAATGTTCGGAGATAAAACTCTTACATCACCCCTTCTTATGTTTCCAAAAGGATTTTCACTAGAAGGATTTGATTCGTATATCAACTACACAAACCCAGTCAGAACACAAGACTTAACAACTGTCTTTTTCTGAATTCCTAGCTATCACTCTATTGAACAAACAACGTCTTGTTCAACTTACAATACTTAAAATACATTCAGGTAGAACAGTAAACAATAGTTCATCTTAGCTTTGTGAATTACAGAATAATCTTTGAGAGGAGAGTAAAACACAGAGCTTAGCAATTCATAATTCGTAATGCGGAAGCCAGAATTCAAGTTTCCAAAAGAGAGATTCTACATTGTACTCAGATGTCTTTTATATAGAAGTGTAACAACGGTCGAATTTGCCTCTTGGATACGTGTCAGCTTTTTATTAGATGAACACTAAGTGTACAGGATCGTACGCAAGAATATATTCATTGGATCGTAGCATACCGGATTGTACTACGGAATATTCGGTAAAACGTGGTGTATTTGGAAGGTACAACGCGGGCTAGTGGAATAATTGAGCACAAACAGTTAAGCATTTTGGCGCATTAAGCTGACTTGGTAGACTGCTGATAACGAACATTGTTGTTCGCTATGATGATTAGCTATGTAGATAAGCAGATGCTTCTTCAGACGGCTGTTGAAGTAAGGTGTCTGCTCGCTCTTCTTCAGACGACTGCTGAAGCAATACGTCTGCTCGCGCTTTTTTAGATGACTATTGAAGCAAGGCGTATTCTCGCACTTCTTCGGACCAAGACATTTAATGAAGAGAGAGACGTATAGCCGTGCTTCTTCATCCCAAGGCGTCTGATGAAGAGAGACGTCTGCTCGTGCTTCTTTAGACCAAGGCGTCTGATGAATTGAGATGTATGCTCACGCTTCTTTAGAATAAGGCGTCTGATGAAGAGAGAGACGTCTACTCGCCCTTCTTCAGCCCAGTATGTCTAATGAAGAGAGAGACGTCTGCACGTGCTTCTTCAGCCCATGACGTCTGATGAAGAGAGACGTCTCTTCGCGCTTTTTGAGTTGTTCATGCGCATAGACATTTACACACCTTAGTTTTGTTCACGAACACATCATTAAAAGTATGTCGTATTGATTAAACTTATTTTTATTCATCTAAGTTCATTTTAATCAATTAAGTGCATTTTCCTTAATTAATTATTTCTCTTTTAATTAATTTTCTTTTTTCTTTATTTAACTTAATCTAACATACTTTATATTTTATTTGAAAACTTTCCACTTGAGATATATTTTAACTTCATTAAGAAATTTATATTTCAGAGAAAATAAATAAAAATTAGAGTAAGAGAAAAGTAAAAAAATAGTAAATTATATTTTGAAATTAGAAAGAGATGTATACATGGGAACTAATTAACCATACAAAGTTAGGTCGTCTTCTTCTTACGACCTCTATCACCGCCTGTAATCATCCTGACACCATGGTGAACACCAAGCTTCTTAACTAACAAAAAAAATATATAGTTTTTTTTTCAAGAGTGTGCTTAATATCACGGGATGAAACTCAACCACCAAATATTTCTTCGTCCAGCACGACACTAGTCTAGATTGCCACAATACTAGCTAGTTAGCCTTTTAAAATATGTAAGAAGAATGATCACTTTGAGAGAGAAAGAGCTTGGATAATATCTTATTTATTACAAGTATGAGGTACAAGATTATGAGGTAAGATGCTTAATTTATGGCCAAGACTTTTTTATATACAAGTGTATGGATCATACTAGATCCTCCTTAACCTAGGACTTTCTAGACACTTCTAGTACCTAACCTAGACTTAAGAATTCCTGGAGACTCTTAGAGAATTCTACTAGCTATCTTCTCTTGAGAACTCTTAGAGAATTCTAGGGAGTTTTCATATCTACATACTTTATGAACTCCTAGATAATTTTAGAGAGTTTCATGACCTTACATATAACTAGGAACTCCTTGAGAATTCTATAGAGTTCCACAAAATAGAAAAGTCCACTAAAACCTAGCAACATCTAGAATATTCTAGAAAATTCTAGGAGATATGCATTAAGGCTTCACATCTTTGGGTTTTGGACACCCCATTTGAATGGGCCATGACATTCCTCCCCACCTAAGTCATGGCTATCCTCGGCACGACCTCAAAATGACGCTCGTAGTGATTTCTAGCTGTCACCTGTAACCGATATGAGACGTTTCTCACACATCTCTCGATCTTGATTGGTTCCTCGTATCTGAACACAAGCCCTTTGAGCATAGATCGTAGAGTCTTCAACTATTACTGAGGTAACTTCCCCATTCCTTGGTCCCCTTCCTTAATTGCATGCCTCCTCAGATCTGCCCCTTTCTACATCTTCTTGGTGACTTTCTCCAAAGATGCCCGAGTACGATCTATTTCGACGAGAGCAAAGCTGACTTTGGTCAGCGTAACTTGTGGCCAAACCTTGTGGAAAGATGGTTGTCTAGTTCCTCTAGCCTTGAGCCCCTCGAAGGCCTTCCCGCACGCTCTTTGGAATCCCTTGGGTACTTCCCCTTTCCCCTTGGAACCGTCCCCGTCATTCTTCCTAGAAAAAGTGACAAATGTCCATTTACCACGTTTGCAACCTCAGTTGAATCTCATCGCCGAGAACATGCCCATTCCCTCTCATTCCCTTCTTGTTGGTATCACGGTAGTCTTCACGTGATCCAAAATGATTAATGAATCTGAATAAGGCATTATACAAGTGCGTACCTAATTGAACCATTGTAGTCCCAATACTACATCGTATTCTTCAATAGGGACTAAGGTAAATGAGATTGTTCCATTCCAGTCTCTGATCTTGGTGTGCACTTTCTTAGCCTCCCCGACCATCAGCTTGACTACATTAAAGGACATGATCGTCACTCTCATTGGGTTGATGCGAAGACCCAATGCCTTGGCTACTCCTTCACACATAAAGTTGTGAGTAGCCCCTGTATCCACTATTGCCTTAATACGTCTTCCCCCGATCAAAGCTTTCATAAACATAGAGATCCTCTTTGTTCCCTTGATCGGCTCCGCAACACTAGTCTTCAATGCATTAAGCAGTCTAAAGGATCCCACTCGATACCATTCCTCTTCCTTAGAGGACTCGGTTCCTTTAACTTCTACAATATTTCCCCCCTGGAACGGGCACATAATCTTTATGTGATTATGAGCACCACAAATATGAAACACTCTTGGCTTACCCGCTTTATCAGTTTGCCTCCCCGAGTTATTTTGTGTATTCCCCTTCTTGGGTGGGCGGTGTCTCCCACCTTTCTCCTTATTATGTGGGCAGTCTCCACCATTATTCTTCTGATCACCTCGGATGAGCTTCCGCCTATCCACAGAAATTTTGAGCTCGACCAGTCTCTCTATAACTAGTCTCTCTATAACTGCAATTGTCTTAGAGACATTCTGCACCTTGTCCCTTTGCAACTCTAATTGCACCCAGATCTTTAGGCCATTAACAAATACGAACAGAGCCTCATGTTCTGTTAGACTAAGTAACTCGAGAATCAATTATTGGAACTCATTCACATACTCTTTTATGGTCTTGTTGTGCACAAGTTGGCTTTGTGCCTAAAAATCATCATTTTTTGGGAAGAATTGGTGCTTCAACTCGATCTTGAAGTCCTCCCACATCTCCATTCTCTATGTACCTCATTCAATGTCTAATTCACGCCTCTCTTACAACAGTAGTTCCATCTCTTGTAGGAAGAAAGGTGTTGTTTCTAACTTGGTAAGATCATCAAATATGCTTGATGCCCGAAAGCACCTCTCCATGTTCAAAAGGAAGTCCTCCACTTCCCTTGCACTCTACGAGCCTTTGAATGGAGTTGGCTTGGGAACTTCTATCTGATAAGGTGTTGCACCTCTAAGTTTCCCTCTATTCCTCCCAATCCAACCCTCCATCACATTAAGCCTCCCCATCATTTCTCTTTGGAGAGCGTCAATCATCGCATGAACTTCTCCTCGAATGATCTCGATCACTTCATTCCGGATATCATTAACTTTCCCTCGAACTGATCATAGCACTTCATCCGAAATGCTTCGATTCGATTTGTTAATAATCCATGTGACCTTGTTCTCCAACTTTTCACTAGTCCCATCAAATGTTGTCACCCTCTCGGACACCGCGCTAAACATCTCGAGAGTCTCCTCGTGCTCGCATATGCCTTCCTCAAGTCGGGTCACCCACGCTTCCAGCTCAAACTCCTTTCGACGGACTTGTCCCTCTTGGACCTTTTGTCCTTCGGTTCGTCAGTCAAAATATTTGTGACTTTGGAATTTGAATCCATCTTTTTTTGACACAATCTTCTTTCAAATGCGGAAGAACAAACGTGGATACGATACCACTTGTCATGGACTGAAACTCGGTCAACGAATATTTCCTCGTCTCAAACATATAATGTTTTTACAAAAATAAAATTATTTACCTCTTAATTTACCACATATAACATCATTTATACAAAAATAAAAAAATATTCACATTATTTATTCATAAATATCATCTTAACCGATTTTAAAAAAATGTTAGTTACTTTATATTTTATTTGAATAAACTTTCCACTTGTGATATATTTTAACTTCATTAAGAAATTTATACTTAGGAGAAAATAAGTAAAATGAATAGAGTAAGAGTAAAGTAAAAAATAGTAAATTATATTTTGACATTAAAGAGAGATGTGTACATGGGAACTAATTAACCATAGGTCGTCTTCTTCTCACAATTTCATTTCTTTATCACCGCCTGAAATCATCCTGACACCATGGCGATCACCAAGATTCTTAACTAACAAAAAAAATATATAGTTTTTTTTTCAGGAGTGGGCTTAATGTCACCGGCTGAAACTCAGCCATTGACTCCTCGTCCAGCGCGATACTAGTCTAGATTGCCACTATACTAGCTAGTCATCCTCTTAAAACATGCAAGAAGAATGATCACTTTGAGAGAGAAAGAGCTTGGTTAATATCTTATTTATTAGAAGTATGAGGTACAAGATTGTGAGGTAGGATGCTTAATTTATGGTCAAAACTTGTTTATATACAAGTGTATGGATCATTCTAGATCCTCCTTCACATAGGATTTTCTAGACTCTATTATTACCTAACCTATGGATCATTCTAGATCCTCCTTAACATTGGATTTTCTAGACTCTTATATTACCTAACCTAGACCCAAAAATTCTTAGAGACTTCTCAAAAATTATTCGTTACTGCTAAAAAGATGAACAATCTGTATATGTGTCATGATAAGATTGCTTGTGACTCTGTGAACTCTATGATTGGTGATAAATCGGTTCTTTGGCATAATAGATTAGGTCAAATGAGTAACAAAGGTCTAGAGATTTTAAATAAAGGTGCTCACTTTGGTAGTGATAAATTGTCCCACATCCCCTTCTATGAATCATGTATGCTAGGAAAACAGTATAAGGTGGGTTTTCCTATCTTCTTTTACCCAAACGTGTCTAAGTGTACTGATATCCTTGAATATTTGCATGTTGATGTGTGGGGTCCCTTTAGAGTTGCTACACATAGAGGGAATAAATATTTTATGTCCATCATTGATGATTATTCTAGGAAAGTTTGGGTGTTACTTTTGAAACATAAGTATGATGTTTTTGAAAAGTTTAAGGAGTTGAAGATTTTGATTGAGAATCAAACATGTAAGAGAATCAAAACTCTTAGAATATATAATGGTCTTGAGTTCTGTAATAAACAGATGAATGATTTATGTGTTACCTGGGGTATTAAAAGGCATAAGTTTGTGTCGTATACACCACATTAGAATGGTGTTGCTGAGAGGTTGAATATGACACTTTTAGAGAGGGTGAGAGTTATGTTAGCATCATCTGGGTTGTCTAAGAAGTTTTGGGGGATACTTTGTACACTTCTTCTTATTTAATAAATAGGTCTCCTAGTATTCCCTTGGGAGGGAAATGTCCTGAATCTGTATTTTCAGGTAAACTTCTTGATTTTAGCAACTTGAAAGTTTTTGGTTGTGTGGGCTATGTGCATCAGAAGGTTGACAAGTTGGAGCCTAGGTCCAAGAAATGTGTGTTCTTAGACTACCCTAAAGGGGTAAAAGGTTATAGGCTATGAGATATGAGTGAACCTGGTCTTAGTATTGTGATAAGTAGAGATGTTATATTTAATGAGAATGATTTTCCTTGCTTGCATATGTCCCCCACTCATGTTAATGATACTCCTAATAAGGTGGAGCATGTTCATGTAGTTGTTGATCAACCTGTTGAACATGATGTGAATGTTCTCAATGAGGTGGAGCATGATAATGTGCATGATATTGATGGTTTACATGATTCAAATGTTTTATCTGATTCACATGATTTTCTTGATAATTTTAATGATTCAAATGTGTTGTCTAATTCACATGATTTGTCTGATAATTTGCATGACTATCAACTTGCTAGGAATAGAAGTAGAAAAACTATTAGTATGCCTGCTAGATTTAAGGATGATAATTTGAATAATTGTAATATGTCTGAATTTGGTTTTAACATGTTTGAATCCCTAGACTATAATGAGCCTAGCTCTTACAAAGAAACATTGAGGTCTAAGTTTTCTATTAAATGGATTGTTGCTATGAATAATGAGATAAATTCCATGAAAATCAATGATACTTGGAAACTTGTTCCTAAACCTCATAATTGCTCCTTAGTGGATTGCAAATAGTTGTATAAGGTAAAACAAGAGTCTGAAAAAGTTAGATTCAAGGCTAGGATAGTAGCCAAGGGATTTACTCAAAATGAGGGAATAGATTATGCTGAAATTTTCACTCCTATTGTCAAATTCACTATTGTTAGAATCATGATTTCTTTAGTTGCTCACTTTGATTGGGAATTAAAGCAAATGGATGTTACTATTGTTTTCTTACATGGTGAACTTGATAAGAATATTTATATGCATCAACCTAAGGGATTTGTTGACCCCAAGTAGCCTGATCATGTTTTTTTGTTAAAAAAGGTCTTGTATGGTTTAAAACAATCTCCTAGGCAATGGAATATCAAGTTCGATAAGTGCATGCAATCTTTGATGTTTAAAAGAAGTTCTTTTGATCATTGCCCTTATTTCTAGAATATAAACTTTGTGCATGTATTTCTTTTGTTGTATGTGGATGACATTTTGATTGTTAGCCCATGTCTGAAGTCTGTTATGCATGTGCAAAAATCGCTTTGTGAAAATTTTGACATGAAAGACTTAGATGATTCTAAGAAGATTTTGGGCATGAATATCATTAGAGATAGAATAAAATTTTCTCTTGTATTGAATTAAAGTACATATGTTGCTAAAATTTTGAGTAAATTTTCTATGTCTGGTGCTAAATTTGTGAATGTGTCTCTTGCTTCCCACTTTGTATTAAGTAAGAATCAGTCTCCTAAGACTAAAACTAAAATAACTGAAATAAAGAATGTGCCTTATTCCAATGCTATAGGATCTGTTATGTATCTCATGATTAGCACTAGGCTTGATATAGCATATGCAATTAGTTGCTTGAGTGGATTTATGTTTAACTCTGATATGCCTCATTGGAATGCTTTGAAATGACTTTTGAGATATCTAAAAACCACTATTGATGCTAGTTTGACATTCTCTAAGTGTTCTATAGGTACTAAGTTGGTTGGTTATGTGGATTCTAATTATTCTAATGATAGGGATAATAGAAAGTTTATTACTTCATATGTGTTTATTTTGTGTGGCAGTTGCATAAGTTGGAAGTCTCAACTTCAACCCATTGTTGCTTTATCTACTACAGAATCAGAGTATCTAGCTGCTACTGAATATTTTAAGGAAGCAATTTAGCTTAGGGTTGTTTTGTCTGAAATTGGTTTTCTTGAAAAACAAATGTAGTTGTATTTTCTTATAGTCATTCTTCTATTCAACTGTGTAAAAATCATGTTTTTCATGATAGAACTAAGAACATTGATATTAGGTTTCATTACATTCGGGATATTATTGAAAAGAGCATTGTTAAGTTAGAGAAAATTCCTTCGAAATTTAATCCTGCTGATATGGGTACTAAGTGTTTACCTGCTAAAAAAATTATTTCATGTCAACGGATTTTAAACTTTGACTTAGGGAAAGCTCTTTGAGGTTCGTCCTTTGTGGACATGGCATTATTTGTGATCTTTCCTTCAATCTTTGTTATTTTCCCATGCTTTGGATCTTGCTTTTGATCTTTGTGATTTTCATAAGCCTTGTACTCTTGCGTTTGATCTTTGTGATTTTCGCATACTTTGTTCTCTTTCGTTTGATCTTTGTAATTTTCGCATGCTTTTTTCTATTGTCCATAGTCTTTGTGACACGAGTTTACCTTGGGTATTCTCTTTGTTGCCTCGGTGGTAATAAATTGGCAATGATGTGTCTTGTGATTCTATGATTTTGTTTTGCACTGCTTTGGGCCAAAGGTGGAGATTGTTGGGTATTGGTTGGCCCAACATTGTGGCCTAATCTTTATTAACCCACTTATTAGACTTTACCTAATAATATAAATAAATACTACTCTCTTGGTGGGAGGCAGAGGTCAAATTCATTTGTGATGTTTGGAGACTAGAGAGAAATGGTTGCCTCCTTGGGGTTTAGGTTGTAGTGTAACGAAATTTATAAACAAGAAGAACTGAGCCAAATTTCAATCGCATTCACATCCAATCCAATAGGTAGCCATTTCTTATTCAAATTACAAGTCAAAACATCAACTTGAAGAAAGGGGAGAACAAAAAATGGTGTATTAAAGAGCTGACTTTTGGTCGTGGTTATTTATTTTGTTTTTTTATATCCTCTTCTCTAAGAGCTCGAGCAGTTCAAAATTTTAAAATATTATATTTATTTATTTAATATAAATTATAATACTAAAAATCCATAATGGTTTTTTAAAATAAGACCAATTATTGAAATTTGAAATTAAAAAGTAATTTTTATGTATATAAAAAGAGGTATGAGAGTGGTAGCAACTGACAAGGGAGCAAAATGCAGTGAATCCGACATCACATGTTGGATGGGAGAATTAAAAGGAAAAGATCTTTTTCCTCGCCATAAAATCAATAAAAAATGATTTTTTTTTCCTCTACCACTCACGTCTATCTTTTTCTTCTTCTTTTCTTCCGTTTTATCGTGTCTCTTTTCTTCTTGGAGCACTATATCAAACAATTCTGAAACTCTTATGAAGCGAAATTATACTTTATTTTCTTATTTCTTTTGAAATTTTACTTTTTATCTCTCATTTGATAATCATGATTCACATAAAAAATTTGTTCTGTTTACTAGACTAATTAAGAAATCGGACTAATTAAGAAATCGGAGTATAAAATTGGAAGGTAACACATTTACAAATGTATTTATGTAGGATTGTTGATAAAACTAAAAATATACCATTTTTAACATAAAATCGTTGTTATTATGAATCATGTGTAAAGATTTTCATGTAAATTTAAACTAGTTTGATTTTAAGTGAATCATTTAGAAGAATACCATAATCATAATCATAATAATATATTATATATATATATATATATATATATATATATATATATATATATATATATATAAAAGTTAACTAGAATGAGAAGTTATATATCATATTTGACTTAAATTTGTACATGGAGAATAATTTATAAATATATAAAAAAATTATATATATATATATATATATATATATATATATATATATTTCTATATGTATTTTATAGTATTATTATATATAAATAAATGAGTAATGATAAGGAACTCCAAAATAGAATATTTTGAAATACTGAATATTCTCTTCTCTTATTAATTAATTTATCTCTATTAATTTATTTCTCTTTATATAATATAATTAATCTCTATTTACATAATAAAAAAAGAATAATATATATATAATATATATATATATAGATGTATAAGAAAAATATAAATGAAAAAACAAAAAAAAATAAGAATATAAAGAAATATAATATATATATATATATATATTTAAATCAATATAAAGATGTAAGGTTATTTGTATATTTAACTTCAGATATTATTATTTATATTTTAGTTGTTTTTTAACTTTTGAAATGTCTTTAAAATATATAAAAGAAAAGTATTAAATCATTAACAAAATTCCATCTTGTATATATTTTATTTTTAAATATATTTAAAAGATTAGTAAGTGAAATCTTTTTCGGATTTGGAGAATCTAATTGTTTATAAGATATGTTTATATTATTAGAATCTAAATATGTAAAAGATAATAAAAATGTAAAAGATAACTATGAGAATGATCTTTTTGTTTGGATGGGGTGAATCTAAATGCTAACCTTTTAATAATAATAAACATTTATATTATTACAATCTAAATATTTTAAAGATAAGTATGTGAATTTTGTTAGGAGTGGGGGAGAATCTACATGTTAATTAATGTTTTGAAATATTTATATTAGAAAAATCTGCTATTCTCTTCCCTTTAAATAGAGATCTCTTATTCTTGAATATATTTACCATAATAAACATATATCATATTCATTGACAACAACAAAAACCGTCTAGTTAAACATATTATTATTATAAAATAACATGGACAAATTAATTTGTCTGGTATTATTGCTAGCTCTTTTCATAATGGGTAAGTTTATTATTTCTCTAATAAAACTCTTTTAAAATCTCATAATAAAATTTGTAATGAAATAATTTTGATTTATTGTTTATGCAGAGGAGAATAGTGGAGTAATGTTTGTTGAAGCTAAGATTTGTATAAAACCGAGCAAAACTTACCACGGTTTATGTAGATCGAATAGGGGTTGTAATGATGTTTGCATTAGAGAAGGAAGTGATTATGGTCAATGTGATGGCTTTCTTGAAAGCAAATGCACTTGTTTTTATAGTTGTTAGTCCCCCATTTACGTTTTTGCTACTATGTAATAGCACAATTGCACCAACTATCTCAATAATAGAAAAATAAAATTCTAAATAAATATATCATACTTATTTATTGTGATATTAATTTAACAATTTTGATTTTTCTTTAACATATAATTTTAATTTACAATTCATTTAACAAATTAACTAAGAAAATATAAATGTTTTGTCATCTATATACTTATTTCTTAGATATGTTTTTCATTTGGTCCAAAACTAAACATGTTTATTAGAATTGTTTTTTTTTTTATAATTTTATATCCAAATATTACCTATTTATTGACTTTTCACATAATATATTTTATCTTGTTCAATCACATTTTTAATATCAAATGCAAATAAAATTACTGTGATTTTTTACTTTAACAATTTTTAAAATGATTCTAATTGTGATGAAAATAAAATACTAATTTTCAAATAATTTCTATTGATTTTTAGCTTCTTTTTTTTTGGTTCATTATAGATTTTTTTTTGTATTTTTTTTCATTACTCACAATTTAAATATTAAATTACAAAATAAATAATTTGGTAAGCCATTCCTAAAACAAGAAAAGAAAAGTTTTTTGATTAATTCTTTTTTTCATTTAGGAGGATCCTTCTCTTTTCAAAACATGTATATCATTGGTGTCGTGAATACGAGAGGTTAATTTAGGGGAATGTGAATGGGTTTAAGAGAAGTCTTTTCCTCATCAATTTTCTATGCACGCGTGTTAAACTCGTGTGCATAGTCATCACTTAGTTTAAATTCTAATTATTAACTAAGAAAATGTGAGAGATATAGGTAAGTGTTCAATTAGGATGGAAAGATGGAAAGAGTTCAATTACTTAGTTTAGCTACTAAGAACCCTAATCGTCCTGGGACGGTCTCTACTCATTGAAATATTTGATCTTGATAACACTTATGTTTTCCTTTGCCCGAGGATGTATCTTTAGGAATTGTTTCATTTTTTATTTATTTAATTATGATAGTGAAATACAAATAAATGTTCGAATAATGGTGAAATAAGAAGGATAACATATATTTTTGGTATTTTTTGTTTATTTTCCTTCACATCATTCGACCACAATTAAGACTACTTACATAGCTCTATTGGTGAGGAGGATCTTACTATTTTACATGGGAAATTTGATGAAATGGCCTTGATAAAGGGTCTAAATCCAAAAAAGGATTACGCCTGATAAACTTTGTAAAAATGGCCTTTTCGTCCTGTAAAATGTCCGTATTGCCACTTGTGCACCCAATTTACCGCTCATTTACGCGAAATACCAATCTCGCGCTTTCATCTAAATCGCATTTTTGAACTCACACTATTTAGCTTAATGAGCGAGAGTGGTATTTCGAGTTAATAAAAAGACGCGAAATGCCACTCGCGCATTTCGAGTTAATGATATTTCGCGTCTTTCATCGTATATATACTTTATTTCCCCCTCATTTTAAAAAAATTCTTTCCTTTCACGACTCTCGACTCTTTCACTTTCCATTCACGAATCTCCAACTTCCAAATTCATATTTACAACCCTCATCATCATCCAAATTCGTTCCAACTTTGTTCAACATCATCGACCAACTCTCATCATTATTTGTCCTCCGTCTCTTCGATCATATATTCATGTGAGTTTAGGGTTTATGTTTAATTTGTAATGTTCTCATTATTCTGCCGTTTATATTGATGGATATTGATGTATAATCCAAAGCTTTAAGGGTTAATGTGTGTATATGATGTTTCTTATCCAATGTTCTTCACTCACTAGTATTATATCAGTGTTCTTATTCTGCATGCATGCATGGTTTAGGGTTTTTAATAACCGCGAATTGTTATTTCACGAGAATGTACCTATATGATGCTTTCCTCGTGTATTCTTTGATGTTGCTTATTTGAGTTGTTATGTTCTATAGTTTAGGTAATTATATAATGTTTTGGAGTTTCTTACTCCAATGTTGTTCCTTTTTTTGTAGATGGAGTCCATCATAATTCCCGAGTTTGCTGGTAGGGTCTCATAGAAAACCAATATCTCAAACATTGCCACCAAGTTTGCTGCAATGGATCTAATGGAAAGGGTAGAGTAAACCCAATTTCGATTTATATTCAAAGGAGCCCGACACTGTGGTTCTTAAGAACGATAATACATCAAATACTCCTCAGGAAGAGCAACTCAAATTCTACGGAGATGAAATTCCTTGTGAATGGAGATGAGTTGTGCTTCAGGATAAAGGAGTTTGCATTGGTCACATGCCTCAATTTTGGGAGAATCTCTACGGTAGAAACTATTTTCAATCAAGTTGAAGAATGTCAACATTTGATTGTCAAATATTTTTAAAGCAATATGATTGTTAAAACAGCAGACCTTCACTTAAAATTTGTGTCCTACTCTTATAAAGATGATGCATTGAAATTGGAGCTAGTATACTTGGTTTCCCAATATCTCTTTGCCCTTGACCCAATAATAAATATCAAACTCCTCAGCATGGTTGAGGACATTAACACTTTCCTCCAATTTTCATGGGGAAAGTTGTCCGTTAAACAACCCTAAAGGGTTTGAACAGGACCTAGAACACTACGGGTCCCTATATCTGAAGAAAGCCATAGAGAAGAAGAACAAAGACAAGAATTTCCATATTTCTTATACCGTGTATGGGTTCGCACTAGCCTTACAAGTGTGGACCTGTGAGGTTATCAAAACGTTTATCCCCAAACATGCAAGGAATACGATGCTTCAAGCGCATGAGCCTGTCTGCCTATGAATAATACAATACAAATTCAGTAGGAAGAGCACCGTCTCTGATCTTCACAATGCCCTACAATACAAGATTGTCAAGAAGATGGAATTGTCTAAAGACGAGAAGATCTTATATTCTAGGGAGAACTTTGAAGATATGGGAGGTAAATTTTATGATTGCTTATTTGAACTTGATTGCAGAAAGAGGAAATTTGGAGATATTGAAGATGTAGTTCCTCTAAAACCTGACATGAGGAAGAAAAGAAAAATTACTCACCCAGTATCTCTCATTCTGTTCCTTCTAAACCTTCCACAAGTAGAAGAACCCGCATCCCTACCCCTAACAGCTCTTATTTTGTCGAGAGCGCCACGAGTAGAAAAGATGATGATTCCTCACAAATGACTCTAGCATTAATAGATCCCCATGATGATGATGGCCTTTAAATGACTCCAATTGCAACAACTCCCCAGAATAGATGTAGATTGGATCAACTAACAAATGAGCTAAATGAACTAAAAACTGAAATGAGAACTGAAATAAATCTCATAAAAGAGATGTTAAACGAACTACAAGAACAGTTTGGCATATTATCAGCCACACTAGGGGAGAAACTGAGAATGAGAAGATTGAATGAGGAATAGGTGGATGTGCTTATGGAGAAAAAGAAGGTGAATGAGGAAGAAAAGGATGAGGAAGATTTGGAGGAGATGAATGAGGAATATTTGGAGGTGAATGAGGAAGATTTGGAGAAGGTGAATGTGTTGATTGAGGATCTGGTGAATGATAATATTGATGTATGTCTAATTCGAGCATTTGGTATAATTCAAGCATTTTGTCTAATTTCAATCATTTTGTCTTTTCTTAAGATGGGATTGTGGAGAAGATGAATGAAAAAAAGACCATGATGGACTTGTGTAGGAGAAGAAGAATGACGATATGTTGGAAGATGATGTGTTGGTGAATGAGAATATTGAGGTATGTCTAATTTGAGCATTTGGTATAAGTCGAGCATTTGGTTTAATCTCAATCATTTTATGTAATTCAAGGATGTGCAGAAGGTGGAGGATGATGTGTTTGTGGACAAGAAGGAAGACAAGGTGCATAATAAGAAGGTGGATGTGGTGGTGCAAAAGAAGGACAAGCAGAAGGTGGAGGAGGATGTGGTGGAATTGGACGATGCAACCCATTTCCAATTTAAGAGAAAGAGGTTGAGGTTGAGAGTACTACTTAGTCCCTACATCGACCCTGGTCGGAAAAAATGAGGGTCAAAGATCCAATCATTGTTGATCCTTTGGCGAAATTTGATCTGAAATAGCAAAAAGATTTGATGACAGAGTTGCGAAAAAAAAAGTAAATGTAAACAGGAGGAGCTCTGTACTGGCACTGTAGGCTTTAAATTCTTCGATACAATGCTGAGGACAACTAGGTGGCTAATTGATGTGGAGATCAATATTGGATGTGTTCTACTAAGAAAAAGAGCAATCACCTACCCTAAGATGTACACGAAGGATTTCATTATCGCAGATTGTCATCTCGCCCTTTTGTTTACATCACACTATAACCAATTTGTTGTTGATTCTGCTGATGCTGATAAGGTAGAAGGCCATGATTTTGTTGTATCATTTTATGAGTACTACTAGGGTAAGGAAGAAAGACATATGCTCACGTGAAGCATTGTTGATGACATTTACTTCCCCCTCAACCTAGACTTGAAGAACTGGTATTATGTGTTCTGTGAATGAAAGAATGGAGAATTGACGTTTATGATTGCGATCAGTCAATTTTCAATGACGATAATTTTGCAGAATTCATGATACCCATGTGTCAAATATTGTCGCTCTTTCTTCATAAAGAAATGTCTCCAGTTCAAATTTCCAAATATCCTAACATGACAATGGAGACTTTAACAATTCGTAGAATCCCACATCCACAAGTACCAAAAACAACAATAAGTGGAGACTGTGGCGTTTTTGTATTAATGTATATAGAGTACCTGACTGCTAAACTTGGTCTAAAAATTGCATATCAGATAAGATAAAATTTTATAGAGAAAAGTGGGCAGTCAGGTTGTTTCACCAAATCTTAAAGCCATGAAGTGTTATTCTTGTAATATTTTAGAGTTATGTGATGATAGTTGTAATATGTTGAAACAAATTACATTATTATTGTAATACTGAATATTATGGTTTATCATCATTAGTTATGTAATACTTAATATTATGGTCTAATTTGAGCATTGGGTCTAATTCGAGCATTTGGTCTAATCTCAATCATTTTGTTTAGACTTTTGTTAACAATACTGAATATTATGGTTTATCATCATTAGTTATGTAATACTGAATATTATGGTCTAATTCGAGCATTTGGTCTAATCTCAATCATTTTGTTTAGACTTTTGTTAACAATACTAAATATAATGGTTTATCATCATTAGTTATGTAATACTGAATATTATCATTAGCATGCATGCAGAATAAGAACTCTGATATAATATCAGTGAGTGAATAACATTGGATAAGCAACATCATATACACACATAAACCCTAAAAGCTACATAAACTCTCAAAGCTAAGGATTATACATCAATATCCATTAATATAAACGATAGAATAATGAGAACATTACAGATTGAACCTAAACCCTAAACTCACCTGGATATATGATCGAAGAGACGGACGATGAACGACGATGAGAGTTGATCGATGATGTTGAACGAAGTTGGATGATGATGAGAGTTGTAAATACGAAGTTGGAACTTGGAGATTTGTGAATGGAAAGTGAGAGAGTCGAGAGTCGTGAAAGGAAAGTTTTTTTTTTAAATGAGGCAAATAAAGTATATATACGATGAAAGACGCGAAATGCTATTAACTCGAAACGCGTGAATGGCATTTTGCGTCTTTCCATTAACTCGAAATACCACTCTCGCACTTTCACCTAAATCGCGTGAGTTCAAAAACACGATTTAGAGGAAAGTGCAAGAGTTGTATTTCGCGTAAATGAGCGGTAAATTGAGTGCGCGAGGGGCAATACGAACATTTAGCAGGACAAAAATGCTCTTTTTGCAAAGTTTATCAGACGGGGTCCTTTTTTGGATTAAACCCCTTATTAGGGCCATTTCATCAAATTTCTCTAATCTCGCTATTTTAGTGAGAGTAAAACACGCTTACACAATTTTGATCTTATTAAATCTAATCATTCATTTGAACCTAAATTCATGTGGTTATGGATTTTATACAAGCTATAACTTAGAATCTATGGGACCATGTCCGTTCTGTTTCTAGTCATGCGACCAGACAATTTCATTGATAATTAAAACCAAGAGAAATTTGATACCTAGATAAGTGTGGGCACTTAACTGAGACAAATTGCTAATTAATAACACTTGTAAAAAAGTAGTCAAAACTTGAAATAAATTAAAAACATTTAGTTAGTATACTAAAATGTCAGAAATTATTTAGGATCCCTTAGGATTTTTTTTTTTAATTTAAGGACACACCAATTTAAACCAAATGATAAAATAAAAAATGTCAAAATAATTCCGTACTGGGAATATGTTTGTTTCATAAAATATAGAGAATTAATTCAAATCATTATATTTTTTCTGAATTTTTTAAGATTGATTAATAAACCATTTTTTATTGAAAATTAATTAAACATCCACAATAACAATCAAACGAGGCTCAAAATAATCATTGCTTTTTTTTAGATATTAATTGGTTTAATCATTGCTTTTTTTTAGATATTAATTATCCTATTATACACGTTACTCAAAATAACGCACCTAGGATCATTTCAATTAAATTCTACGAAAGAAAATGTACATCAGAATCCTTAATCTCTTGGTTTAGATATTAATGTACGAAAGAAAATGTACATCAGAATCCTATTAAAGACTCTGCCATTAAAGAGAAACTCACTTAGTCTCTTGGTTTTCATATTCTATCTACTAAGTGTATTTTAAAACCTTTACACATTCTAACCTTTTAGTTTCCCTTATTTTTGTATAAATTCATATTCTTGTAATTATAATAACACACAGAAATAAATTCTTAATCTACAACAAGTTCTTCTTTACTTATCTTTTTAACTTGGTATCAGAGCCATTATTCGGTTTTAACAAACCTCTATATCCATGGCCTCTTCTTCATCTTCTTCTGCTTCAACCACTCATCTCTTCCACAATCTCACATCCATTAAACTCGATCACAAAAACTTTCTTATTTGGAAATCTCAAATCTTACCTACCCTTAAAGGTTATGGTCTCTATCCATTTGTTACTGGAACTAATTCTGCCCCTGAAGCTTTTCTCCAAGTCGATGCTGCTGACGGATCTAGTGTCCTCACTCCAAATCCTGCTTTTACCATCTGGGAGGAGCAAGATCAGAGAATCCTTTCATGAATTCTCTCCACCCTTTCAGAATCCATCCTAGCCCAAGTGGTTGGTGAATCATGCACTACATCTAAAGCCCTTTGGTCTGCTTTAGAACGCACATTCGCCTCTCAATCTCAAGCTCGTCTAATGCAGCTTCGTCTTCAACTTCAGACGGTAAAGAAGGGCTCACTCCCGATGGCCAAATATTTACAGAAAATAAAATCAATCATCGATAGTCTCGCTGGTGCTGGGCAAAACATATCTCAACAAGATTTCATCCTTTATGCTTTGGGAGGACTCGGTCCTGAATACGAATCTCTCACTGTAGCGGTAACCACTCGCACTGACCCCATCGCCATCGAAGACCTCCAAGGAATGCTTCTTACACATGAGATTCGTCTTGAATCACTCCACTCTAACTCTCCAACTGCTAATCTTGCATTTGGATCGAGAGGGATTTCAAAACCATCCCACTTCCAACGATCGCGACGTTCGGTCTCCTCTCCGAGTGATTATAGTGCGGAAAATGAAACTATCAATAGATTGAGCTCCCAGAATTCTAATGGATATCAAATAAATGGGCTTTCAAGTTCATCTAAATTTTCACACTCCGATCGGGCTTCTACTATCGGGTTAGGGGGTCCTTCTACTAATGGGCCTTCTATTTTGGGTCGTGGGCCTCGTGGGCCCAATAGAAATAAAATACAATGTCAATTGTGTGGTAGTTTTGGTTATACAGCTAATGTTTGTCGATCGGGTCTGTTTTGTAATATTTGTAACTTTACAGGTCATTCGATTGAAACTTGCCGACGTCGTCAGAATCAAAATTCAACGACACACTCTGCTATGATGGCTACACCTTCTTCTGTTTATGACTCGGCTTGGTATCTCGACTCTGGTGCTACTGACCATCTCACGACGAACCTTGACAATCTTAGCATCTCAACTCCATATAATGGTACAGAAACTATTAAAATGGGAGACGGTAACCCTCTTCCTATTTCTAATATTGGGCAATCATTCATTCCATGTTCCAATAAAAACCTTCATCTACGTAATATATTGCATGCCCCATTAATAACCAAAAATCTTCTAAGTGTTTCCAAATTTTCTGCCGATAATAATATCTTTTTTTAATTTCATCCAAATTATTGTATTGTCAAGGATCAGGTCACGAAGAGGGAACTCCTTCGCGGCACACTTAAAAATGGGCTATATCGCCTAAACTCAATCGTCAACCCTCTGCCCACTCATCAAGCTCTTATTGGAACTCGTTCAACTGCCTCCTCTTTTTTTCCGTTGATTATCTCAACCTAATTTATGTATTCTCATTTATCAGTCGTGAAGAACCAGGACATTGTGATCTAAGCACAACCTAAACAACGCAGAACTTCATACAAAATTCTAGTTGTTTGTTACCTCTTCAGCATTTTTATTTCTTCATATCAGTTAAATCATCATTTACAAACACCGAGCAATACATCATTTACAAACACCGACGATCAATATATGAAGCGTTTATCATTATTTTATGATCATTATCCTTGAGCTGGAGCTCAAGAACAATGGTCCACTCTCGATCTTATGTTTGATCGGAAATCAAAACATTTGTTATGTATTTTCTCTCTAAATAACATAATATATATATATATATGATGTTAAAAAAATACAATACAATACGAATAAATGAAATCACTGGAATAGTGGGTTGATTCAAAATATGTGTAAAACACATTTCTCTTAAACTTGTCTCCCTCTTATATTGGAGATTATCATAGATAGTTATATCACATGATATAACAAATTCACTCATAGATAGTTATATCACATGATATAACAACTGCAAATCAAACGTGACAAAGTACATGAATTATCACCGGATTCAAAAGAAAATATAAGAGAGAATAATATTTAGAATTCTAGAGATATAATGAGATGGATGAACTAGAAGAAGCCATGTGGCATAATATTGGAGGGAAAGAAGTAACGGGAAGAGTTAAATATATATCAAAATGTTGGAGATAAGGGATATATATATCAAGACGGATCCAGAAAATAAGTTAAAGATATATATATAAACGAAATATTATATTATAAAGATCAAATAATTTAATTTTTTAATTAAATCCAATTCAATACAAAGTGTCAAACAATTAACGAGACATTTCCTTTATTGCTAAAATAAATAAATAATACATTCAGTTCAACAAATTTTCATGAGTTTTTTTTAAAAAAAACTTACAAATTTTCATGAGTTGTTTTAT
Source organism: Impatiens glandulifera (assembly GCF_907164915.1). Taxonomy (NCBI): domain Eukaryota; kingdom Viridiplantae; phylum Streptophyta; class Magnoliopsida; order Ericales; family Balsaminaceae; genus Impatiens; species Impatiens glandulifera. The sequence continues at coordinate 132,842,743 of NC_061862.1, forward strand.
AAAAAAAACTTACTCATCTATAGCATGTATTAATATAATGTGATAGAATTATTATTAAAAAAAGTTAAATTATACACAAAAACTAGTTTAAACAACATTTTAATTAAATTGACAATTTTAAATAAATTCTTAAACTATATATCATCCAAAGTTTAGTTCATTACCACCTAATGAATGATAAAGTCCAAATTAATATTTTCTAATAAAAAATATTAAATAAATTAAAATCATTAAACATATTGTGATAGGTAATGTGCATCGATTGAACGGCGACAACTATGATATGTTTCGATCAAAATATTGTTACGTTCTGAAAATTGTGAAATTTAATATTCGAAATTTCTGAATCAAATTATTTGATACACAAATAATGTTGTGCAATTAAAATTTTGATAATACTTAAAAGTATCCGTCACATAAACAAAGTTGGCATAGAATAAACTCATAAATTATGGCAATAAAGAGATGATAATAATAAAATAAAATAAACTGTAACACTTTTTAATTTATAAATAAGTAGGCTAAATATTTTATAATGGTAATAAATAAATTTTTTTGTATCAAACATATAAATTTTTTACAAAAATAAAATTATTTACCTCTTAATTTACCGCCTAGAACATCATTTATACAAAAATAAAAAATATTCACATTATTTATTCATAAATACCATCTTAACCAATTTTTTATAAAAAAATGTCAGTTACTTTGTTAGGATCAATGACATATATAGAAGGGGGTTAAATAATGTTGTACTAATAATCAATTTTAATCATGTTAGAGATGAAAATTTGTTTCTATTCTTCACAACTCATCGCAAACTCTCTTGAACGAATTCAAGTGCGGAAATGCTAGCTAGATTTAAAGCATCATATGTAAGACGGGAAGATTCATAAATGAAATAACACAAGAGTTTTATGGATGTTCGGAGATAAAACTCTTACGTCACCCCTTCTTCTGTTTCCAGAAGGATTTTCATTAGAAGGCTTTTATACACAAACCCAGTAAGAACACAAGACTTAACAGTTGCCTGTTTATGATCTCCTAGCTATCATTTTGTTGAACAAATAACGTCCTGTTCAATTTACAATACTGAAAATACACTCAGGTAGAAAAGTAAACAATAACTCAGCTTAGCTTCGTGAATTACAAAATAATCTTAGAGAGAGAGTAAAATACAGAGCTCAGCAATTCGTAATCCGTAATGCGGAAGCCAGAATTCAAGTATCTAGAAGAGAGATCTATCGTTGTACTCAAATGCCTTCTATATAGAAGTGTAGCAACGATCGAATTTTCCTCTTGGATACGTGTCAGCTTTCCATTATATGTACGACAAGTGTACGGGATCGTACGCAAGAATATATTCGTTGGATCATGGCGTATCGGATTGTACTGTGGAATATTCGGTAGAACGTGGGATAGTGGAATAATTGAGCATGTGGTAGTGAAGCAATTTGGAACATTAAGCTTACTTGACATACTGCTGATAAAGAACACCGTTGTTCGCTATACTGATGAGTTATGCAGATAAGCGGACACTTCTTCAAATGGATACTGAAACAAGGCGTCTGCTCGCGCTTCTTTAGTCGACTATTCCTAAGAGGTGCATTAAGATTATCTATGATTAGTTCAGATGGGTGGTTTCTATTCCATCTGAAGTTCGGTCCCAGAGGGTCAGCCGTCAGCTAGCTCCGCGACATCCAGACTATCAGCAACCTACTGACTTATAGATTGGCTGTTTGGTTGAGCATCAATCGGTTCAGCTGGCTGATCAGATGAGTTGTTTCTGATGACCTAAACTTCATCGTCACTATCAGATTGAATATTAACAACTTCCAACTTGTTAGAAACTTCAATGATTTCGTTAAAATTACTTTCAACAGATTCATCAAAAACAATATGGGTAGATTCTTCAACAGTTAGAGTTTGTTTATTAACAACTCTATAAGCTTTGTTAACTGAAGAATATCCTAACATTATGTCAGTATCTTCTTTAGCATCAAAAATAGTCAAATGATATTTTGTCATCATTATGAATAAAACACTTACATCCAAAAATCCTTAAATATGAAATTTTAGGTACTTTACCATAAAAGATTTCATAAGGTGTTTTATTAAAACGTTTATTAATCATTGATCTGTTTTGAGTATATCAAGTTGTGTTAATGGCTTCTGCCTAAAGTTTTTGAGAAACAATGGAATCAGCTAGCATAGATCTCGTTGCTTCTTTTAGTGTTTTGTTCCTCCTTTCAGCAACACCATTTTACTGTGGAGTCTAGCACTAGATAACTCGTGTCTAATACCAGATTCCTCAAGGAAAGAAAATAGATTTCTATTTGTAAATTTAGTTCATCTGTCATTTCAAATCTTTATAATACTTAAAGATTTTTCATTTTAAAGTCTTTTAGGGATCGTAATCAAATTTTCAGAAGTTTGATCCTAAGAAACTAAAAATATCACCCAAGTAAATCTATAATAATCATCAATTATGACAAGGGTATATCTCATTCCCCCTAAACTGGTGACTGAGATAGGACCAAATAGATCCATGTGCAATAATTCTAGACACCCTTTGGATTGAATATTCCCTTTATTTTTAAAGTTGATCTGGTCTGTTGGCCCATCAAACAAGAAGGACATACTTTATCTTTAGAAAACATTAGTTTAGGTATACTAGTTACTAAATCTTTTGAACATATATTGTTAATAGTTTTTAAATTAAGATGATTTAATCTTTAATGCCATAGCCAGTTTTGATCATTCTTAGTTATCATGCATAAAGGATTAAACGTCTTATTTTTCAGTTCATCTTATAAGAATTTCTTATCCTACTTCCTGTTAGTAGGGTGTTACCCTGCTAATCTTTTACAAGACATGCATGTTATTGAAAATCGATGGTATAGACATTATCACACATTTAACTAATACTAATCAAGTTATAATATAAATTTTCTACCAGCAGCACGTTATTAAAAGTAAGGTTACCATGGATAATCTTACCCTTACCCACGGTTTTACCTATGTTTTTATCACCAAATGTGATCTTAGGTAATGTGCATTTGGTTATTTCAGTCAACAATCGTTTGTTGCCTGTCATATGTCTGGAACAATTGTTGTCCAGATACCAATAAAATTCTTCCATACAGTTGTCCTAATTTACCTACAAATATACATATTTACAGCTTTGGTACCCATATTCACTTGGGTCCGTGGTTAATTAGTCCCTTGGGGATCCGTATTTGGGTTATTTTTATGGATCTCCCACTTTATTCTTTAAATAGAATAACAGTTTTGAAAGCATTTAAGATTCTCATTATGTGGGGAATTCGTCCGTTATGAAACATCATTTATGATTTCCCAAAAAGGTTACTTTTTGAGACTTGAAAAGAAGTTACTTTTTCACAAGAATATCTTGGGAAGGTTCAAAGAAGACTAGTCAAAAGTAGCGGGTTAAATTTTAAAACGCATGCTTGTGAATATTTTTGAAAGTAACCGATATTTTAAAATGATCGATATATTTTTTAAATTGACCGATTTTGATAGAATATACCAAGTTGAAAGTAGGGTAATCAAAATAGGTTCATTATATATATAAGCCGATGGTTCATTAAAAGATAATACATAACCGATATGAGAGGCAAAATAATCGATTTATTTTTAAAATACATAGAGATTTTTGGATCCTAGGAATAATAGTTTGGGGGTCCAAGAGCTGGGTTTCTTCTGCTTCTTGCTTTGTTCAACGGTCGATGTATCCATAGATTCTTTCCTTTGTTAAGAGTTGGTTGGGATAGAGGATGACTCCTCGGCTGAGGAAGACATCAAGGTCGAAGAAAAGACCGCACAGCTGGGGAGCGTATCCGATCATTCTTCCGTTTGAGGAGATCATCTTCTTCAGATTGTTAAAGATGATCCTAGACCAATTTACCGGAGTGCCTTCAGTTATGGAAACCATCATCTCGAAGACCTTCTGGGAATATGTTTGAGTATTTTTCTTGGCAAGAATACTCTTACCAAAGACCTCACTCAAAATCTGGAATTCACATTGAAGAGAGCTTTTAACACCATAGGTATCAACCGGAGACAATGTTCGGAGAAATGATGGCGCATCTCATTGATGACCATGGGTGAAAAAGAGAGGTCGGTGAAACCTTCAGTAGGTAGTTCGCAACTACGTGCGAAGTCTATCTCGCTAAAAACGAAAGATTGGCCTTGGATTTTGCAAGGATGAGATCCTCCCGAATGACCTTAGCATTGCTAAAGAATTCGAGAACTACATCATAGTTTGTGGCATATCTATCCTCTAGAAATGGTCTTAGACCGGAATACCCAATTTGCCTGAAAGTTGAGCAGATCTCAATGTCGTCGCTTTGTGAAATTGATTCGAAGTTGGCTAGAAGGATTGTGTTTGAGAGAGAGCAAGACATTTTTGAAGAGTAGTTTCCTTGTGTTTGATAAAGTGTGATTTGAGAAGAGGAAGAATGTGTTATTAAATAGCCAATGAATCGGTTTACACATATGGTTACAATCTAAGTATAGTTAGATATGAATGATGGTTATTTCAAAAATATTGATGATGAAAGGTAGATGTGTTATATTTTCAAGAAATACTATTTTAGTGATATGTCAGTCTTTCCTTTGAACAGTGATAGACATAGGTCTTCACGTTATTTGAGACTATTTCACTTTTCACAGGATTATCATGCATATATGATAAACATTGTCTAGTTGTCCCATGTTAATCAGGAAATGAAGTTACCGAATTTATAGTGTAATTAATCGGTTGGCTTTTGGTGACTGATTTTATAGAGATGGGTTATTCTGTTATGAAGAAATATTGCTTCTGCTTGAAGCAAAAAGTTATTAGGCGACAGTTATTCATTTTAGAGAATAATCCATCTGTTATAACCGATTCACTTAGACCGTTCAATTTATTTACAGTTATTTTGGTAAAGTAATTTAACCAATATTAACCGGAGACAATTGTCCGGTTTTATATACGTGATTTTATTTCCTTCTGATCTTTTATGCACATAGTGAATGTATGTCAATGTCTGACTGGTTTTTAAAACTAATGCAAATATTTTAAAAAAATTAAAAAAAAATCCGATTAGTTTTATAAAAATACACCGAGAGCATGATTTGAGAAGCGACAACTTCTCCTTGAGATCATGCTCAATTTTCATGAATGCAAGTTATGAGAAAATGATGTTTTTCTATAAGAATGCTAGAGAATCTATGGAATAAGTTGACCACTATCAGCAAGTCCCAAAGTAGTTCTAAAATAAGAGAACTTAGCTTCTTGTAGTGGCTTTATGAAGATTTCGGTCACTTGTTGATCGATTGAGACATACTCCAGTCGGATATGCTTCTGTTGCACATGCTCCCGGATGAAGTGATGCCTAATGTCAATATGATTGGTTCTCAAATGCAACACCGGATTATATGTTATCGCTATTGCACTGGTGTTGTCACAGAAAATTGGAGATTCCTCAGTTGTAATACCGAAATCCCTCAGTTGTTGAATCCATAGAAGCTGAGCACAGCAATTGCCGGCTGCAAGATGAGGTTGCAACTGAAGTATGCTTCTTGCTATACCATGAGACAAGCCAGTCACCTAAGAACTGGCATGTACCACTTGTACTCTTACGGTCGATTTTACAACCTACATAATCTACATCAGAGTAGCTCGTTAAATTAAAACTGGAATCCTTCGGATACCACAGTCCAACATCTTGAGTCCCTTTAGATATTTTAAAATTCTTTTAGCTGCAGTGTAATGAGATTGTTTCGGATTAGCCTAGAATCTTCTACATACTCCGACCGCAAACAGAATGTCTGGTCGGCTAAATGTTAGTTATAAGAGTGATCCGATTATTCCGCGATAAGCTGTGATGTCCACTCCTTGACCGTCTTCATCCTTATCTAGCTTGATTGATGAGCTCATATGAGTGGAAGCTGCAGAGAAGTTTTCCATCCCAAATTTTTTAACAACTCCTTTGTATACTTGGATTGGTTGATAAAGGTTCCTCCTTCGATTGGCCAAACATGGAGACCTAGAAAGAAACTTAACTCCCCCATCATACTCATTTCAAACTTGTTAGTCATCATTTTCGAAATTTTTCACATAACTTAGGGTCGGTTGAGCCAAAAATAATGTCATCTACATAGATTTGAACAAGTAAGATATGTTCCTTTTTCTCAAATTTAAATAGGATTTTTGAAACCTAATTAAATCAGGATTTTTGAAACCTAGAGCCTGCTTAGCATACACTTCCTCACTTAATTCACCATTTAAAAATGCACTTTTGACATTCATTTGAAAGACTTTAAATTTTTTTAAAATAGAAAATGCAAGTAATATTCTAATTGTCTCTAATCTAGCCACATGAGAAAATGATTCTTCAAAATCAATGCATTCTTCCTGTTTATATCCTTAGGCCACTAATCTAACCTTGTTCCGTGTAACCAAATCGGTTTCATTGAGTTTATTTCTGAACACCCATCTTGTTCCGATGACCGATCAATTTTTCAGTCTTGAAACTAAGTGCCAGACTTTATTCCTCTCAAGATGATTTTATTTCTCTTATATTGCAAAAATTCAATCGGAATCCAACAATGTTTCATCCACATTTTTCGGCTCAATTTGTGATATGAAAGTTGATTTTTCATATTCTTCCAACAATTGGTGCCTAGTTTGGATGGGTAGTGAGGGGTTACATATAATAAGCTCAAGATGATGATTTTTGTTCTATTTGAGATTCGTTCAAGATATGTCTTCTAAATGACCGGTTATTTGATCAAGGTTAGACAGATCGGTAGGCTGATCAATGTCAAGCCGACCGATTTCCTCAGCAGAAACTGAGGTGTCAACTTCCTGTTGTGAAGTAGCTTGATCTGGCTGAATTTTAGCATTAACCGTTTGGTCATATGCAAATCTTTTATAGACCGGAACCTCATCTTCACCATTAGATTGAATATTTAAGTTTTCCAATATGTTGTGTTGATCAAAGGATGATGCAGTGTTGCTTTCAACCGATTCATCAAAAACAATGTGAGAAGATTCTTCAACAGTTAAAGTCCTAGTATTGTATACTCTACATGCTTTACTAACTTTAGAATAACCTAGAATTATACCAACATCGGATTTTGCATCGAAAGCGGTCAAATATTTTTTTGCCATTATTATGAATGTAACACTTACAGCCAATACCGGATGTTAGGAATTTTGTCATGGTATACTTCAAAAGGCGTTTTGTTAAAACGTTTATTTAATATGGATCGGTTTTGAGTGTAACATGCAGTGTTAATAGCCTCGGCCCAAAATTTTTGAGCAACACCCGAATCGGTTATCATAGATCTTGCGGCTTCCTTAAGAGTTCGGTCTTTTCTCTCGGCCAGTCCATTTTGTTGAGGAGTTCTAGCACTAGATAACTCATGTCTGATGCCGGATTCCTCAAGAAATACAGTTAATGTACTATTAGTAAATTTTGTACCTCTATCACTTCTAACTTTATTTACACGTATTGATTTCTCATTTTGTACTCTTCTAAGCATTTTGATCAGATTTGAAGTAGCTTGATTTTTAGATACCAAAAATATGACCCATGTATATCTAGAATAATCATCAATAATTACCATAGTGTAATGCTTTCCTCCTAGGCTAGTGACCCTAATCGGTCCAAATAAATCCATGTGAAGTAATTCTAGACATCGACTTGATTGAGTATTTCCTTTACTTTTGAAAGTATATTTTATCTGTTTACCCATTTGACATGCAGAACATATTTTATCTTTAGAAAATTTCATGTTAGGAATTCCCTGAACTAATTCTTTAGTGAAGATATAATTAATTGTTTTGAAGTTCAAGTGGTTTAATCTTATATGCCAAAGCCGATTTTAATCATTCTTAGCTATCATGGAAACTGAGTTATCACATTTAATTTTCCAGTCTACTTTGTAAATGTTTCCTAATCTTTTTCCTGTCAGTAAGATATTGCCTTGTTGATTCTTAACTAAGCATGCATGTGTATGAAATTCTACCATACTACATCGCACATTTGACTAATACTAAGAAGATTGAAATGTAGATTTTCAACAAGATGTACATTATTTATAGTTAGGTTCTCATGGACAATCTTACCCTTTCCCACAGTTTTACCTTTGGAGTTGTCACTGAATACTATCATTGAACCAGATTCTTGCACAATTTTGGTCAACAGCATGTCGTTTCTTGTCATATGCCTAGAACAGCCGCTGTCCAAGTACTATTCCGAATTTTCTAGCTGTTTAATCGGTTTGACCTGCAAAATTCAACTATTTACACCTTTTTGGTACCCTCATTCACTTAAGTCCACGGTTAATTAGTCCTTTTGGAATCCATACTTTAATTAGTCAGATGAGTTTCCCTGTGATAATTTTAATAGATCTACTTGTACCAGGTTTGACATCTCTCTCTGCTTCTTCTATTTAACTCATTTTGTAGTGGTGATCTCTGATAGGTCCCATTTGAGTATCTATCATATTCTGTTCTAACTGATCGGATGACTTTCCTTATCTCAGGATGAAGCCATATTGAAGTGTCGGGTGGTCCTACATATGTTAGTTCCTTTGCCAGTTTTGAATCGTGATTTCTTTCAATGTCGGTTGATGAACTCTTGATAAAGTTTATAAAAGGCAATTTGTCTTTACTGAGATTCAACCTTTGGCGGTTGGAGGGTTTAGTTTTACCTGGATTATTGTTGTCATAGCCTAGACCGAATTTACAATTATATGGTCTTTGATGACTCGTCATCTAACTCACAGCATTTCCAGATCTCTTCCATGCAGCCATCACATATTTAGTTCGTTCATTTTTTTCGGTCAACGATTGAACTATCTCCTTGAGCTTCTCATTCTCAAAGGATAGTTCAATTATTCCAACGGTCTGAATTTCACTCGGTTCACCGATTTCAGTTTTACTCGGTTCACCGGTTTGAAAGTTCAACCAGGTCGGTACAAGAGTTGACAGGTTCTTATACTCAATGACCATGTCATTGAGTGCAGTAACCAAATCTTCTCGGGTAAATTCTTCACAAGAAAACTCAAATACATGTTCTTTATTGGCCATGAGACAGGTGATCCCTTCATCATCACTATCCGAATCGGTATGTGCCCACAAGCTCCCACCAACACCGGCTATCAACGCTTTTTGAATCTTTTTTCTTTGACTGTTTTGATGATGATCATCTCTCTTGTTGTGATCATCTGGTTTCCGGTCATCTCTTCTCAGCTTTCTACACTCTGACCTGTAATGACCTAAAGCATTGCAATGAAAACATCGAACGTTAGATTTATAACTATAGATGTAGTTATATGAGTTAGTCGGTTGACTATTCTTTATGAACTTTCCGAACTTCTTTTCTAGCATGGCCATAGCATCTTCGCTGAATTGCTCGACTGTTTTGACCTGTACAGGAGCTGTTGGTTCCACCGATGTCACTAGGGCTCTGGTAGCGGTTGAAATTGAAGCTTCATCTTCAATTCTGGACTTCATTTCAAACTCGTATGTCTTCAAATCTTAAAAAACATCATGCAGTTTCATCTTGCCGAGGATGTTTGATTCTCTCATCACCATTGTTTTGATATCCCGTGCGCTAGGAAGTGATCTTAATGCTTTGACAATAGTTTCCTTGTTATCATATTCCTTTCCAAGTAATGAGAGCTCATTTACCACACTGGTAAACCGATCACTGAACTCCTTCATGGTTTCACTAGGGAGCATCTTGATATTTTCGAACTTTTGAGTGGCCACCAGTATCTTATTCTCTTTGGTTCTTTCGTTTCCTTCATGAAGTTGAATGATCGTCTCCCCTGCTTACTTTGCAGTTGCACATTCCCTGATTTTAGCGAATGTGTTTATATCCAATGATTTGTAAATGGCGCTTCTACAGTGGTTATCTAGATTGTTCCTTCTTTTGTTGTCGACTGTTGATTCACTTCTGTCTTTTTCGATCTTTATCGGTCCGTCAGAAAGAATGAACATCATTTCATCATCCATAATGGTTAGATGTAGATGCATCTGAATCTTCCAATCAGTAAACTCTCCACTTTCTAGTATTGGCGGTTTCTCATTGTGAGTCATGCTTGCTTCGGGTTGCTTGAGTATTGAGACTAGCCGCTCTGATACCAATTGATAGGATCAGGATCGGCAATAGAGGACTAGGGTCCGGCTAAAGGAGAACGCTTACACACACACAATGTTTGATACTAATCCGGTTAAAGATTAATATCGGTCTCAACACTACACAAGTTATCACAAACTCTTGAACCGAATTCAAGTGCGGAAGTAGTTTGTTTCAACTTGAAGCAACACACGGATTGGATAATAAGGATGAATGGAATGAAGAAAGAACACAACACAATATTTATGGATGTTCAGAGATAAAACTCTTACGTCACCCCTTCATCTCAAACCTTGGGAAGGATATTCACTAAGAATATTCAATCACACTTTACCATATGTCAAATAACCGAGGCTTATTTACTGTTTGTTATTGACTTACAACTCTCATACAAAATGAATAGAATTGTAGTAAACTTTCACAGTTTTGGACAGATTGTAAGAACAGTAGACTTGATAGCTTTTTGACTTTTGTAACTCTCTAAAAGACTGTTCTGTTGTTGTGGTTGTTCTTGTCACTAAAAAGAACTGTCTTGTTACTTCAACTCTTGTAACTCTCACTTCTGTTCTTCAGCTTCTCCTTATATAGTGGAAATATGACAACGGTCATATTTCTCTTTCAACGGATACCTGCATGGTAATCCTTGAATCTTGTTGGTTGGTCAAGAGAAGTTGTAATGCTAAATGCAGTTGATGCTTCCCAAGAAACAATACAACCGACCAGTTTGTCTTCTATTGAGTTTAGCAGTTGGTCGGTTGGACAGATCCCTTCTCCTTGGAGGCTGCTTTTGGACTTATACCAATGTAGGTATATATGTTCACTTGGCAGTCTTCTGCAGTCTACAGTCTATTAACAGACTTGTATCAAAAAGAAAATAACACAGTCTGTATATTTGAAAATCTCCTTCTGCCTATTCCCAAAGAGAACCTATTGTATCAAAATGGAAACTTTTAGTAGTTCCATATCTTTGATTTGATCTTGATTAATCTGTCCGTTAAGATTGTACGGTCATTTAGGATTGAGCCAATGTTTTGGGCCGACCGGACTTCATATCGGTTTGATGATTTGGTATCGGTTGACCGGTCCTACCGTTGAGGAGAGGAAATCGATCTTTGAGGAAAAGTTCATTGATCTTGAAGTTGAGCTGAACCAGTCTTCTACTAATACTGAGAAGATAGATCAACTAGATGGATTTTATTTGTGCTACTTCTATGATATCGGTTTGACCGGCCAAGTTGAAAATATGACCGCTCCCGAATTTTCCTACACAAACCATGAGTTTGATTAAGTTCTTGAGATAGTTAATTACTTATTAATTAACTATCTAATTTATCTAACATCATATTTTAAAGTTAAATCCTCACAGTTGTGATTAGTTCTATTGTTAGTTAAATTTTACCTTGACAAAGCTTATGGGTTTATGCTCGCCTTTTACTGGGTTCAACTTGTTGTTGGACTCATCTGTGCTTCCATTAACAAATCCTAATCTGGATTTGTGTCCGGAGGGCCTTTGCTGACTAATCATTATTCTGACGGTGTCTCCAGATTTTGTCTAGAAACTAATCACGTAGTTTAATCTTTGGTTTTCATCAGAAAGAGTTTGAATTGTTTCCTTAAGCTTCTCATTCTCAGATGAAGAAGTGTTGTCATTAAAAGAGTCTGACAACTTCTTGTACTCAATGACCAAGTCATTGAGTGCAGTGGTTAGATCATCAATCATCAGAAGAGAAGTCAAATACCTCATCGTCATCAGTCATGAAGCATTTAACGCCTTCATCCTCGCTTTTTGAATCGTTGTCAGCCCACTTGCTCTTGCTTTTCTCAGCCAGCAAAGCTTTTTGATCCTTCTTATTCTTTTTATCATGATGCTTCTTATCATCCCTCTCGAGCTTTCTGCATTCTTCCTTGAAGTGACCTGGTTTGTCATAGTTAAAACATTTCAAGTTAGATTTCGATTCATTCTTATAGTTATTATTATTAGAATTACAGTTCTAGTTAGAATGAGTCTTCTTCATGAATTTTACAAACTTCTTGACGAAGAGTGATATTGCATCGATGCTGATCTACTCAGTCGACTTTGCAGCTATCACGGCAGGTGGCTCTTCAGCAAACATCAACCCTTTAGTGATGGCATATGTGGATGGCTCCTCTTCATTCCATGAGTTTATTTCAAACTCGTAGTATTTCAGATCGGCGAACAGATCATGAAGCTCCATCTTGTTGTGGTCTTTAGATTCCCTCATCGCCATCGTCTTGATGTACCATTATTTGGGAAGATCTCTCATGACTTTAATAGAAACCTCTCTATTGCTATATGACTTTCCTAGAGTAGAGAGTTCAATGATAATGTTGCTGAATCTTTCATCGAATTCAGTCATTTTTTCTCTAGAGCGCATCTTGATGCTATCAAATTTTTATGTGGCAACCATGAGCTTGTTTTATTTGGTTTGATCGTTTCCCTCACACAGCTGAGTCAAGTTCTCCCAAATTTATTTGGCAGTAGAGCATGACTTGATCTTGTTGAACATATTTTTGTCTAGCGTCTTGTATATAATATCTCTGGCCACATTGTCGAAGTTGGCCTTCCTCTTTTCTTCAGCAGTCCACTCAAATCTTGGTTTCTCCTTCATCTCAAGAGCACCATCAGTTGAGGTTGTGGTTGTGTTGACCTTCATATTTTTCATAGGACCATTAGTGATGACATACCACATATCATCATCTTGAGTGGCCAAATGAGCTTGCATTCTTATCTTTCAATCATCATAATCTTCCTTTGAGAGCATTAGGATTTTGTTTAGGATATACATGATTCTGATATTTGCGGATGCTTGAGAATAGAAAACCTCACTCTAATACCACTTGTTAGGATCGGTGACAACAATAGAAGGGAGGTTGAATATTGTTGTACTAAAAATCACTTTCAATTCAATTTTAATCTTGTTAGATATGAAAATATGTTTATATTCTTCACAAATCGTCGCAAGCTCTTGAACAAATTCAAGTGCAGAAATGCTTGCTAGATGTAAAGCGGCAGATGCAAGACGGGAAGATGCATAAATGAAATAACACAAGAGTTTTATGGATGTTCGGAGATAAAACTCCTACGTTACCCCCTTCTTCTGTTTCTAGAAAGATTTTCACTAGAAGGCTTTGATTCGTATAGCGATTACACAAACCCAGTCAGAACACAGGACTTAACAGTTACCTGTTTCTGAACTCATATATATCACTCTGTTGAACAGATAATGTCTTGTTCAACTTACAATACTGAAAATACACTCAGGTAAAATAGTAAACAATAGCTCAGCTTAGCTTTGTGAATTACAGAGTAATCGTAATAGAGAGAGTAAAACATGGAGTTTAGAAATTCGTAATTTGTAATGCGGAAGCCAGAATTCAAGTGTCCAGAAGAGAGATTCATCATTGTATTCAGATGTCTTTTATATAAAAGTGTAGCAAGGGTCGAATTTGCCTCTTGGATACGTATCATCTTTCTATTAGATGTACGCCAGGTGTACGGAATTATACGCAAGAATATATTCGTTGGATCGTGGCGTACCGGATTGTACTACGGAATATTCGATAGAACGTGGTGTACTAGAAGGTATAATGTGGGCTAGTGGAATAATTGAGCACGTGGCAGTTAAGTGTTTTGGTGCATTAAGCTGACATGACAGACTACTGATAACAAATATTGTTGTTTGCTATGCTGATGAGCTATGTAGATAAGTGGACGCTTCTTCAGACGATTTTTGAAACAAGGCGTTATCTCGATCTTCTTCAGACAACTGCTGAAGCAAGGCACTGCTCGCGCTTCTTTAGACGATAGTTGAAGCAAGGCGTCTGCTCGCACTTCTTTAGGCCAAGGCGTCTGATGAAGAGAGAGACGTATATTCGCGCTTCTTCATCCCAAGGCATCTGATGAAGTGAGATGTCTACTTGCGCTTCTTCAGACCAATGCGTCTGATGAATTGAGACGTCTGCTCGCACTTCTTCAGAAAAAGGCGTCTGATGAAAAGATAGACGTCTACTCGCGCTTCTTCAGCCCAAGACATCTAATGAAGAGAGAGACATATGCATGTGCTTCTTCAGCTTAAAGCTCAATTATAATATATAAACTCTAATTAAATATGAGCCCAAAACCCAACATTCTCCACCTTGGGCGAATACCGCGCTTATTGAGATGTGATGAATAAATTACAAATTCAACAATTTTCACCTTGACAAATTTCACGCCCCTTAAGAAATAAAGGTGTCGTACCCATCAATCTCCACCATGACAAAAGTCAAGCCATCAAAAAATAAGTGGGTTCAACACTTCAATCTTCACCTTTGCTCGAGCCATTATCAGATAACTCGTACCTCCACTTCCACTCAAGAGCCCTTAGAAGAATAACAATCTCCACCATCATGTATATCGCGCAATCAAAATGTTATGAGTCACACATCAATCTTCACTACTCGAGCCATTCACGAAATAAATCAGTATACCTCCACTTCTGCTCAAAAGCCCCTTAGAAGAAAAAATCATAGAGTTTATAATACCAACTAATTTTGGCAACTACGCTACTTTAGCGACTAGAGACATTCAACAACTCTTCCTAATCTTTGTTCATGCCCGTTGACATATGCGGAAACTAGAATTAACAATTCTTTATTATGTCAAAATAATTTTTACATTTGTTTGCCACAAACTGAGTGTCTTATTTTTCAAGTCCAACAATCGACTGAAACCAAAATACCAAATAGACCCAAGACGAACTTTCATCGTCTACTTTTTCAAAATCAGATATATATTGAGGACACCCAAAACGAACTTATATCGTCTACTTTCTCAAAATAAAATATCGATTGAAAGCGAGAAGACCCAAGACGAACTTTTATCGTTTACTTCATAACAAATAAATTAGGCTATCACAACATCTATTTTCTCTAGCACAAGATCTGACAAAGTATTTGTCACTCATCTTGCCTTGAATGTTGCATACTCAATCAATTTGAAACTCATACTTCTCATTGAACAAATTAGTTTGCAATCTTCTAGTTTCTTGAATCCAAAACGCCTAGCAATCCAAGAATATTATTTAAAGATTCACTATTTCTCTGTAATTATCTTCACCAATACTTCAAATGATCATCTATAGTTTCTCCAAAATAAATTGTGAATATCATGATCGGATCTCTCATCTAGCCCCTTTTTTATGACTAGGAATCCCATTCAAAGTCTTAATCATCTCAATCATCTAATCTATGATCCACAATGTATAAACAATTAAGATAGAACAAAAGAAGTAACAAAATCATCGCCTTCAAATTTCCAAGTCTCCCATCTAGCTCTTTTTTTCATGACTAGAAATATCACTCAAGGTTTTATTTATCTTCTCACATTGGAAGATAATGCAATAATTTCTTCTTGCTTCGTTTGAAAGTTGCTCTCAAGATGTCTCCACCTCAACTTATAAGTGTCTTTCACTAGTCTACCTCTTCCTGGTGTTTCATTCATATTGTGTGCTAATTGGAATTGTGTCAATCCTTAATCATCCGCCAACTCAATGTAATCTTGCAATTTGGCCCGAAGGATTGCCCTATCAACATGTCGACAATGTTGTAATCGGTAAACATAATTTTGATTACAACTTTCCATACTCAGCCATGTTTTTGTCAAGTACAAAAGCACAAAAGCTCACCATCGTCTTGATCTTGATTAGCTCTTCTAATAAGATAAGGTCGTAACCAAAAAGATACAAACTTTTTGTTCCAAATAAAACTAAAATTAGGTAGACACTTTAATCCCCATAAAAACAAACATCGAGACATCCATACCTTGATCCGACTGTTGAAAATATAGAGGAATGAGTTACCAACCCTCTCGACAAAATGTCAGTGCAATCGGACTTCGTTTGAATCTCTGATCGTCAGTTTGGTGAACCTTGCGCGGCTGTAGGCGAAAAACTGCTGCTAGATTTTCTCTCTACCTCTTTTTTAATTTTAACTTCTTCAATAACCGTTTTCCAAAGAAAAATCTCTCCAAACTTATTTTAGCAGACAATTTTTTCAAGTCAAAGCCCTCGACATAGTGAAATAATGTCACTCATGTATGCCAACACAACAATCGATTATAATAAAACCTCCAACTAATTTTCAAAAAGCATGAAGATGTATCGTTTGTTCTCCACATTCTTCTAGACAAATCCTGCATAGAAAGAATATAAAAAACCAAATATATGATTAGTGCACCCTCAAATCATACCTTAGAAATTATCATTCTTGGTAGAACCCTTGAGGCATCAACACCCACTTGAAAACTTTGCACCAGCACTTATCGGGATTGCCAATCAAAACCTAATCACAAGGTTTGATGTAAATCCAAATTCGGCCCTTATACACACATATCAAAATCACACTCTTGCAAACAAATCTTAAATCCACCTGCTTTATTTAGAAAACCCTTACATGTTGCATAAACTATCTTCTATAACTTGTAACATCGAATAAGTACTCCACCTTCTTTTTCAACTCCAATTTTCAATCTCCATATTGACGAATATCAAATCTCCATCTCATCTTCTTCATTCTGGTGTCGCTGCCTACACGATGACTTTTTGTCACCTGCACCCATTGGCGCCTTCGAGAAGAACAAAAGACCCATTGTCTTCTTCTCTCTTCTTCTCAAGACATTGTCACCCAAAACTAAGAAATATTTTAACGATCGTTGACATCTCCTTAGCAATTGAAGATTTCGACTCAAATATTCACAATGGCTAAATCTTCTGCAACCAATGTCGTTTTCACAAATAACCAACAATCTTCAACAAAAACACAAATATCCAACAACTTCTTCAATGGTGGTTAAAGTTTCCATCATATCTTCACAAATAGATTAGGTTAAACATTCTCAAAACCTTCTCTGATACCACTTGTTGAGAAACGATCTAATCTAAACGCACGATAAAGGACGATATAAAGATAAATGAGTAAAGAATAATAAATAACACAAGATATAACGAGGTTTAGCCAACAATGCCTATATCCTCGGGGAGTCTTCCATTATATTGATTTTCCATGGAATAATGGTCAAAGTAACCATAGGTTACAATGTCTCTATTTATAGGAGTACATCGAAAACCAAAAGACTAAAATACTACTCCTAAGTCCAATAAAGGCTTAAAGCCCAATTACAATATATAAACTCTAATTAAATATGAGCACAAAACTCAATAATGACATGGCTCTTGTATTTAATTCTCATGCATGTGATCCTCTCTCTCATCAATTGCATTTGGTGAGTTGACCATCCATTTGACCATTTGGGTTCAAGGATGGGCATCTATTTATTTTGTTCACATTGAAAATATTTATTGAGACATGATTCGTTCTTTTCACGAACATATTCATTTGTTTATGTCTCATTTGTACAGTTAACTTGAAGTGTGAATGAAAAGTTGGTCTCTCATTTTGGAGCGAAG
The DNA here is from genome assembly GCF_907164915.1 of Impatiens glandulifera. Lineage (NCBI taxonomy): Eukaryota > Viridiplantae > Streptophyta > Magnoliopsida > Ericales > Balsaminaceae > Impatiens > Impatiens glandulifera. Next base: position 132,860,372 of record NC_061862.1, read on the forward strand.
ACAGTCAACTTGTTCATCTACGTGGGAAATATATGATGAGACCCAATCTAGACCTCCCCGAAGACAAACGGTTTTAACATATCACTTAGGGAAAAAACATTGGGAGGCAACGAAGTGGGTTCTCCGTTACGTTAAGGGGTTTTAGATGTCATCTTTGTTTTAAACGGGTGGGTGTAGGTGATGATAAGTTGAGAGGATATGTTAATGTTGATTTTGCAGGTGACTTGGACAAGAGAAGGTCCCTAATGGGATATGTGTTTACCCTATTTGGATGCTCGGTAAGTTGGAAGGCACAATTACAATTTGTAGTTTCTCTTTCAACAATGTAAGTCGGGTATATCAATGTGATGGAGGGAGTCAAGGAGGCACTTTAGTTGAAGGGTCTCGTGGGTGAATTTGAGGTGAAGCATGATAAGGTAAAGTTGTTTTGTGACAACCAAAGCGCCATACACTTGTACAAGAACTTGATGTTTCATGAGAGAACAAAACACATCGACATTCTATTTCACTACATTTGAGATGTCATAGCAAGTGGAACGGTACTTGTGGAGAAGATTCACATGGATGAAAATCCCGCAGTTATGGACACGAAGGTGGTGACAGAAATCAAGTTTTGAAATTTTTACGACTTGATTCACGTCACAAAGTTTGGAACATAATCGGAGAAGTATGGGATCTATTCTAAGATGTTCTTAGTGATGAGGCTCATTCGTTTGACAATGGACATAGAGGCAAGGTTGTTATTGTGAAATTGGATCTAGAGATTTGAGACCTAATTTAGTATGCCTCAATGTTAAGTACAAAAGAATGAAAGAATCCATATATTATATTATATAAAGAGAGAATAATATATTCTAAAATGGAAATAATATATATATATAATATAATATAATATAATATAATATAATAGAGAAAATATTTCTTTCCTAATTATGAGATCTAAAAGCCTATATATATTTATATTAAAAACGAGTTGCAGAGCGTGGTGAGACTAAAACCTAGAACATATAGAGAGTTAGAATTTATAATTATAACTTCATTGAATCGATTCTCCGAAAGCAGGAAATAGGAAATTGTTGGTCCGAACATGGATAAAACTCTTGTGTCGTTATTCTGTTTACGTTATTGTTCTACATCCATTACGATTGATATATTTCTGTTTTTCATTCTTTGGGTTATAATTTTCACAACAGTTACTTTGAGAAGAAGTCATAGGGATCTAATTTTCGGGTATGGGCAACAGTCAGGGCATAAGTACAAGGAAGACCAGCTACATCAAATACCCTACAACTACAAGTCATTCCTTTTAAGTTAACTTTAAAATTAGATTCACCGTCATGCACATAAAAATTGAATCGGTTTAGTGGATTAACATTATATAATCTGGCTTTCTCAACTTGCTCGCGTAAGAACTTTTCATAATTTTGAGATAAATGTTCTATGTTATTGGACGATTTTTATCTTTTATTATGAAACCATTCTTGTATTGTGAATCTTAAATAGTTAGCTAATGTTGTTATGGGATACTTTCTAGTATTCCTGCTCTGACTATTAAAGCTCTCGACGTAATTGTTTGTCACTTGATTATATTGTTTACCGGGGAAAATGCACGACTTAATCTCTCTATCCCAATATTTTCCATATAGATAGCTATACGATGGTCCTTAGTCCTAATCTTGTCAAAATTCCGATTAAACATTGAAACTATGTATGCACGAGAAGCAAAATCAAACTCTGCATGGTAGTGATCAGTTTTAAATTTGGTCATAATATTCATCTTGATGTGGTATGTGCATGCACCGTGATATGCTTCTGGAAAAACTGAGCAGAATGCATTGGCAATACTTGGGTGTCTATCGATACGAAGACGAGATTTGGGACTAATCCAATTGTCGCTCTTAGTTGTTGCATGAAATATGTCCAAGATATATATTCTTTGAATCAACGACGCCAAAAGTAACATGATATAGTTGTTCATTTGCATCCAATGTTATAGCCACCAATAGTTGACCTCCAAGCTTGTGCTTAAGAAAACTAGCATTGACGCATAATACAGGAGGGCAACAAGTTCTGAAACCCCTAATTGAGAGGCCGAAGGACATGAACATATACCTGAAATGGCCGAGCTCATCTGTCTCGATATCTGTTATGGTACCTGGATTATTCATCTCCAACATGTACATGTATGATGGAAATTTACCATAGGAATCCTCTACAATTCCTAGCACCGCCATTAGGGTATTTTCCCTGGACCTCCAAGCCTTATTATAACTCATCTTTATTCTATAACTTTCTTGTATGTTTTCCATTATTTTCTTAGGCATGTGGTCATGTTAATGGTCCATGTACTTGCTCTTCATGCATTCTCTAATAACGCATGATGGTGCTTACCTTTCATTGTTTCGTCTCGTCACAATTGAACATGTGTGATCTTTTACAAATTTCTGAATCTCAAACATTTTTGAGGATTTTCCTTTCACAGAAAGCAATCTCCACTAGAAATTCTGATTCAAACATTTCACATACCAAATATCTTTTTTTGACTTCTCCACTTTGAATTCAAAATGATTGGTTATCGCATATTTATGTAACCTTAGTTGAAGTTCTTTTTATTCTCAAACAATGTACTGACTTCCAATCCGATTTCGCATGTTAATGCCTCAAGTATCGGATTTTCACTACTTGGTATGTTACTAGTAACCCAATGACTACACCTTGGTCGGGTCCTAACAATCCAAGCACTTAGATTGGTACTAGAAACCTAAGCACTGCTTGGTTGGGTAATAGGAACCCAATCATCAACCCCCTCATTTAGACGCAAACATGGTTCTTCTTCAATGTCATTTTGAGTTTCAAAGACAACCTCCTACTACTGAAACTTTATGAATACGTCAAGATCATCAATTTTTTGAACCACTACACTTTCTTGAGTTGGGTTTGTTGAGTTTCTAGGTATTGAATTCTCTACTAAAGATATACACAGTGGAGTGCGATGATGGACTGATATTGTTTCATGTAAAAAGAAGTCCACATCCATATCTTGTTTGATATCAGTTATATAAGAAAATTTGACATCCATACCCAGAGTATTATATTTGGTTTGAAGCAATAAATCATATCTAGATTTATCAATATTAGTAGCAGAATAGATTATATCAACTAATAGGGGATATGGTAGAATTTAGGGGAACATTCAAACCTTTAGTTGACTTGGGAACAAAATTAGTAACATCATTCGTAATTTTCCACTCTCCATCAAAGTAAAGAATTACTTGAGCTGCAATTGAAAACAGTTCAACGATAAATATGCACGTATTGTAATGGTTGTTGTTGCTTCACTCATGATTTTTACTTACTTATGTTGTAGCTTTTTGAAGATGGCGTCAACCATAACCGAGGAGGAGTTTCATGTTAAGGTATCATGGAAATCCAATGAGAAACTTTCCTAGAAGTTTGTTATAATGGATCTAATGGATAGAAGCCCCTATCCAATAGGTCCATTGAAGAAAACTTGTGGGCAATTCTTGGCACATTGTATTTCCATGATACCTAGTAGGAAACTCCTCCTCAGTGAGCAATACGCGTGAGTGACATCTGACTTTGTTCATAACATAGTATTCATTCACATTCAGGAGTTATCGAATCACTAACTAAGAATATAACATAACTATATTAAAACCAACCTGGAGTTCATCATTAAATCAAATAACATAAAATAATCATATCCATTTGAGAACGAAGAGTCGTGGGTCTTCAAACGGAGAGTTCGTGGTTGTGGTCGTGGTCGTGGTCGTGGTCGTGGTCGTGGTCGTGGTCGTGGTTGTGGTCGTGGTCGTGGTCGTGGTCGTGGTCGTGGTCGTGGTCGTGGTCGTGGTCGTGGTCGTGGTCGTGGTCGTGGTCGTGGTCATGGTCGTGGTCGTGGTCGTGGTCTTCAGCTGCTAGTCATGGTCGTGGTTGTGTCAAAGGGAGCGAGAGGGAGGGATAGGGTTTCGTGGGTTGGAGAGAGAGAGTCGTGAATGGATAGGTTTTTTTAAATGATGGCAAATTAAGATTATATACTATGAAATATGCGTTTTATGACATTCGCGTTTCATGTATAACGCGTGAATTATTATATATGTTTTACATGAAATGTGAATGTGGTAAAATGCGTATAATGAAAATATGCATTTTACCACATCCGTGTTTCATGTAAAACGCGTATAATTAACTCACGTGTTTTATATGAAGCGCGGATGTGGTAAAACGCGTTAATGAGAGGTAAGTGAGCGCGAGGGACAAGACGGACATTTCGAAGGGTGTAAATGTTTATGAAACGTTGGCCATTTTTTTAATTAGACCCATTATCATGATCATTTCGTCAAATTTCTCAAAATAAGTAAGATCTTATTCATTACTCTAAAAAAAATAATGTACAAATCTTAGTTAGATAATACAAAATATATAAAAAAAAATGTATAAATCTTAGTTAGATAATACATATTAACATGAAAATTAGCCTAGATAACTTGTGATAATTTAATATACAAAATTATTATATTTCGATTTAACATATAAAAAAAAAATCCTTTCACTCTCATATGTAATTTAACTTTTGATTTTAATTTTCTTCCTTTTAACTTTGTATGGCCAAAGATGAGATGAGAGGATTAGTGTAAATTTTTTTTTTCACCTTATAGACCGAATACCCACCTCTATGACATATTTTAATGATTTTTATTTTTTCTTGCTAAGAAATTCTCATGTACACACCACATCCACCACATCAATCCATTGGTGTGAATATTTGTCCAATATAAGGCCTAAATTTGATTAAAATTATTTCAACATTTTATCCTAATTAAATATTATTTATTCTCACATTAATTATATCATTTAATTTATTAATAAACTTAATAAAAATTTTATATTTTTAATTTTTTTTATTATTATCATTTAAGTCTTTTTATTACCAAAATAATTCACTTTTTCAAAATATATCACACTATCCCTACATTGAAGATGACCCAAATTTATGAGAAATTTGACGAAATAACTCTGATAACATACTTATGTCCAAAAATAACATGGGGACAAATATTTACAAAACTAACCTTTTGCCCCGGGCAAAAGACAATTTTACCCCCCAATAAAAATATGATATTATTTCCCATTTTCCCTCCCTCTCCTCATTTCATCCCTTTCTCTTTTTTCTCCCTCGACGACCGTTGGTACCCATTTCCCCTTTCTCTCTTCTTCTCGACAACCAAGCGAAAACCAACGAAATGAAGCACGAAGCCGATCAACTCCCCGAGGCAACACTGGAACGCCTTCATCGTTTCAGGTGAATTTTTCTCGTTTTTTATCCTTTTTCTCTTGCATGCATTATAGCGTTTAAGGTTTTAGCGTTTTAGAGTTTAGGATTAGGATTTTAGGGTGGCTGAAAGGGTTTTACAGTGGATTATACATTTTCGCCTACGATGATACATTTTCGCATGCGATGATGCATTTGTCGTAAGCGAAAATGCAATTGTCGTCTACGATGATGCATTATTTGTCTGTGATGATGTATTATTCGTCTATGATGGTGCATTTTTTGTCTGCAATTAAATGCATCATCGCAGGCGACATAATGTCTTATTTTCTTATTAAGTGGTATTTGCTTTCTTAAGTGGTATTTTCGCCTGCTACAAATGTCTTATTTGCTTCTTAAGTGGTATTTGTTTTTTTAAGTGGTATTTTCACCAGCGACAAATGTCTTATTTGCTTCTTAAGTGGTATTTGTTTTCTTAAGTGTTTTCATTAGTCTGACATAATGTTTCTTTGCAGATGGCACCAACCAAAGGTAAAAGAAAAAAAAAAACCAAATTCGTTATTAAGAACTTTAATGGCCATGTTTCATGGAAATCCGCCTGGACCTACTTGTCAAAGACAAACGAGATGTTTAATAACCTTGGTCTTATGGATAAGGCTTTGCAGACTCAATTCCATCATTTATTGAAAGTCTCGACTGTAATTTTCTCAAGAACAATAATGCATCAGATGTTGATGAGGAAAAGCAGCTCCAATTTAAAGGGGATAAGTTTCCTGGTCAATGGTCAGAATCTCTGCTAGGGCATGAAGGAATATGCCTAGGTGACAGGCCTCAACTTTGGAAGATATTCTGTGATCGAAAACTGGCACGTTGAAGAATGTTTCTCCTTAGTCCGCAAATATTTTGGGAGCAAAACGATTGTTAGAGTGAATGAGGTTCAAACAAGTTTTCTCTGATGCTCTAATAAGGCGGATGCATGGAAAATGGGGGTCATAAACCTGATTTACTAGTATCTTTTTAGATCTGATAATAGGAGAGGGTAAATTTGAAAATCTTCAACATGGTGGAGGACATTGGGACGTTCCTTCAATTTCCATGGAGAAAGGTGTCCTTCAGTTAAACCCTGAAGGGTATTGACAAAGACATGAAACATCTCCGGGAGTTATATCTAGACAAGAGGGAAACCTATAAGGGGAACATGATGTCGCTTATAATATTAGTGGGTTCGCAATAGCCTTCCAAGTTTGTACCTATGAGGTTATCAAGATATTTGTCCCCAAATTTGTGGATATGACCAGGAACAGCTTATATACTCAAGGATATTTCTCTATATAGCCTCTAAGAGAAACACCAACACTGTCCATGAGGTATCCACTACCCTCCTGAAGTGCAATGAATTTAACAAGATTCATGAGTCTGAGGAGGAGAAGAGGAACTATTGTGGGGAAGACTTTGAAGATATAGGAGGCTACATTTATGATGAATTATTTGAACTGGATGGGTAGCAAGAGAAAGAATGAAGATGGAAGTACTCCAGAAGATGAAATGACTTCCAAACTGGCGCCCAAGAGGAGAAAACTATGTTGGGTCAAATGAGAGTCATTAGACCAATTTTGGCATTAGATGCATAGAATTAGACGTACAGTCTAACTCAACGGAGTTAGACGTGTAGTCTAATGAATGCATAGAATTATACGTACAGTCTAACTCAACGAATTTAGACGTGTAGTCTAATGAATGCATAGAATTAGACATACAGTCTAACTCAACGAAATTAGACGTGTAGTCTAATGAATGTATAGAATTAGACGTGTAGTCTAACTCAACGGAGTTAGACGTATAGTCTAATGAATGCATTGAATTAGACGTGTAGTCTAACTCAACGGAGTTAGACGTACAGTCTAATATATTTGCAATTAGACGTACAATCTAATATATTTGCAATTAGACGTACAGTCTAATATATTTGCAATTAGAATCAAAACACCTTTAGCTGAGTGATATTTTTCATTTTGTAATTGAACAGAAAGTGTTATGTTCAATAGTGAGCTAAGTGTGTGTAAACTGTATTTGATTCGAATCATTTGATAGTGAATCCTTCCGGTGGTTGGAAGAAGGGGTGACGTAGGAGAGTTTCTCCGAACATCCATAAACAAACTGCTGTGTTCTTTTATTTCCGTCATCTTTTCATATTTCATCTTGAGCTTCAAACCCAAGTAAACAATTCCGCCTTGAATCTATTTCAAGTGTTTACAAGTGTTTGCGTAGAATAGAAAGCGAATTAAATCCCTAACATATTTTCTTTCAAACTGTTTTTCATAAGCCTTCATCCATAGCCAGACCCTCGTCTCTATCGATAAAGTCGATCCTATCAATTTGTATCAGAGTCCTGTTTCTATTCTCAAGCCTTTCCTGAAATATGTCGACCATAACCAAAGATGTCAGTGCTACAGCCATTCCAACTTTCTCTCAAGAAAACTACATTGTCTGGAAGAAAAGAGTTCGTGTTCATCTCTCTTCTCTCCATGATGACATATGGAGCGTTGTCACAGAAGGTCCTATCAAGATTGATAAGGAGAAGGCTGACTGGAATGCTGATGAAAAGAGGCAGAACAACCTCAACAACATGGCTCTTGATGTTCTGTACAGATCTCTCGATGATAGCATGTTCAACTACATTATCGAATGCGATACTACCAAAGAGGTCTGGGACAGACTCACCCAACTGTGTGAGGGCAACGAGCAAACCAAGGAAAACAAGATTATGGTTGCCACTCAACAGTTTGACAGCTTCAAGATGCGTCTTGGTGAAACAATGAACGATTTTGACACCAGATTCAGCAAGATCGTCTCATCTTTGTCTATCCTAGGCAAGACCTATAGCAACCGGGAGCTTTCTATCAAGGTCATGCGTGCTCTTCCAAGGGAATGGGACATAAAGACAATGGCGATGATGGAATCTAAAGATCTTAACAAGATCTCTCTCTTTGATCTCTTTGCTGATCTCAAGGCCTATGAGTTCGAGCTGAACTGTAGGATGGAAGAAGATCAACCCACATCCATTATTATTGCCAAGGCGTTGGTGACTGCTGAAGAGCCACCAACCGCTCCGGATGTGAAGATGGCAGCTCAGCAGCTGAGCAGAGATGCCATGTCTCTCTTTGTGAAGAAGTTTGGCGACTTCATGAAGAAGAGCAACTCTAACTCAAACTCTTCAAATTCTAATGACAATAAAAAATCTAAAGCTAATGTTACTTGTTTTAACTATGGTATTAAAGGTCATTATGCATCGGAATGACGGAAGCCGAAACGTGAAGATGCCAAGGATGATGGAAAAGAGCCGAAGGCTCTTATGGCAGGCGATGGAAAGAACAGAGGAAGCAGTCGTGGTTCCTACTTTTCATCTAGTGAAAGTGATGAAGAAGAGGTGGCCTGCTTCATGGCAAGAGAAGATGAAGAAAGAACTCAGGAGACTGAGGTATTTGACTTCTCTTCCAAAAGGTTTTCAAGAGAACAATTGGTAGCTGCACTAGATGACATGGTCATCGAGTACAGAAAGCTAGCAGAATCTCTAGATGAAACTAAATCTTCATCAGATGTAAACAAACCAAATCTGTCTCAAGCTGAAGAGTCAAATGTTTTTGAAAAGAAGATTGAAGAGATCTCATCTGAGAATGATATTCTCAAAGAACAGATTCAAACACTTTCATCTGAAAACAAAAGGTTAAACTATGTTGTCTGTGCATGGACAAGGTCTGGAAAAGCTGTCAAACATCAGATCAGCATGTTGAAACCTGCTGGATCTAGATCCGGATTGGCGTTTGATAGCAATGACCTTAACCTGTCATGCAAAAAGTCCAACTCATCTGACAAGCTTAAGCCAATAAGTTTTGTCAAAGGGAGTATGACTGACATTGAATCTGATCCTATTCATGAAGAAGTTGCTCTCAAAAATGAAATAGTATATGTTCCGCCTACTGTTAGCTGGCTTAAGAATAAGCTAGAAGCAGCTAATAAATCTGGAAATTTTAAACCTGATTCTAATTCAAGGAGTTTTAAAAGAAAGTCTTCCTCAAAAACTAAAGGATCAAATGCTAGCAGGAAGTCATCTGCTAAGTCAAAATCTTATGCATTAATCACAACACAAAATGGGAAATCCATCATAATAACTCAAATATGGATTCCTAAGGGACTAATTGATAGAGGACCCAATTGAGTATGGGTACCAAAATGTGTAAATAGTTTCTTTTGTAGGTGATACAGGAGGATTGCAGGAAGGAAGCAAGAAGAATACTCCTTTGAGTACACAGCCTGGAAGATCAACAATGGCCTTTGCCATTTTAGTAAATAAATGATTTTATTTGTTAAAAATGTTTTTGGTCTTTGGATCACAAAAACTGTCTCCTATGTTTTTCTGTCCATATACATAATAAGAGGGAAAATTACTTTGGAAGTAAAGATACTCTCTAGACGAATATTCTTAATCGATCTAATTAGACAAGTGTGTCTAAAAGAAACGGTGTGTACTTAGACGTATTTTTGCTCAAAATCTATTCATCTAAGTCTATATGTTGAGGTGTTATACCTACGCAATTAGACGGACACGTCTAATAGACGTTAGACGTTTTTACGTCATGAGCAAGTGGATGCTCACGTCTAATCAAACACACGTCTATCACGTAGTGTTTATGCAGAATTAGACGTACACGTCTAATAGACAATAGACGGATTATTATAACACGGAATTAGACGTATGCGTCTAATAGACCCATCCGTCTAATAGACGTTTAGTTATATGGATTTGTGGAGTAAGAAAAACGTATAACTACATGCTGATTAGAATGATCAAGGACAGTTGTCCCACGTTGAGAGCTATTTGTTTTTCCCGCTCAAAACATTAAACAGTCATCTCTTATTAACATGAAGACACGTGTCTTTCAAGTTTAGAGAAAATGACTAATATACCCTCATTTTTAATGATGACTCCTTGAAAAAGGACGTCTAACATTTATTGATGGGCCATACCCCTAAGAAGAGACGGTTATTCTGTATTTTTGTTCTCTGTCTATATAAGGATATTAGTGCATGAGTTTGAAAGTTTTTCATCTCTCGAAATCCTTAAGAACCCTAGTTCTCTCTGCATTTCTCTCTCTAAAACTCTCTAAAATCTTGTGTCGGTTCATATTCTTTCGAAAATGGTGAACAAGAAAATCACTCTGGGTCATTGTACTTTGCAGGTGGATTTTACATCAGTATACACTTTCGATCAACCGGAAGTAGTGGATATGTTCAGAACCCTAGAATATTCTGGGTTGAGGAAATATCTCGGTGGTCCGTTCATATTCTATGAGAAAGAAGTTCGTGAGTTCTTTAAATTTGCAACTATGGTGGGTGAATCCATTGTAGCAACCGTCAACGGAGTGGAGTTCTCTTTCGATGAAACTGTTTATGCTGAGTTCTTTGAACTTCCAACGAAGGGGCACACATTCGACTTGATCCTCTCACCAGAAGTCATGGAAGAGATGAAGAGAACATTCTCTGCCGATGGTTCGATGATCCATGTTAATGGAAATAAGAAGGTTCTGAAACCCCACTTCATTTTGCTGAACGACGTGGTAGCAAAGGCGCTACAAGGGAAATCTAGCTCCTTCCATCTCTATAGTCAAGACCGTTTTGACTATATGTGCGCTATTTCAAAGGGAATCCAGGTAAACTGGGCATCTACCCTTTTTAAGAACCTATGCTTTTCGATTTGTCAGGCGAACAAGGAAAGCATAAAATACGCGGCTCAAGTGAGTCATTTGATGAAGCATTTGGGGGTTCTTGTTGGTGAACCTGAGTAGATCAACTCTCCGAGAGTATTCACTACCCTCACAGTGGCGAGCACACTGATAAGGATGAAGAATAACTTGGAATGTGCCTCTAGTGCATCAAGTTATCAAACTGGTGGAAAGCCCTCTACCCAATCCAAACAAACGTACGCTTCTGTTATGTCAACAGGGGAAAAAAGATCAAAAACAGTGAATGAATCGGAGGCTAGTTCCTCAAGTCTGAAAATTTCAAACAAGAAGGACTCTGAATCAGTTGATTCAAGGTTACGGCAAGGTCCAGGCGTACTTGCTGCAATTCTGATGTCCTCTTTATCTACTCCAGCAACTATTCTAAGAAAGCCTTCGAGATCCAGTGTCTCAAAGGAGAAGAAGACGAAGGCGCCCTGCACGTCTAAATCATTAAAGGTAACCTCTTCTAAATCGTTGACCGTTGTGCCTAAGTTTGATGTTCCCATAGTGGAACAAGATGAATCTGTATTTTCTCCCCTAAGAGAAACTGCCAAAGGGCCCGCTGTTGAGTTAGCCAGTCCAAATAAAGAAAATACTAACAGGAACGTGTCTCCTGTTGTTCAACCTGATCTTGTAGTCGCTGGTGCTACAGAAAATACTCAACCAGAACAAGGTGTAGTTCTCACCCTTGTTGTTGGTAAATCTACTGAACAAAAATCTTTTATTCCCGCTCCTAAAGATTCATTGGTAGCCGGGAAAGTTATCCGTGTAGAGCTCCCTGCTGAGCTGTGTAAGAAACCTCAATCGGCGTTCGAACTGATGCGTTCCGCAAGACAGGCAGGTGGAATTGTGATTAGTGAACCCAGAACTACTCCAAAACCCGTAGAGGTTATTGGAAAAGGTAAGAAGATTGCAACCCCAGTTCCTGAAAAAGTATCAGAGGCAACAGGGATTGTTGACCTCATTCTAGATCAAGTTAAAGTCATTACAGCTAAAAAATTAGAGGTTTTTGAATCATGGTCCCTGGAAAGATTGTCGTCCAAGTACAATGATATTATGTTAAATTCTGCGATAACCCGAGAGTGGAAGAAGCGGGTAGCCAATGAAAAGAAGTTCTTAAATGGGCTAAAACTTCAGAGGTAGCTGAGGCTCTGAAGAGAAAAGATCTCGTTGAAACTTGCCTGTATGGAAAAGCCTTTTTTCCAATTCATGAAGTCAGAAAGGCTAATTTCAATCCTGTTGAGAAAGGATCTAAGGTGGAAATGAAAGTTCTGAAGAAGCTGAACGATATTATGGATGGCTACGTCTCGGTGGCTACACGATACGTTCATGTCGCCAATTCTCTGGCGCAAAACCTTTCGATGATGATGAAGCTATGGATATTCTTGATGCTGATAACGATGCCGATGAGCTAGATGTTGCTCTCTTGATCGAATTCGGGAATCTTTCTGCTGAAGAGAGACGCATTCTGGATCAACAAATTCAAGAGAATCCAAATGAAGAAAAAGAAGAAGTAATTATTCAAGAGCCTGAACAAGCTCTTGAAACGAATGAAGAAGAAGTTCCTGAAAAAGATGTGATTGAGGAGGCTGATCAAGCGCCTCTTGAAGAAGATGTTGTAATTCCCTCTGTTGTGAGAACAGAGGAAGCCCATGAAAAAGTGGCCGAGGTAACTCAGCTAGAAATTATCATATCTGAAAGGGAACCCTCCAGAGATAAGGTTGATGAAGAAGAAAGTTCCTCATCTGAGGAAGAACAATATCGAAACGCAACATATAAAAAGCCCCGTCTATTTCCCGATACCATTGTGGGAAATGTTCACGAAAATATCAACATTCTTCTTCATTACACTGGAAATTTGTATGAGAGATTTCAGAAAGCTGAAGAAGAACTGTTAGAAGAAGAGCAGAATGAAGCTACTAAAAAGCCGAGAAGAATCAACCAGAGCAATCATTGCAGATTCATACAAACTTTGAGCCAATTCAGAGCATGGAAGCAGAGTCTGAAGAGATTTCATCAAATGAAGAATCTTATGACAAAGGAAACAAGATGTTAAAGTCTATGAAGTCTGTACTCTCATCTCTTCAGAAAAGCATGATAAAGGTCATGAACACGAAGGAAGAAGAAAGAAAGGGTTTTGGCGAGATTATCAAGGTCCTTACTGAATTGGATAACACTCTGAAGAAGAATACGTATGAGACTCATGTCTCAAATATAAACTTCTCCAAGTTTGAAAAGCAACTCTTCAACCGTCAATCTGAATTGTTGGACATTGAAAGGCAATTCAATGATGAACGTCATAAGGAGACTTTGGAAGAATTCAGTCTGGTGAAGAATCAGATGGTGGAAATTCAAGGGTTCTTAAGTAGAAATGATAATGAACGACAAGAATTTGCTGACTCTATTGCAAGAAAGTTTCAAGCAAAGGAGGACGCAAAGGCTAATGCTTGAAAAGATCAACCTCGAACCACCCAAGGCGAATCAAGTAGAAGAAGTGACGGTGTATCAATCGGCACTAGATCCAGACGAGCCCCAAGCATCGATAATAATCCTAGGCCAACCAAGAGAGGTGGAGGTCGTAGCGGTGGTGATCGTGGAGGCAGAAGCAGTGGTGGTGGCCGAAGTAGGCGATCAAATGTTGATCAAGGAGGTCGTGCAAGTGGTGATGATCGTTGTGGTAGATCAAGTGGAAGCGGTCGTGGTGGTCGCGGCTATCCTCCGTATATGAACATGCTACCCGGTCAAGTCATGAGCCCAACCGATTCTCGAGTTAAAAGGGAAGAACAATAATTTCTTTTCTTCTACTCTATTTAAGTCTTTCAAACAATGTTTCTTTGATGGTTTTTTGAATATTAGTTTTTGGAAGTTTGATGTAAGTGAACAAGGGTTTGTTTTATTTATATGATAAATGCATATTTTGGTATATGTATGTAGGTTTCCAATTTCTTCATCAAAAAGGGGGAAATTGTTGGGTCAAATTATTTTGACTGAGTGTTGAAATAATTTAACCAATGAGATTTTGATGATGAAATGACTTATGCGTTTTGATGCAGGTGTATTGAAATCATATTTCATAAGACTTGGTTCTAATGAGAGTCATTAGACCAATTTTGGCATTAGATGCATAGAATTAGACATACAGTCTAACTCAACGGAGTTAGATGTGTAGTCTAATGAATGCATAGAATTAGACGTACATTCTAACTCAATAGAGTTAGACATATAGTCTAATTAATGCATAGAATTAGATGTACAGTCTAACTGAACGGAGTTAGACGTGTAGTCTAATAAATGTATAGAAATAGACGTGTAGTCTAACTCAACGGAGTTAGACGTACAGTCTAATGAATGCATCGAATTAGACGTGTAGTCTAACTCAACGGAGTTAGACGTGCATTCTAATATATTTGCAATTAGACGCAAGTCTAATGTATACTGAATTAGACGTGTAGTCTAACCCAACGGAGTTAGACGTGCAGTCTAATAGACATTCGGAATTAGACGTACGGTCTAACTCAGCGCAGTTAGACGTGTAGTCTAATGTATTTGCAATTAGACGGATAATCTAATATGTGCGGAATTAGACGTGTAGTCTAACTCAGTGGAGTTATACGTGCAGTCTAACTCAGTGGAGTTAGACGTGTAGTCTAACTCAGTGGAGTTAGACGTGCAGTCTAACTCAGTGGAGTTAGACGTGTAGTCTAATAGATTGTGAAAGTTAAACGTAAGTCTAACTCCTTTAGACAAGTCTGAAGTAGAACCGGAATTAGACGTGTCATCTAATGGTTATTGGATAATTAGACGTGTAGTCTAATTAAGTGAAAGTTAGACGTAAGTCTAACTCCTTCAGACAAGTCTGAGGTAGAACCAGAATTAGACGTGCAATCTAACTCAGTGGAGTTAGACGTGCAGTCTAATGGTTAGTCAATGATTAGACGGGTAGTCTAATGCATTGTGAAAGTTAGACGTAAGTCTAACTCCTTCAGACAAGTCTGAGGTAGAACCAGAAATTGACATGCAGTCTAACTCAGTGGAGTTAGACGTGCAGTCTAATGGTTATTGTAATTAGACGTAAGTCTAATTCTATTAGACCAGGTGGTCTAATAGACTCTGTTATTAGAAGGGGATGTTTGATTTTATTAGACTGATTTTCACAATCCGTCTAACTGAAATACGTCTATGCTCAGCTTAAGAAGTATGCTTGAAGCTAGTACCCGTCTACCCACGTGCTACAGCTGTACACTACTCCTGCTCCACTTTCTAGTGAAGATTAGTACAACAGCTATATGCAACCAACCAACGAATTCCACGTAAGAAAATTTTCCTCATATTACTTGTTTTGCAGGTACATCTCTGATGGAATATTCGGCGCACTACTAGTGGTGTACGGCCACGATCCTTGTGCTCAGACCCTGCTGTGTACAATGGAGGCTTTCCAATGGAAGAGTGCCACGTATCATTCTAAAAGATTTGACTGTTAGCTCATACTCAGTATTTAACAAATCTCAAGGACAACGGATAATCTACCAGAAGAACTATTAACCTTGTGAATTTGCTGATCTCGATCATCTTACTGATATTTTCAAGCCTTTGAATATTCATATTGTGAAGCTGCTTTCTGATTGTACTGTGTGTGAATCAAGAGAGAGCTAGAATCAAAAATACCTTTAACTGAGTGATATTCTTCATCTTGTAATTGAACAGAAAGTGTTTTGTTCAATAGTGAGCTAAGTGTGTGTAAACTGTATTTAATTCGAATCATATTATAGTGAATCCTTTTGGTGGTTGGAAGAAGGGATGACGTAGGAGAGTTTCTCTGAACATCCATAAACACACTGCTGTGTTCTTTCATTTCCGTCATCTTTTCATATTTCATCTTGAGTTTCAAACCCAAGTAAACAATTCCGCCTTGAATCTGTTTCAAGTGTTTACAAGTGTTTGCGTAGAATAGAAAGCGAATTAAATCCCTAACAGGATTTCTTTCAAACCGTTTTTCATAATCCTTCATCCATAGCCAGACCCCCATCTCTATCGATAAAGTTGATCCTATCAAACTACTTAAAATCACACTAGCCAAGAGGATTGAGAGGTCATTTAGTGATGAATCTAGCCAAGACACCTCTCGGTCTACTCCTGATGAATCTAGCCAAGACAACACCTATCGGTCTACTCGGCATGTCACTTCTACAACGACTCCTCAAACTAACCAAGACAATTCTCCAACTAGTCAAGACAATCGAGTGACTCAAGCCCAGCATGATGTCAAGTTTGATGAGCTAACAATGGATTTAAAGGAGATGACAAAGGATGTAAATGAGATTAAAACTAAAATAAAGCTCATCAAAGAGGATCAACGTATTATGTTCAACCAAATAATCAAATAATTGTGAAAAATAAAATAATAGAAGAATATTTATTCAGATTCAGTAGAGAAAGAGTTGGAGTTGAAGAGGCTTGATGAGTTGAAGAAGAAGCAAGATGATGAGTTGAAGAAGAAGCAAGATGATGAGTTGGAGAAGAATAGGCTTTTGGAGTTGAGAAGAAATAAGATGATGATGAGTTGTAGAATCTAACCTTCTCGTAGTGGATAAACTGGAATCGGTTAAGTGGATAAACGTTGTAGAATCTAGCCTTTTCGCCTTTCTCATATAAAAACTTTTCATAATATGGAGATAAATGTTCTTTGTGGTTGGAAGCTTTTTCTCTTCTTTGATGAAATCATTCTTGTATTGTGAATCTTAAATAGTCAGTTAATGTTGTTATGGGATATTTCCTAGCTTCCATACTCTAACAATTAAAACTCTCCGCATAATTGTTTGTCATTTGATTATATCGCAAACCGGGGAAAAATTCATGACTTCATCTCTCCACTCCAATTTGTTCCAAATATTCATCAATCTGAGGGTCTTTAGTCCTGATCCTGTCAAAATGCAGATGAAACATTGCCTCGGTGTATGCGCGAGAAACAAAATCAAACTCAACGTGGAAGTTATTAGTTTTAAATTTGGACATAATATTCATTTTGATGTGGTATGTACATGCACCGTGATGTGCTTCTGGAAAAACTGCTGGCAAGGCGTTAGCAATACTTGGGTGTCTATTAGATACGAAGACGAGATTCGGAACTGATCCAATTGTTAACCTTAGTTGTTGCATGAAATATGTCCACGAGCTATTACTCTCCGAATCAATGATGCCAAAAGCAACGGGATATAATTGCTCATTCGCATCCAATATTATCGTAACCAATAGTTGACCTACAACCTTGTGCTTAAGAAAGTTGACATCGACGCACAATACAGGATGACAATAGCTTATGAAACCCCTAATTGAGAGGCCTAGGGACATGAACATATACCTAAAGTAGCTTTTCTCATCCGTATGGATGTCAGTTATGGTACCTGGTTATTCTTCTGCAACATGAACAGGTATGATGGCAATTTACCATAAGAATCCTCCATAGTTCCTCACATCGTCATTAAGGCATTTTCCCTGAACCTCCAAGTCTTATTATATATCAGAGTTAACCCATAGATTGCATGTGAGACGTCCCTGCTCATATATTAATAACTACTACTCAACATGTATCTCTATTTAACTTTAAGATCCCTAGTTGAAGCCATATACACTTGTTCTGTTCAAAAATATATTATATATATACAAGCTAAATTAAACAGCAACAAGAACTACAACAGGATAACCTATAAACTATCATGCTAACATGTTTCTGTACAAGTCTTATATACATGCACCATTAGATAATAAGAAAGGACCCAAAATAAAAGTCAAGTGTTGATACAAAAGACAAGTAAATCTAACAGCCTCGGTCCCTCCTCCCACACTTTCTCCCATAGCTTGCTCCTCTCCAAGCCTCATTCCTTCAAGTGTGCAAAAGCTAAGGCTGGGTACCTACACCACACATAACATAGTGAGTCTAATGACTCAGCAAGCAATTAAGTATTTTAAAACCTACTGGAATGCTTTTCTTTTAAAAAGAAAGATGCATGCATAAATTGTTCATACTTTAAAAGATGATTAGTCCATAAAAATCCATTTGCATGATTATAAAATATGAGTTCATGGGCCTGTACAGTAACATCTTGAGTCATATTTGACCCTACACCATTCAGAGTTGATCCTGAAGGCAAGGAGTCTGTTTGAGCCGTATTTGGAAAAAGGCACAATTAGGAGTCCATCCCTAAAAGCCCTAAACCTGTTTGTACCGTCTTTGGGTTGGGCAGCAATAAATAGAGCTCATGCTAAATATTCTGGTCCCATAAATAATTCAGCCAGTACATTTGGAATTAGCTGACTAGAGCTCATGCCAGCCAGCCTCTTCCCGTTTCTGTCAATATTCCTTTATCCATAATATGCGCCCATGTATGCATAAATCATAAGGGTTTCTGTTTTATAAAAGTTTACACTTAACAAATCATGGAAACCCTATAATTTCTGGAAAACATGAAGACCCTTGTCTTTCTTTAGAAAACAGATTGTTTACAACCCAAGTTTGTCCATAAAACACTATTATGCCATAAAAACATGTATTTCCAACATATAGGAAATTTAGGCAGAAAGTACTTGTGATATATAGATATGTGTGGTTTAAAGAAGGAATTTAAAAAAAAAGTTTGCCTTAATTTCGAAATTGGGATAAAGAGATGATCTTGGCTAGGGTTTGCTCTTGTCATGAAGGAAATCTCCTAATTCTTGCTTAAAGAGAGAGAACTGAATTTGCAAATGAATTAAGCTAAAGGGGGTAAGGTGAGCTAAGGGTTGTTATGCTAAGTGTGTAGCATGCAGCTGGAATAAGTGGAAAGCATGCAATGGGTTTGGGTGGAGTGTTATTTAGCTGCCATGTGTCCAAATTAATTGAAAAGCAAATGGGTTTAATTATTGACTAAAGAGGGAATTAATTTAGGATTAAACTTATCCTAATTATCTAGTGGGTCCCTTCACATGGGTCCATGCCACTTGCTGTTTTTATTAAAAATTGCCTAAGTACAAATTATCAGCCTCTTGTATCCCATGTCCTTTATACATTCTGGGCTACATATATAATTTAACACATAGAAATTATATCCCAGTTCTTAATAGTAGCAGCAAGCCTATTCCTAAGCATAATTGTGAGCCTTTTCTACATGGGTCTTTCTACAAAATGTCCCACAATATAATTAACACAGCTTGTTTATATCTCAGCCCCTAATAATAATAATAAGTCTATTCCTAGCATGTCTTAAAAGTGAATACATAAGGGTGGACATTCTAGAAATGCCCCCTTGACCCTACTAGCCTTTCCAAATAGAAGAAGATGAGTTTGGGCATAACAATTCTACCCCACTTATAAAAATTTCGACCTCAAAATTTATTTACAAATCAGTTCAGGATAATTCTGCTGCATATCCTGCTCTACTTCTCAGGTGGCGTCTTCTGCTGAACTGTTGTGCCAAAGCACCTTGACCATACTTACTTCCTTATTTCTTAACTTCCTGGTTTGCCTGGCTAGGATCTGGGTTGGTCTCTCCTCATATGATAGATCATTTGCTAACCTCTTCATAATTAATCACATGGTTGGCATTAGGAATGTAATTCCTCAAATTGGACAAATGAAAAACATTGTGAACAGCAGCAAGGCTTGGAGGCAATGCTAATCTATATGCAACTTCACCAACTGCCTCCAGAATCTCAAAAGGCCCTATATATCTTGGATTCAATTTTCCCTTATTTCCAAACCTAATAATACCTTTGTAAGGAGATACCTTAAGAAACACATGATCGCCTTTGTTGAATATTATATCCCGACGCTTCTTATCTGCATAACTCTTCTGCCGGCTTTGAGTTGTTAGCAATATTTCTCTAATCTTGCTAACTAAGGAAACGGTGTTGGAGACGATCTCAGGCCCAATTAACACTCTTTCCCCCAACTTCATCCCAATGCAGGGGAGTTCTACATTTCTTCCCATAAAGAGCGTCAAAGGGTGCCATGCCAATAGAAGATTGGTAACTGTTGTTGTAGGCAAACTCTACTTATGGCAGCCTTGATTCCCAATTCCAACCAAAATCTATAAGGCATGCCCTTAGCATATCTTCTAGGATTTGGATCACTCTTTCAGATTGGCCATCTGTTTAGGGGTGAAATGCAGTACTGAATGTTAACTTCGTCATCAAACCCTTGTGCAAGCTTTCCCAAAAGTGTGAAGTAAAACAAGGATCTCGGTCAGACACGATTATGGTTGGGATGCCGTGGAGTCTAACGATCTCTTGTAAGTACAGCTCCGCATATATTTATTCATTGAAAAAATTGTCTTTACCGGTAGAAAGTGTGCTGACTTAGTAAGACGATTTACAATTACCCAGATGGCATTCAGTTTTCTCAAGGTCAAAGGTAAGCCAACAACAAAGTCCATGGCAATATCGTCCCATTTCGAAACAGGTATGGGCAGTGGGCAAAGAAGTCCAGTAGGCCTTTGACGCTCAACCTTCACTTACTGGCAAGTTAAGCACTCACTAACATACTTAATGATATCCTTCTTCATATCAGGCCACCAATACAGCATCGGCAGATCTTTGAACATTTTGGTGCTTCCTGGATGAATAGAATATGGGGTAGTATGTGCCTCAACCAATAATTCTTACCTTAAAGAACCTACTGAAGGTACCCATAGCCGATCCCTATGATACACCAGATTATTCCTAGTGCTATACAAAGGTGTCTCCTTCTTCCATCTTTTTGCTTCCATAAGGTGAGTTGTGGGTCATCAGCTTGTCCCAACCTAATTCTTTCTACAAGATCAGGAACAATGGCTAGAGTTGCAAGAATACACTCCTACCTTGGCTCAATCACAGCCAGATCTAATCTTTCAAATTCTTGAATAAGGTCAGACTGGGCAGTGATTTGATTAAGGGTACCAGACTTACGGCTTAAGGCATCAGCTACAACATTGACCCTCCCCGGTTGATAAACAATTTCGCAATCATAATCTTTCACCAGCTCCAGCCAACGTCGCTGCCTCATATTTAACTCTTTTTGAGTAAATAAATATTTCAAACTTTGATGATCAGTAAATATTGAGACTTCTCACCATAAAGATAGTGCCTCCATATTTTAAGAGCAAAGACTAAAGCAGCTAATTCCAAGTCATGGGTGGGATAATTCCTTTCATGAATCTTCAGTTTCCTTGAAGCATAAGCCACTACATTCCCATTTTGCATAAGAACATCTCTTAGTCCACACTTTGATGCATCTGTGTAAACCACAAAGTTGCCTACTCCTTCTGGAATGGTAAGCACTAGTGCAGAAATCAGGCACCTCTTTAACTCATTAAAACTTGTCTCGCATTCATCAGACCACACAAATTTCACATTCTTGCGCGTTAGAGTTGTAAGAGGCAGTTCTATCTTGAAGAAGCCCTTGATGAACCTCCTTAATAGCCTGTTAATCCAAGAAAGCTCCTCACCTCAGTCATATTCTTTGGCGTCGCCCACTCCTTAACTGTTTCCACCTTGGATGGGTCAACTTCTAACCCCTTTGTTGAAATAATATGCCCCAAGAAAGCAATCTGTGTTAGCCAGAATTCAAACTTAGCTTTGCAAACAACTGATTTTCTTTTAAGACTTGCAAAACTACAGCCAAGTGTTGCCTATGTTCTTCCTTCGAACGTGAGTAGATCAATATATCATCTAAGAAAACCACCATAAACTAATCCAAATACGAATGGAATACCTTATGCATCAGTTCCATGAATACAGCTGGTGCATTGGTTAGTCCAAACAGTAGAACCAAGAACTCATAATGCCCATAGCGGGTGCGGAATGCTGTTATCTTTACATCCTCTTCCTTGATTCGCAATTGATGATAACCAGATCGTAGATCAATCTTGGAAAACACCGAAGCACCTTGAAGTTGATCAAACAAGTCATCAATTCTTGGCAACGGGTACTTATTCTGAATTGTCACCTTGTTCAACTCTCTATAATCAATACACAACCTTTTGGACCCATCTTTCTTATTCACAAGAAGGACTGGTGCACCCCATAGAGACACACTTGGGCGGATGAAACCTTTGTCCAGATAATCTTGCAATTGATCTTTCAGCTCTTTCATTTCTGTAGGAGCTAAACGATAAGGCGCCTTTGAAATTGGCAGTGTCCCTAGCTTCAATGTTATAGAGAACTCCACATCATATTTTGGCGGAAAACTTGAAATATCATCGGGGAATACACTAGGGAAATCCCTCACTACTTCAATATCTTCCAACTTAAGTTTCTGCCCAACTATCATAGCAAAATTATAAGACATCCCCTGGTGGCTCTTTCCAAAAACAGTTGATGCCTTTTAAATGTAGGAATCGCACGAAACAGAAAGGTCTTCCCATACTGATCTGTTAGAACCACCGTCTTCTTATTACAATTAATTTGCGCCTCATATCGGAATAGCCAGTCCATACCTAGGATCACATCAAACCCTACCATATCTACTACCACAAGATATGCTAACATCTTATGGTTCTGATTATAAACTGGGCAGGCCTTAATAATCTTATTAGAATTTAGGTGAGAGCCTGAAGGAAGTGATATGCTATATGCCATCAAAGATTCCTCAGGTTTTAAACCAGCTTTTTGAACAAAACATGCAGTAATAAAGGAATGTGTTGCTTCAGTGTCTATCAAAGTGTTGGCTAAAATATTTGCTATTAGAAGATTACCCGTAATGATCGTGGTCTTAGGGTCAGCCTCCTCCCTTGTCGAGAAAACCCTCCCTGGTGCAACCTCATTCTTCTTGGGATAGTCCCTTTGGATGTGCCCACGTTGCTTACATAAGAAACAAACATTGGACCCTTGCATACAGCTCCTTATATGAGTCTTTCCACAGATGGTACATACTGGAATTGGAGTGTTGGAAGATTTGGCTGAGGATACTGATCCAGCTGGTTGAATCCTCTTTGATTGTTGTGACTATTGGGGCCTTTGAAAAAATCTTTGGTTGTTGTTGTTGTGGTAGAAGTTCCTTGGCTGTTGAGAATGCTGAGAAGTAGCCTCCTGATTATAAGACGATTGGGGCAAAGCATTTCTATTGAAGGACTGATTAAAAGGCCTCTTCATTGTTGGACCATGAGACTCCCTCCCTTGATAATTGGTCCTCTTGGCCTGAGCCTCCCTAATTATATCTTGGCTGTCTTTCTGAGCCATTAGAGCTCGGTCAACCGTTTCTCTCATGGAAGAAGGATTACTAATCCTTACATCCCGACGGATTGTAGCATTGATTCCCTCAATAAAATGATTAAGCTCCATGGAAGCATCGCCGGTAATCATTGGAGCAAAATACTTGCCTCTTTCAAACCTTTTAACATAATCTTCAATACTAGAGTCTCCTTACTTGATTTCCATAAATTCTCGTGCTAGCTTGTTTCTGGTGCTCAAAGTAAAATATTTCTCATAGAAGACCTCCTTGAACTCTCTCTAAGTTATGTTGTTAAGATCAAGTGCTACTTTAGTCCCCTGCCACCAAATTCGTGCATCATCCTTCAACATAAAAGTGGCACACCTGACCCTTTCCACTTTTATAATCTGCATAAACTCAAAGATTGTTTTCATGGACTAAACCCACTCTTCAGAAATAATTGGATATGTGCTACCCCTGAACTCAGCTGGCTTAAATGTCATGAACTGCTTGTAAACAGGAGCTTGCCCTCTGTAATGATTGTTGTGAGTACTACTATTATTATTATTCTAAAACATTGCCCTTATTTGCTCCCCTTGAAGACGATTCTGCTCCTTCAAGGTCTCAATTAATCCTGTCAAAAGTGTATTCTGATCTGGCTCCGTTGCTGCAGAAGATGATGAAGACTGGGCCTTGGCATCTTTCCCCATTGTCTTAGATCTAAAATTACATATAGACCCTAATAAAAGCTTAGCATATTTTCAAACCATATAAACTGAATTCTTATTTCCTATCATCGATCCTAATATCACATTTAATCATATAAAAATTAGAAACATTTGAAGGCGGGATCTTGGAGATGAAACTGTAGGAGCTGGAGTGTGGAAGTGCTAAGGATCGGGACCGTTGCTCTAATACCAACTGAGACGTCCCTGCTCATATATTAATAACTACTACTCAACATGTATCTCTATTTAACTTTAAGATCCCTAGTTGAAGCCATATACACTTGTTCTGTTCAAAAATATATTATATATATACAAGCTAAATCAAACAACAACAAGAACTACAACAGGATAACCTATAAACTATCATGCTAACATGTTTCTGTACAAGTCTTATATACATGCACCATTAGATAATAAGAAAGGACCCAAAATAAAAGTCAAGTGTTGATACAAAAGACAAGTAAATCTAACAGCCTCGGTCCCTTCTCCCACACTTTCTCCCACAGCTTGCTCCTCTCCAAGCCTCATTTCTTCAAGTGTACAAAAGCTAAGGCTGGGTACCTACACCACACATAACATAGTGAGTCTAATGACTCAGCAAGCAATTAAGTATTTTAAAACCTACTGGAATGCTTTGCTTTTAAAAAGAAAGATGCATGCATAAATTGTTCATACTTTAAAAGATGATTAGTCCATAAAAAGCCATTTGCATGATTATAAAATATGAGTTCATGGGCCTGTACAGTAACATCTTGAGCCATATTTGACCCTACACCATTCAGAGCTGATCTTGAAGACAAGGAGTCTGTTTGATCCGTATTTGGAAAAGGGCACAATTAGGAGTCCATCCCTAAAAGCCCTAAACGTGTTTGTACCGTCTTTGGGTTGGGCAGCAATAAATAGAGCTCATGCTAAATATTCTGGTCCCATAAATAATTCAGCCAGTACATTTGGAATTAGCTGACTAGAGCTCATGCCATCCAGCCTCTTCCCGTTTCTGTCAATACTCCTTTATCCATAATATGCGCCCATGTATGCATAAATCATAAGGGTTTCTGTTTTATAAAAGTTTACACTTAACAAATCATGGAAACCCTATAATTTCTGGAAAACATGGAGACCCTTGTCTTTCTTTAGAAAACAGATTGTTTACAACCCAAGTTTGTCCATAAAACACTATTATGCCATAAAAACATGTATTTCCAACATATAGGAAATTTAGGCAGAAAGTACTTGTGATATATAGATATGTGTAGTTTAAAGAAGGAATTTAAAAAAAAAAAAAAAAAGCTTGCCTTAATTTCGAAATTGGGATAAAGAGATGATCTTGGCTAGGGTTTGCTCTTGCCATGAAGGAAATCTCCTAATTTTTGCTTAAAGAGAGAGAGAACTGAATTTGCAAATGAATTAAGCTAAAGGGGGTAAGGTGAGCTAAGAGTTGTTATGCTAAGTGTGTAGCATGCAGCTGGAATAAGTGGAAAGCATGCAATGGGTTAGGGTGGAGTGTTATTTATCTGTCATGTGTCCAAATTAATTGAAAAGCAAATGGGTTTAATTATTGACTAAAGAGGGAATTAATTTAGGATTAAACTTATCCTAATTATCTAGTGGGTCCCTTCACATGGGTCCATGCCACTTGCTGTTTTTATTAAAAATTGCCTAATTACAAATTATCAGCCTCTTGTATCCCATGTCCCTTATACATTCTAGGCTACATATATAATTTAACACATAGAAATTAAATCTCAGTTCTTAATAGTAGCAGCAAGCTTATTGCTAAGCATAATTGTGTGCCTTTTCTACAGGGGGTCTTTCTATAAAATGTCCCACAATATAATTAACACAGCCTGTTTATATCTCAGCCCCTAATAATAATAATAACAAGTCTATTCCTAGCATGGCTTACAAGTGAATACATAAGGGTGGACATTCTAGAAATGCACCATTGACCCTACTAGCCTTTCCAAACATAAGAAGATGAGTTTGGGCATAACAGTATGCATGTCTTCCATTATTTTCTTAGGCATGTGGTCATTGTGATGATCCATGTACTTACGTTTGATGCACTCCCCAATTACCCATGATAATGTTTGCCTCACATCCTCTTGTTGTCAAAATTTAGTATGTGTGTTCTTTTACAAATTTTCGAATCTCAAACATCTCCGAGAATTTTCCTTTGTTAGCACGCAATCTCCACTTGCAGTTCTCAGTTAGACATTTCACAAACCAAAGATCTTTTGTTGACTTCTCCACTTTGAGATAAAATGATTATATATCGCATGTCTATGCAACCTCAACTGTATTTCTTTTTTGTTATCAAAAAAACGTACCCACTTCCAATCTTTTTGCAATGGTTAATTGAGCAGGTGTTTCAATCTCGAGTGGTTCATATGAGAAGTGCTTGGTTCCCACATTATGACTGAATGTTTTCCTGGCATGGGAAATGCTTGGTTCCCGGGGTGAATGGCCTACTCTTGTACTAGCACATTATCTTAGACACAAACATTGGGTTTGTACTCCTTCTGCATGGTTTAACAATATGTCATTTTGAACATTTTGCTGCTCACATACATCTTGTTGCCTTGGGAAGACATCTTGCTGCTCAAATATGTCATGTTCCAGGTCAAATATCAGGAATACATCACGATTACATCCTGGAACCAAATTTCCTGGTATTTTTCTTTTTTGAGTTGAAGACTTTTCTACTAAAGAAACACACAGTGGAGTGCGATGATGGGGCAGTGAAGTCGAAATTTCTTTTAAATAGAACGCCACATCGCTATCTCGCGTGATTGTTGCAGGAGGAGCATTCATTATAATCATATTATACTTCACTTTAAATATTAAATCATATTTTAATTTGTCCACGCCAATAGAATCATAGACAATGTTAGTTAATTCGGTATATGTATCATTTCAGGGTACATTCACACCATGACATAAACTTGAGACAAAAGAACTAACACCACCATCATCAATTTTCCACTCTCCATCAAAGATGAGAAAAACACTCACCAACATATTGTCATCTGCAATTGATAAAAATTCACAGAACTGAGTGGAATTTATGCTACAATCATCAATTGTATACTAGCAGTTTGAATCATCAATTGCATTTTCGCAGGCGACAATTTTGTCGCAGACGACACTTGCATTTTTTTGGAGGCGACAATTGCAATTGAAGAATGGGAAAATGTAATTGTCGCCTGCGAAAATGCAATTGTCATTTGCGCTTGCATAACAATATGAACAATATTTTCAGCTATAACAATATGAACAATGTTTTCAACTATAACAATAATATGATCAATATAAAAAATATGAACAATGATTACCCATCGGTGAGATGCTACAGTCATGGGGTCATGGGGGAGGGGTCGTGGGGGATAGTAGACATTGGCGCGGCATTTTCTTGGACGTCTCGGCGTTGCAGACGTCGAGGAGAGGGGAAGTAGACATCTCGGCTCATTTGCTCGTTGCTTGAAGGTGGCTCGTTTGCTCGTTGCTTGAAGGTGGTTAGTGGCCATAGAGAATGAAGGAGGAGATGGGAGAATGAAGGAAGAGAAAAGGGAAAGAAAAAAAAAGGGAATTATTTTTGTGAGGAGGGTATAACTGTCTTTTGCCATGGGCAAAAAGTTAGTTTTGCAAATATTAGTTCCACCATCACCATCTTATAAACCTGAATGTAGTTTGTCTAAATCAACCTAGAGTGCAACTATGCAATTATATATAATCTTTGACAAACTAATTCAGATAAAAATGCAAACATGATACTTTTGACTAATTTTTAAAGAAGATAATAATCACACTATAAAAAAAATGGTGGTCCTTGTGGCCAAGAGGGATTAAACACGTAGTCCGAAAATACACTTAATCATTTAATCAGATTTAAAACTTGTTGCATGATAACTCAAACCTAAAATCTAAAAAAAAAAAAAAAAAAAAAAAAAAAAAAAACTAAAAATATACATTTTTTAGTTGTTTGATTAGAAGAAATGAGTTAAATAAGATTCAAAACTTAGATCTTATTTTTTTAAATTATAATCAGTAATTTATTAATTAAAATATCAAAATAATCTTATTTATTTTTTCTTAAATTTTAATTATAAAAAGACATTTAATAATTTATCTTAAACCAATCTAAAATAACCTACTTTTTATCAAAGTGTTTTAAAAAAAAAACTATAAAAATCCTGAAGAAGCCAAAATCAAACAAGCCATTAGTCCACATAGCTACTCAGGATGGGACTTCCTCTATTTATATCTAACCAGAGAAATACCATCAAGCATTTATTCCCAAACGGTAATATTGTAACAAGTTGTGTTTCCAAATAGGCTCAGATGTTGAGTAAACAATTATGTCTACTAAATAGTAAATAATACAATAAAAATACAATGTAAAACAGCAAATCATAATAATAATCTGATCTGCCCTAATAGGAGCACTTTTATACACAACCACCAGAAACAAATGATGAGATTATAAAAGAAAAAAATGAAGAAGAAATAATCCAAGAAGCCTATTAAGGAACAAAATCTCAATGGAGTTTTAAATCTCTCTTGATCTCAGTTGTCAAGAGAGAGATGTCTCAACCTCTCCATCTTCTTGTTGATCACTTTCCATGTCACTGTTTTGAAATGAAGAAGAAGAAGGCTTTCTTCTCAATCCTCCTAACCCACTTCTCTTGTGTTCTGAAATAGTTTTTTCAAAATATCCTTAGAACTTGAGGATTTAACAACAAGATCAAGGAAACAGAGGAAAAAAAGTTCTGAGAAATTTACTTTTGCTCGTAATTGCTGATCGAGTCAATACTAGAAACTCATCCCAATTCAGTTTCCCAAGATCTTTCTTCTCTTCCTCGGACAGTTCCGAGTTTGGTTCCCGCCCACACATAAATGCAGCCCTATTCATATTTTGGTTTGTATTAACTTCTTTAGATAAAATACAATAATAATGCCAAGGAGAGCACATTAATAACTAACCTGTCATATAAGTGAGCAGCTTCCTCTTGAGATCCAACTGTACCCAAATGTATTTGTTTCTTGTCAACTTTTATAGCCGCTTGCCATTTCATGTTCTTGAAATAAACACCTCTCATCAAACACGGTTCTTGATTTTCCAAATGCTTTCGCCTGTATCTCTTTCTGCGCTTCACTTCCACAACTGCAACAAACATATATCATTTCAGTAAAAGATCATAGTTTTTTTTATTTGAGATCAAAGTTTATTCCCTAAAGGAGGCTAGCATATTATTTATTGATTCGTTAAAGTTGAACCTCGTTTGTCATGATTTCATACTTATTTTGTGGTTTATGCACATGAATTGCAGATGATTGAATTGAGAATGGATGAACCTGGGAAATGCTGAGAAGGCTGGTCTTTTGAAGAACTAGATCCAGATCCATGTGACGACTCCTCGCTTACTTTTGAAACAGTAACCTGAGAACCAAATGATGGATACCGTGAATCAAATAATAAGGTGTCAAAATGACCAAATTCATACCCAAACTTGTCTGCGGTGGATTTACATCCTGAAACTAAAGTGTTTCCAAATAGAAAAACTAATTCCAAAAGATAAGTTTATAATCCCATTTGCAAACAGATGATCATAATTTGCATTTAAAATAAGGGTTCTTTAAACAATGTTGTTATAAGTGAGAATTTGAATTTAAAACTAGAGAAAAGGGTCCAAAACTGGAGGCAAGTGACTCAAAGAACAAGAAACGTCCATCAATGGAAATTTCGTCTGAAGATGATGCAAAGAGCAAGTAAAGTATTTTTCATCCTACTGAAAACAACTTACATATGTTCCTTTTTATGATGTCATTCCTAAAAGTGAAGAAAGACCTTATACAAGCTTCAAACTATGCTATGAAACAGGAACCCATAGAAAGGATTAAACACGAACTAGTTTACAAGAAATGAACAGGCCAGATGTTCCTTATACAAAACTCAAACAATGAATTGCAAATCTTTAACTCGTTGTTAGAAAATAAATAGCAAAAATTCAAATTCGTGAACCCATTGTATCATATTACAAGCTCTTTAATGGAAATAGAAATGGGAATATTTCCAAGATCTAGCGTCTGTTGATAATAGAGCCGATGACATTGATATACTAAAAATAACATGAATTTAGATATTCATTCTAGTTCACCAAGTAGTCTCCATTTTAGTTTGTCAACAAGTGGAATCTAGAACCAGAAGTCGAATCTCAGTTCTATGTAGGAAATTATAGTCATTATCGAAGGAAGTTTGTGTTCCAGAAACACCTCCTGACCTCCATCAAATTTAACAAGTTTTATGATAAATTCTTGTTGTTCTAATAGCTTGTCCATGGATACATTATAACATAAAAAAACATAAACAGTTCAAGTGGCACTAAACCCACAAGCACCTGTTTTCTGTCGGAATACAAGTTGAAAAACTCATAGTTAAGCAGAATTCAGCCATTGATTCTCTTTCTTTCTTTATTATCTATGAAAACTATTTTTACATTGAGTTGAAGTATTTACATATGCCAATGTAAAGGAAATCAGGTTCATCCTTGCATCAAAAGCTCGTTTTGCTTCACAAACTTTTAGAAATGGCTCAAATTACTTATCGTAGTCATGTTTTGGTCATATCCGTTAATGTGTTGATATTTAGTCAAGAATTGGGATTAAAGCGATGCAAAAATTCTGTTAGATGACCTAGGAACTTAACATAGTTAACAGAGAAACT
This sequence comes from Impatiens glandulifera, assembly GCF_907164915.1. Taxonomy (NCBI): domain Eukaryota; kingdom Viridiplantae; phylum Streptophyta; class Magnoliopsida; order Ericales; family Balsaminaceae; genus Impatiens; species Impatiens glandulifera. Next base: position 132,891,057 of record NC_061862.1, read on the forward strand.
GCGACAGTAAGTAATTAGTCATTTAAACATGAAGTAAAACGAGCTTTTTGATGAATGTGGAGGAAACAAAATAAACTAGAATCATATTCAAAATATAAATTACACTTTGAAATAATGAAAATTAAAGCTCACCTCTATTTTTGGCTCTGCATCAAACAAAGGCATAGGATCGACACTGACTAGATTTATGTTCTGGATTGGATTAGCATTTCCACCTTCAGAAAATCTTGGGAATGGAGCCAAGAAAGAATTACGCCCTATAAAACACAACAAAATGTAATCATAGTACATAAACATAGGATATTGTAGTATGGTTTAATCAATTCTGATGCAAGATTTCATAAAATCAAACACAAATAAAGCTGGAACAGTGAAAAATCTGCAATTTTAGCATACCTGAACAGAGACCTAAGAGTCTACGCCTTCGAATGCTCACCATGGCCGAACAACAAACACAATCACTAAACAAGATGAATCAAGAATTCAAGTTATAAAAATGACAAGAGAAATCTTATTAAAAAAACCCACTATTGATTCAAGTGAAGAAGGCTAAGGTATATCCAAATCATTGATTTGGAGTTTCTAAATCAAATTGGGGATGGGTATATTTCCAGATCAAAAGAAAAACAAAACTTCATCTTTCTTGTCAAGGTCCATCAAACAAATATATCATCCATCTGGGAGACAGTTTAATTACAGTCTCAAATGTTGTTCAAAGTTATTGCCAAAAACCAAATCATTAAAACCCATGTTCTAGAGAAGTAATTGAAAGATTTCCAATTGCCTAGGTTTAACAATTTTAGAAGGAAAACTTATAAATTGAGAGAAGGTGACCACTAAAACCCTCCATTCTCATTTTTAGCAACAAAACAGACAAACCCATTAAAGGAAATTAAGTTGACCAATTGAAAATCCATCCGAGATTTGAAACAAAGCACAACGAAAACATGAATTTTAACGAACAATATCAAGATTTACTAGAACTGTAAATAATCAAAGCACAAAGAACTGACTTTCTTCGCTATCTCTCTCTATTCTGTTCGCAAAACAAGTCAACCCCACACCAACCTACCACCTTTCAAGAATAGACAGAGGGGAAAAATTCCAAAAAATCAACCAGAATAGAAACTCAAATGCACGCTTCATGAAATTAAAGACACCAATAATCAAGGAAACCACATGTTGCCAAAATTAGATGTAAGGATCTACTATATCTCTTAATTAAAACAAACCCATCAAAAGCAAATGATTAAAGTATAACTACTGAAGAAGAACGGGAACCCAGATAGATGATTAAGCTGGCAGAAAGGGTATTCATAACAAGATTATTTACATAGAAAGAATAGAACAGAACAATACCTAAAACCAGCTGTAGATAAGGTGGCGAACAAGGCACAGAAATCGAGGGAAATCAATTGGGTTATTTTTTAGCAGATTTATGAAGACAGGAGAGTAGATTAGTCTATGAAAGGTGGCGACTATGGCGATGGTACAGGAGGAGAGAGAGAGAGGAGGGGGAAGAAAAGATGGGCGATTGCTGCTCATGCATCTACCAGACTACCACCTTTTGTTCTCTTTCACCTCTCATTTTTTATGACCTGTTTGGAGAGGGGAGATGGAAGTTGTGGAGAGAGAGAAAGAAAGGTTTCAACTTTGAAATAAAAAGCAGCAGCAAATACAAAGCGGCCGGACGCCCTCCAAGTGGGTATGTAATGGACAATATTACCCTCTAATCATTACCCAAATACCACCGATAGCCTTGAGCATTACATATGTGATCATTTTAGTTACTATTAGGTCAAAATAATTACACTTTAATCATTTTACTTATTATTATTATTAATTGATTAATTATAAATTGAGCTTCTTTATTTGGTCAATTTGAATTTCAAATTTTTTTTCATATTTTACAATTTAAGGTACTTATTGTTAAAATTATAAAAAAAAAAAAATAACGAATTTTTAATGCCGATAACTTATTATCTACTTAGCATTGATATATAAAAAATTACCTGTCACATTCTTTTAACTAGTTAATATAATATATACATCACAGTTCAACTCTTCTAACTTAATATGTTTAAATGGTTAATTTAGGATTTATAAATCAAATTTAGATTTTATCTTTGAATTTGATTTTAAGACTTTTTTTCATTTATATGTTCTTTTGAAATTAAGTCAACGATTTGATCGTGACGGTATCAAGTATCAAGGGAGTTGAGGAGTTCAAAGACCAGATGATGAAGGAGTTCGAGATGATTGATCTTGGGCTACTCTCGTACTACATTGGTGTCGAGGTGGAACATAAGAAAGATAGCATCGAGGTGAAGCATACAACTTATGTGAAGAATGTGTTGAAACCAAGAGCGGAGCCACGCTTGGGCTAGGGTGGGCTCCAGCCCCACCTAAATTAAAAAAAAATGATTGGGTTGTAGCCGAAGGTAAAGTTTTAAATATATATATATTATGTTTAAACATGTAACAATTTGTTCTGTTGGCTTTGGATTTAATATTAATATTTTATAATCATCTTTTCCATTTTTTTATATTCTTACCAAATATGCGAAAATCCACTCAATTAGATTTTTATATTTTCTTTATTTATATATTTAGTTTTCACTTATTTAAAATCTAATTAATTTAATTTTTCACGTTTTCTTAACTTATTTTTTCTTTAACATGTATAATTTTATTTTTTAAATCGAGTATTCTAATCACTCTTAAAATTTCGTTTATTTATTTTATTTTAGGAAGGGTTAGTCGAAGATCTATTTAGTAAAGGTATTTGTAGAAAATTTCGATTAATATGTTCACATATTAATACACGTAATAGTATAATACAAAAAATCTTACAGTCTAGTGAAAAACCTAGATTCGCCCTTTGGTTAGGGTGGGTTCCGTCCCACCTAAATTAAAAAAAAAATGAGGAAAATTAAGTGAATAAACCGGGCAAATGAGTCAACCCCAGGTAATTTTTCATCCTGGCTCCGCCCCTAGTTGAAACAGTTTGCAATGCAGAATTGCAACTCGAACAAGTATCCGATGGAAGCAAAGTTGCAGCTTGGAAATGATGTGTGAGGAAACTTAGTGGATTAAAAAGAGTATAGGCGTATAATCGGGTGTCTTAAGTACTTGACGCACACTCGACCTGATATCTCTTATGTAGTTGGCGTAGTGAGTCGATACATAGAACAACCTACCACTCTACACCAACAGGTAGTAAAACACATTTTTTTATTACATAAAAGAAACGACGAGTTATGGAATTCAATTAAGAAGAGAACGAGAAGTTGAAGAACTTGTTGGTTTTACTAACCGTGACCTAGCCGGTGACACATATGACAGAAAAAGTACTAAAGGATGGTGTTTTATCTCAACGAGAATCTGATCACCTAACAATCTCAGAAGCATGGAACTGTTGTTTTATCTTCATGTGAGGCAAAATTTATGGCAGCTACTGCAGCGTTGTGCCAAGGACTTTGGCTGAGAAATTTGTTGTGTGAGGTGCTCGAATGCGAGTCAAGGTCGGTAACCCTCTATGTCGACAACAAGTCCACGATAGCATTAATGAAGAACACGGTATTTCATGGACGCAACAAACACATCAATATTCGGTTCCACTTTATCCGTGAATGTGTCGAGAACCGACAAATCGTCGTAAAGTTTGTAAGTACCAGAGAGCAACATGCAGACATTCTCATAAAGGTGCTAGTAAAAGTCAAATTCATAGAGTTGCGAGAGATACTCGACGTAAATAATCTCGAATCAAATAAATTTTACGAGGGAGATTGTGAGTCTAAGTATTAATTGTCAACAAATTTGAAAGTTGTTGATCTCTATTGTATTTTATTCATTTATAACTTATTTAATTATTAATTTGTTTGGGCTTATATGTATAAGTAATTTAATGTTTTTATGCAAATTTACTTCGTTAAAATGGTTATTGTCTGCAAATATTGATATACAACTTTTAAACTTTTCTTTTTTAATAAATATTATTATCCATTTATTCATAATTGTTTTTAGAAGATCCAATATATATATATATATATATATATATATATATTCAAAAATTGAATAACAACCAAAATAGAAGTGCTCGAGTTCTACAAATAGTGCAGCTCCGTCATGGATGGTTTCAAGGTATTGCTAGGAAGTTGGTGGTTGTAAGTTCTAGTTTTTCTTAATTAAAAAAAATTATATATATTTGGGATTACTTATATCAAATATAAATATATATTTATATGAATTGAGACCCTACATATATAATATCTAGGGTTATTCAATCATGTTTTAATAATAAATTTAGCAATAAAAACATACCTTGCTTAAAGTTTTCAATTAAATTTATTACACAAAATCATGCATTAATCATAAATCTAGCAACACAAATTAGTCTTGGGCTTATTTAATTAGATTTGTTTTTCAAAATAATACTTTAATCATAAATTTAGTAAAAAAAACTTAAAAATTGACTTAACTCTTATTCAATTAGATTAATTTCACAACTTTATAATCAACTATCAAAATCATGTTATTTTATTAATTCTTGTGGATAAATTGAAAAATATAATTTGATATTTATTTTAAGTAGTTATACATAGTATACAATTAATCACAACCAAATATTTTAATGTGATTTTGAAACTCATGCATACTATTTATTAATCACAGCAAAATGTTTTATTGTGATTTTGAAACTCAATATATTTTATCCATTAAAGATGTAGGTTATTCTCTAATTAGATAAAATCATATGAAAATTAATCAAGAGGATAATGTTTGTACAATAAAATACAAAATCTCAAATAAAAAATAACTCCAAAAATAAAAATTAATCTTATTTTTCTAATAAAAATTAATCTTATTTTTCTAATAAGAATTAATTCTTTTTCATCAAATAACTCAAATAATTGGTATGTATAATCATTTATTTAACTAGGTAGAAATCATAATTACAAACAAAGTTAATAAATAATTTTTAATAAAATACTTCTAGAACAAAATAAAATCAAAATCTAACTTATTTTTCTAATTCATTTCTCTCTATTATTACTTTCCTAATTCTGTAATATATTGAAATTAATTAAAAATTGCATATAAAATTTTAAAAATTTCACTTAATTTTATTTTTTATTTTAAATTTTAAATAATTAATTGAATTCTTAATCTCTTTTAAGTTATAAAGAATATATATTTAAATAGTTTAATATGTATGATTTATATATAGGTCTAATAATAACGTGGGTCACGTTATGTGTGTAAGTATGCAAATTTGACAAAAATCAAATTTATAATAATATTATTGTTTTATAATAATACTAAAATAATATTTTGAATTTTTTAATTTAAGATAATTTAAAAGAGAAGTTAAAATTAAATTATGGTTAATTATTGTGATAATTAAATTTTAATTAAAAAATAATAATTAAAAATTTAAAAATAATTTGAGGATAAAATATTGTATTTGTTTTAACCAATTTAAACATAAAAAGGATGAAATAATTTAATTATGATTTTGAACATAAATTATGTATAATTATGACTTACAACAATTAAATAAATACCTAAAATAAATACACAAAAATAAAATAAATGAATATAATTTTTATTATATTGTAAAATAATCCTTTTATTAAAAATATAAACTAATGATCATGTGTGACAGAAATTATGCTTAAATGTTGTATCAAAATTTGTGACCATCAGATGAGCACCTGGGCATCATCCAACGTCTCGGACTCTTCCACGCATCCAGATGTAACAAAGGACGTGCGCGTCCGGGTCCACACCAGATCAACTAACGAGATCGATAACCCATTAGCCCAATCGCCCATCGACTGACGAAACGCCAACAGAACACAATGAAGCGTCCGTTTTAAAATAAAACGACGTCATTTTATTCGTCTCCTTCGTAAACGTCGAAAGCCTTTTACCGACACTGACGACCTTCCAGAAGGCTTATCTCCTCTGTTTCTCAACCTTATCCCTTCATTCTTTCACCCATATGCACTCTCCTCTTCGCCATCATTACCCGTAAGGTAAGAATTCAAAAGTTAACACATACCGAGGCTTCTAAGGACAAAACAAAATCGTTGAAGAAGAACTTCGAAAGCCAAATTGAAGTTGAATTTGTCCATGAAACTAACTGAGCTTGGGTATAAATAGTCTCTAGGAGTTCTTCTTCCAATCCATCGAACAAACATCACAAACTACAACCTGAATGAAGATCTGCCAAGAATCTCCGACGACTGGTTTTTAAGAAACTTATCTGGCAATCTAAGCTTTGATCCAAGGATCGGGAAAGCTTCATACACATCATTGGAGTGTTCTTCAATCATTAGTAAGCTTTCAGTTCATCTGTAATTTGAATTGTGATTCAAAATTGAATTTTCCAAGTTCGATTAGGTTGATCATATTTAGGTTTCAATTTTGTATTTTCTTTAGTTGAACTAGATGATTACCAAGATTTCTATTGAAAGAGATTTCATCAATTCAACCTTAATAAAAAAAACCCAAATTTAATTTGAAATTTTGAAAATTTTGAATTTCGTGTTCTTGAGCTTTTTAAGCTTGGATTTTGATTCAATTAGTTGTCTAATATATTTGTAAACATGTTAGCATAATTTCCAAATCATAAAATCAATATTCCGATTATATTGGATCCAACTGAAATTTAAAAAAAAATAGTTTCATTTTCAGTTTTGAAAGTTGTTACAAAACTTTATTGATGTTCTTGTTTTGGTTGTATTCGACTATAAACATCATTTCAAAGCGGTTGGAAAAAGAATTAGGTCATTAGATGACCTAAATCAAAAGTTCCCAATTCTTTCCCTAGAAATTGGATTGAGAAATTGATCCTTATAGAGCTCGATTGATCGAGTTTAGGGTTAGAGATTATGACCCCTATATCCATATGAGTTGTTTGCAACTTAAAGATCATGATTTTATGATCGTATCAAAAGTTATAAACCTGTAATTCTTCATACCAAATGAAGAACACTCGGTCCCCGACGACCAAGTCCAATAGGATCGGGACCGAGAACTCTCCGTCCTGACCAAGACCAAGGACCGGTGTTCTTGAGTTAGGACCGAGCTTTAAGACCGGTGTTCTTGAGTTAGGACCGAGCCTTAGGACCGATATTCTTGAGCAAGGACCGAGGAATTCGACCGAAAATTCTAACATATGACCAAGTGGTCTAACCTAAGATTGAGACTCTCAAGTCCCACAACTAAGGAAGCTAGATTTGGGACATAAACTCGCAAACTTAGGACCGAAAAACCTAAGTTCAAGATTGAGCCTCCTAAACCCCAAGGTCGAACTCTCCAGTCCCTTAACCGAGTGTCCCGAGCCCCAATCTAGACCACCCTCGATCTAGACCGAGCCCAAACAAGTACAAACAGACTGAGTTTAGGGTTTTATTTTTCAAAATCCAAAATTATTTTTATAATTTTGGAACCCCAATCCATTTTCAAGTAATCTTGATAGGTCATAAAATGATATTTAAATATTTTCGGGATATTTCTTAAACAGATATTTTGACTAAGGCCTCATTTGGAATTTATTTTTAAATTCTATAATACTTTTATGATATTTTTCAGGGTTTTTACTCAATCTTATATCAATGCAATCGCAGGTACTCCCTTCTAAATAATTTTATACAATTATTACCGTAATCTAAATTTATCCTTGTTTAGGACCCCTGGACTATTAATTAAAGGAAGTAAATGTTACAAATAAACCTTTTGATAGTCAGACTTTTAAAAAATAAAACCGTTATTTGACGGGCATAGAGGACATAACGCGAAAATCCTTTCCCGAGCGTAACCCAAAACAAAACCCTTATGGAAACTCTAATATAATGTACAATTATACACGTACCCTTTACTGATTTTTCTAAAATCATTTGGCGATACTATTTTCAAATAAATAATATTTTAAATTAATTATGTTTGATTAATTTAAATTGAGATTTAATCAAACTGTCATTTGATTCCCAAATTATTAAAATTTGAACAAAATTAATTATTTTTATATAGTTAATAAAAAATGTTGTCGGGTATTATCAAAATCTTTTAAAAAATGTCTGGCACGCAAACCAAGGTTAAAATACATCGAATCTCGAGTCACCCCACGATTCTTCGTATTAACACGTGTCATAGGACTAGGGATTTCCTAGGGTTACAAAGTGATTGGAATATTTTTATTAGACAAAATAAATCGGGTTAATTCATTTAAATTTAAACCCGACCCTAAGTTAATTATGGATATAATAAATAAATAATTAATTGTAAAACTTTATTAATCGAATGTAAAAAAATTGTTTCTCTTTTTAATTATATTTTAGATTTTTTTCAATAAATAAATAATTATATATTAAATATATATATATATATATATAACAAAATTAAAAATTAATTCGTAACATATTTTTCTCTCTTTCATATTTATTAAATTGATCTTTAATATTTTTTTTAGTTTAGATTAAAATAGATTTTACTTATCTTCATATTTATTAGATGTACTAATATTTTAACTTTTTTAAATAATTTTATTTGTATTAATTATTTTATAATATTTTAACTCTTTTTCTTAATTGATTTTTTAAAATAATTATTTTTGTACTAATTATTTCATAATATATAATTATATATAAAATTTTAAAAATATTTTAATCTAAATATTTAAATAATTTATTAAAAATTACTAATTTTTTATATTCTCTTTTTATTCATTATATTTTTTATTCAATAAAATGATTAAATATATATATATATATCAAATTATAAATTAAACTCAATACTCACAAGTGGTCTAATGGTTAAATGATTAACATTTCAAACTCGAGACTAGGATTCTAGTCTCATTTGGTGTAAATTTTAGAGTTTGTATTATAAAAATTCAAATGATAATGATGTTGGTATATGTGTGTGCATATTTGAGAGAATGGTAGTGTGAATTTGAGGGTGATGTAAATAATGAGAATTCGAATTAGAGGGACTAAGAGAATGGTGGTGCGAATTAGATGAATTGAGAGGGAATGATGATAGTTAATAATATAATCCTTGAAGGATAAGATATGCTGAAATATGTGAATTTCATTTAGAGAGATTGATGAAATGGTAGTGCGATTTGAGGATGAAAGAATGATGGTACGAACGCGATAATACAATCTTTAAATGATGAAATATGTGAATTTGAATTAGGTGGATCGAGGGAAATGTGGAATTTCAGGATAAAAGAATTGTGATTCGAATGTCGTTAAATAATAAGATATGTAGAGTAAAGTTCTTCTTAAATTTTAAGTGTATTTTATAAACTTTTAATATGTCATTTTATGCCTATTTTACTATTAATTTGGGAAATGTGTATAATTTGAAAAGTTCAATTAAATGATTTGACGAGGAAATGATAAACACATTCAAAATGAGGTAAAATAAATGTTTATCAATTTTAAATTTTATTTATTAGGATCGAGATCGCCGAAGGAGACTAGGGTCTCGCTAGGGTGAACGTTTACACTCACGCAGGTTGATACTAACCCTGTTAGAGGTTAATATCGATCTCAATACTTCGCAAGTCGTCACAAGCTCTTGAACCGAGTTCAAGTGCGGAAATGTTCGTTTCAACTTAAAGCAACACAAGCACGGTTTAGATAGCAATGAGAGTACACGAAATAGAAGTAAAACACGTCACACGGTTTATGGATGTTCGGATATAAAGCTCCTACGTCACCCCTTCTTCTCAAACGTTGAGAAGGATATTCACTCAGAATATTCAAACTGTTTACAAAGGTTACACCGAACGCTCGAGGCTTATTTACTACTCGTTTTTGACTTCTCACTAAGCTCACTCTATTGAACATAAATAGATTCTGTCAACTTACAACACTCATTACTCACACATAATAGATGAACTTGTAATACACGTGAAATTCTAACACACACTACTTTGAAAACTTGAACAGAGATTATCGCAAAGGTTCGAAAGTTCTTGCAAAGTTGTCAGTTCGTAAAGTGTTTGTGAGGTAAGGTTGTAAGATGCTTTATCCGGTTGAGCTGAGTTCTCTTAAATAGGAATATGACAACGTTCATATTCTTCTTCAACGGATATATTTCATTGATACTACATCGTTTCTTGGATCTGATTGGTTGAGGATCGTTATAGTACATTTTTGGGATATTCAGTGATCTTGTTTGATAAGAAGTCAACATGGCCATTAATTGAGTTAATGATTTCGAGGAGCAGATCATCATGCAGATTTGTCTTCTAATGATTTGACTATCTGGAATAGTGTGACAAATATCTGCTCCGAGTAGATTGTATTGTACTTATACCGAAATGGTAGTCTAATCTTCTTTAACAGGCTTCTGCTTCCTAAAAGATTTCATCAGACTTGTATTAAAATGGCAATAATACAGTCTGATCATGTGAAGGCTCCTTCTGTAATTACCAAAGTTGTTCTGTATAGCACTTAAAAGGAAACTGTCAGCTTCTCTTAGTATAAATCTGTCTCAGCATAAAACCGATTCCACCTCTTAGATTTGACCGGTTAAACTACCGATCATATTACCGATTTACCCTTTTGTAAATAACCGGTCAAGTTACTATTGCATGGATATTACCGATTTCACTTCCTAGGGTAGAAACTGGTCAAATAACATATTTCGTGTCTTGTATAAGAACCGAAGATTTTACCGAATAAATTACCAGACAAACTATCGGTTGCTCCTCTTTATAAAACCAAAGATATAATACCGGTCATACTGCTGGCCGGTTTACTGATTCCGCTTTATAGCATATAACCTATAAGTTTACCGGTCAGTTGATTGAGCAGCAAAACCAATTTTTCACTACCGAACTGATTTGCGTCGTCTTTATGAAACTGAAGAAATAATACCGGTCATACTTTTGGTCGGTTTACCGATTCTACTTCTTGATACATAAGTATTAAGCTTACCGATCATGTTGTTGAGCGGTAAATCCGTTTTTCACTATCGAACCGATCCACTATCGGTTCTATTTCTTGTATAAATAGCTGAATGTAAAGCCAATCAGATAAGACCGATTTGCGTCGCCTTTATAACATTGGTCAACTGGGCTGAGCGGTAAAACCGATTTTCATTTCCGAACCGAATATATAACCGGTTGCTCCTCTTTGGTAGATAACTTAACATAATGCTAATTTATAACACCGAATGAATAAACTACCGGTTGCGGTTTTATCAATTTATGCATTTCCGATTTTGATATAAACCGAACTTCTTGGCTTTCCGGTTTCTTTTTATCCTTCACAAATGATGAATTTGATTAAGTTCTTTAGATAATTGATTACTTACTAATTATTTATCTAATTTATCTAACAATTTTTTTCCTTTTTGATTATTTAATTAAATATTCAAAATCGTGTAATCGTTGCCGCTTAATTTAATTTTAATTTCTAACAAATTTTAACATTTTAACTTATCCAATAAAACAAATATAAATTTAATTTGACTATCTTTTTAATGTCTATTTTGCTATTATATTTTGTCTTTCCTTTTTATAATCATTTTTGTATGTGAATTTGAAATGGTTAATTAGAATATTAGAAAATTAATATTATAAATTCATCCAAAATGGGATAAAATATTTATTTATATACTATAATTATTCAATTATGTGATTTGTTTTTCTACTTTATTATCAATTTTTATCGTATAATATTTGTTAATTTAATTAAATACTTATTAAATATTTTATTAAACATGAGATCTTAATTATTAATTTTAAATCAAAAAAATATATTTTAATTATAAATAACTTATCCATATTTGATAATTTATTTGATTAATTTTGCAATCACACGATGTTTATGCTAGTTTGTTTAAAAGTGAGTAAGCAAATAAATTGACAAATTTATATATGTATTTTCATAATATATATATATATATATAAGTGTAACCCGTTGAAAATCTTTATTCCAGAAAAGCTCGAGGTTCGAGAATTTACGTGTCAATAATCTTCTTTTAAAATAAAACATTATTTTTAAGAGATTTTTAAATTATCCTTGACAACTTTTGAAATTAATTAGAAATAATTAATTTGGGGTTCAATTTTAAATAATCTATGAATTTCCGTTAATCAAATTACAATTTATTTTTTTAGAAATCTATGGTTTAAATCAATTAGAAATAATTAATTTAAAATATTATTTATTTAAAAATAAAGTCGTTAATTGATTTTTGAAAATCAATAAAGATTAGAGTTTCTTTTAGTTCATAGTTTGGTGATACTCAATAAAGGATTTTCGCGCTTCATCCTCTGTACTCGTTTTAAGAACGGTCTCTACTTATAAATTTGGCTTTTGAAAATCGGTTGTATAACGTTCTATTTTAACTAATTATTCTTCTGGTCCTAAACATGCATAAGGTTTGTGCATTATTTAAAGAATTGTAAAAACAATTATTTAAATGATCTTACATGTTGTTGATGATAGCTTAGGGAGGAAAGTACCTGAAGAATATTAGTCATTTAAAAACATTAGGTTTAAACATAAATCACAAACGAGCCTTTATCAAAATATTTTTGTAAAAATATCTCAAAATATTTTGAAAGTATTTTCTAATTTTTTGGGATTTTTAGAAAATGATTTGAGGTTCTAAAATTATAAAAACAATTTTGGATTTTGAAATTATGAGCCAAACATGCCTTAGGGCTGGTGTCCTAGGCCTTGGGTTTATTTTAATCGGTCGGGGTTCGAGACCCTCGATCAGACCCATTGGTTCAGGCTAAGAACCCTTGGTCGATGTGCTAAGGACTCTCGGTCCTTGGTTGGGATTATCGATTGGGGTGTAAAAATCACTGGTCCTAGGTAAACCTCGAGCTAACTTTTATCGATCCTAGGTTTGGGAATTCTCGGTTAGGGTCGAGATTTCTGAGTCCTAAGTTTGACCTCTAGGTCGGATATAAAAATTATCGGTCAGACCTCTCGGTCCTAGCTGAAGAAAATCGGTCGGACCCCTCAGTCTTGGCTAACAAGCCTCGGTCGGACATGTCGATCCTAGGTTGAATTTCTCAATCGGACCTCTCGGTCCTCAAGAACGTCAAAATTACAGGTTTTGTAATTTTGATGGAGGCTTGGATTTTTTTATCCAAGGGCCTGGATAGCTTCACAAAGCTCCCATGAACATTTAGAACATCACCACAATGTATCAATTAGTCTGGGTGATGATCAATTTATTCAAATAGTTTGTAGCCAAAAATTGGGTTTTTGGTTTTAAAGTTATTATGAAGTATAAGGAGATAGCCAATATTTTCCTTATACTTCATATATACTTAATTGGTATCAAAACAAGAACACCAACTGTTCGTTTGGACTAATCAAGAACTTAAAAATTTTAATTATTTTGAAATTTTTGATTTTGATTAAACATGGTCCAAATAGTTGTCCAACATCATTATAATTTTTTTTAGAAGCTTTCTAGGTTGTGATCCTCAAGAATTATCCCAATAACAACAAAACCCGATTTTTTTATTTTTACATTCAAATTTGGATTTTTCTTTTTGAGACCGATTGATCGGTTCTAGCTTTCACATAAATCTCATATATAATCATAAGATCGAGTTTCAATCATCAAATTCAAGAACCAGACAGTATACAAGCTTATGAAAACTGAAATATGAAAATTCCAATTTCAAACTAAAAGTATGAATAAATGATGATATGAAGTTTACCAAGGATTGAAGAACACTCCTTAGACCTTAGGGAAAGTTTTGGGATGCTCTAGATCCAAGATTTAGAGCCTTATGTAGAATATTCGAAAAATTAGAAGCTTTGAGCTTCAATGGAAGATTTTTGATTTCCTCTGATGTGAGGCTTGAGATGTTATCTTTTTCCATCGAATTTGTTCAAGGATGCTATTTATAGCCTTCCTGAGTTGGTGGAGGCTTCAAGTTGATCGAATTAGCCGAAAGTCATTAATAGTATTTTGGTTGTTCTTCATCCCACTTACCGGAATAGGGATGATTCATCCCTATTGATGTAGAGGAAATGATCAATATAGTAGGGTGATCATTTCACCTTTTGAATCATACGATTTGGTTGATTGTAGAGAAAATTTCATCTTTGAAAAGTCAAATATGGGACTTCATACTTATCTTTCTAGAAATCACGATAAAGGAGATGGTGACGACCAAAACGATGTAGTTTCGAGGTTGTTTGGAGAATGCATGACGTGTCGGTGTTCTATCAAGTCACGGGCATTCTGTTGCATTTTGATGGACAGAGCGAATGTCCATGTTAACTGATCTTGTGCATCTTGGGCGCACGCGTCTCTAGATGCAGCGGGCTACGCGGGCGCGTTAGAAGAATTGGATGAAAATTTAGCGTTGATCCAATGGGCGCGGTCGCGGCTGTAGCTTTATCTCCGGATTTCAGTTACACCCGATTACTAGTTTTATTTTTATTTTAAAATCTTAAAGGTTTGTTTGATGTTGATTTTTCTTTCACACTTTTGACTTTAATTTTGATCTTTTTAAATACACAAAATATTTAAAAAAATATGACAAATATTTTTTCAATTTATTTTTTTTTTTGTTTTTTTTTTGTATATTTTAAGTTTAAATAATTAATTTTGGGGGATGAAATGGATATCTCATCTCATCATAAATTATTTATTTTAAACCTTTAATTTTTTTCTTAAATTATTTTAAGATAAAATGAGTATAAAATTTATTCCAAATAATTTTATTTTTTATTTTGGCCATTTTGCTTAATTAATTAGGTTTTAATTATCACAATAATTAATCTAATTAATTATTTTAATTATGTTTTGGCTTTGGGGTTAATTATTTTTATTTTATTATTCAAAAATAAATCAAAATAATTTTTTAATTTTTTAAATTGGATGTGTAGAATTTTTAGTGTTCTTGAGCCTTTATTCGTGGACAAGAGCTCGAGAATACGTTTTTCCTAAATTAAAAAGTTTATCCAATTTTAGTCGGGAGATGAAGTATCCCTTATTGCAAAAAACAACAACAACACCGAATAATTGCGGAAAATGAAATAAAGCAACTAAATAAAGCAAATACAAGATTTATAGTGGTTCGACCAAAACAGGCATACATCCACATTTGAAGCACAAAATCCTCTCAACTTTATTATCAAAATGTTATAAGGGTATTACAACGATTCTCTCATAATGAAAGTTCACACAACTCACAAGGAAGCGATGCTCTCATGGCAAAGACTTGACTTTCTAAAGTGTCCGACTGCACTTTTAAATAAGCTTCAATTAGGTCAATATCAATATCTTGTCCAAAACTCTCAAAGAGCTTCCAAAATATTCTTACCATATTTCCTAATTATATTTTCATAACAAAAGATCGAATTTTCTTTTGTGATAATCTTATTTCCTAATATCAAGATTATATACCAAAAGATATAGTTTTCTTTTATTGAATATACCCTTTCATTGTACCATGATTGTATACCATAAATATACAATATTTGTAATATTGTAAATTCACTCAACAACTATTGTTTGGACTTTGTAAAAATCTTCTAAAGACTAAAGATAATCAACCTGTAATTTGAATCAAACTAGATTATATATGTATTAACAATTTTAGGAATAAAATTTAAAATTCCATTAAATCAAAGATGTATAAGAAGAATATAAATGTCTAGGAAACTTATAAAGTTTCTAGAAGATCCTGGGAATAACTTCTAAGTTGTTCCAAGAAAAAAAAACATACAATAAAATTCTACACACTCAATTTATAAAATTAAAATAATTATTTTGATTTATTTTTAAATAAATTAAATCAAAATAATTAACCTAAAGGCCAAAACCTAATTAAAACAATTCATAAAACAATTCATTAGATTAATAATGTGATAATTAAAGCCCAATTAATTAAGGAAAATGCCAAAACAAAAAATAAAAATTATTTGGGATAAACGTTGTACTCATTTTATCTTAAAATAATTCTAAAAAAATTAAGATATTAAAATAAATAATTTAGGATGAAATGAGGTACCCATTTCATCCCCCAAAATTATTTATTTAACCTTAAGAATAAACAAAAAATAAAATAAATTGGCAAAATATTTGTCATGTTTATTTTAATATTTTGTGTATTTAAAAAAAAATTAAAGCCAAAAGGGTGAAAGAAAAAATCAATTTCAAACAAATTCTTAATGTTTTAAATAAAAAATAAATCAGTGATCATGTGTGGTTGGAATTGTGAAAAACGGCTTCAGCCAGAACCAGGACCATCGGATGAGCACTAGATTATCATCCGACGCTAACAGGCCATCCGCGTAGCCCTCTATAATGAAGGGAATACAGGCCCGCGCCGCATCAGATCAGATAATGCCTATTAGCTGAATCGTTAAAAGAACGCACGGATTGCGATAGAACGTTCTGCGTCCGCGTGTAAACTCAAAACGGCATAATTTTGAACCTCGGTTGTCTTCTTCCTCGCGATCGCCGGAGTATAACAACGAGTCACATCTTTGATTTCTCAAATATGGAACTTTGTCAATAGTCAACCATTTTGGCTGATTCAAAGGTTGAAATGATCACCCTACTTTGATAATAATTTCTCATACATCTATAGGCATTGATCATGCCTATTTCGGCAAGTTGGATGAAGAACGTCCAAAATACCATAAATAGATTTTGGCTGATTCAATTCGCTTGAAGCCTCCACTGACTCAAGAAGTCTATAAATAGCCTCTCTCAACACTTCTGAAAGAAGGAGATAACATCTCAAGCCTTAAATCGAAGAATTCCAAAAATCCATCATTGAAGCTCAAAGCTTCTGATTTTTTTTAAATTTTCGTATAAGGCTCTAAAGCTTGGATCCAGGTAGCCAAAAACTACCCTAAGGTCTAAAGAGTGTTCTTCAATCATTGGTATGCTTCCAATCCTCCTTTAATTCATATTTCCAGTTTGAAATTAAAAATTTTATATTTCAATTATAATAAGTTTGTATAATGTCTGGTTGACGGATTTTAGGATTGAAAATCGATCGTAGGATCATTTCCAAGCTTTATATTTATGTTAGGATCAATTTATCAACCATAAACAGAAAAACCCAAATTTGAAATTTAAAAATCCAAAAATTGAATTTGTTATTCTTGGGCTAAACCACAAGAACAACAACTCAAAAGGCTTCCCAACATGTTTCTAATGATGATGACAACTATTTAGATCATGTGTTTGATCCATCCCGATCATGTTTAATCAAACTCATTTTTTCATACGAACAGTATTCTTCGTTTGGTATCAATCCAGCATATGAAGTATATAAGGAAGTTATTGGCTAGCTCCTTACACTTCAAAACAGCTTTAAAACCAAAACCTGATTTTTGGCTACAAACTATTTTGAACAAATTGATCATCATCTAGGTCGATTGATACCTTAGGATGATGTTATAAATATTTGTGGGAGCTTTGTGAAGCTACCTAGGCCCTTGGATCGAATAATCCAAGTCTCTACCAAAATTTCAAAAAGTATAATTTTGATGTTCTTGAGGACCGGTAGGTCCGACCGGGAAATTTAAACTAAGACCGAGAGGTCCGATCGAGACTTTTCAGCCATGACCGAGAGGTGTGACATGTGTTCTTAATAGAGGATCGAGAGGTCCGATCGATGTTCTTTAGCTAGGACCAAGAGGTCTGACCGATGATTTTTACATCCGACCGAGAAGTCAGACTTAGAACTGAGGAGTCTCATACCCGATAAAGAACTCATGAACCCATGACCGATGACTTCCACCTAGAACTGAGAGGTCCGACCGAAAATTCTGGCACCCGGCCGAAAATTTTAGCCCAGGACCGACAGTCCTTAGCACACAAACCAAAGATTTTCAGACATGACCGAGAGGTCCGACCGAGGATCCTAAGCCTCGATCGAGAGGCTCCGGACTAAGGGCTCTTAGCCCTTGATCGATTAAACGAACCTAAGACACCGGTCTTAAGGCCTATTTGGTTTCCATTTTCAAAATTCAAAAATTATTATTTTCTAAAAATCTTGAAAAATTACAAAATGATTTCAAAATATTTTTGGGATATTTCTAAAAAAAAATATTTTAACAAGGACTTGTTTAGAATTTATTTTTAAACCCTAATTTTAAACGGATGTCTTTTAGGTACTTTCCTCCCTAAGTTATCATCAGCAACAGATACCAGCATTTAAATAATTATTGTTACAATTATTTAAATAATGCATAAATATTATGCATGCTTAGGACTGGATGAATAATTGATTAAAATAAAACATATACAACCGATTTTCAAAAGCCAAATTTATAAGTAAAGACCGTTTTTAAAATGGATATGGAGGATGAAGCGCAAAAACCCTTTCCCGAGTAGTACCAAACTACGAACCAAAAAGAAACTTTGGTTAATACGTTTGTACATGTATGTCATTTTTAATGATTTTCGAAAATCATTCGGCGACTCTGTTTTAAATAAAATAATCTTTTAAATTAATTAATTTAAACAAAGAATTTATAAAAAAATCAAATTGTAATTTGATTACTACAAATCCCGGGATTATTTAAGTTTGAATCAAAATTAATTATTATATAATAAATTTCAAAATTTCAGGAATTATTTAAAAATCTTTTAAAATATTGTTTTATTTTTAAAATAGTCTTAACACGAAACCGAGGTTGAAATTTTTGAACCTCTAGCATCCACGGAACCAAATGGTTTTTCCGGGGTTATACACACTCTAACTATAAAAATGAAAGCTTATGAACTCAACAATGGAAAATGAGTTATAGCCTAATGCTAATAAGGTTTCATCCTTTATCCTAATCTCCTTTAAATGTTATTTATAACTCAACGGTAGGAGGGTTTCATCCAATTCATACTCTAGATAAGTTAATCATCGACTTCTTCATTTGGTAGTTGAATCCTTCAGGAGAAAATTAGATTTATGTGCTTGTTGATCGAGGGATTAATTAGAATAATTGAACTCCACGTGTTTCCCGATGATGTAGGAATTTTTGTGGCTAATTTTGTCCAACCAATCAAAAGTTCATAATTTTAAAATTTTAAATTTTCCTAGCCTTGTTCTTCACAGGTTTGATAGATAAGAAGGCATACAATCATCGGTTGCGTGTTTGTGTTGGGCCTGCATTGGGTCAGCACTCCTAGCGTCTATGTTCAATACGGGTCAGACATGGGCTTGAGTTTTGTGCTTGAGATTGGTCTTCCACGTGTTAAATCGAACTTGGGCTTTACTAGCGGAATCTATTGGCCCTACTGAAGGTCTTTGTTTATGGCCTTGCTGCCTACGAAGCGGTGGTCGATTGTGGTTTAGTCCCTGTGCACAGTAATTTCTAGTGACTTCAATCAATATTTTTTTCTTCAAACCCCAATCCCTACAAAACAAACAGAAATACATTAATGATAGATATTCGTCCTACTAATTTATTTTATCAACTTTTGTTTTGGGAAATAACTTAACGTCATTTCATTAAGAACCTAAAAGTGGGAGAAATGGTCAATTATCAAAGCTAGACAAAACCTAGCTTTGACTAAAAGAATCAAACGACCCTAGAGTATCTAATTAAAAACAAACAAAAAACATAGATTACAGACAACTAAAACATACAAATCCTACTACTAACATTCTTGTTCAATTTAGCCAATATCATTTCTTATACTTTTGGATCCCAATATGTTACTCTCGTAGCCCACCTACTTTTCTTAATCACCTATTTTTCTATATGTTTCATTATTGGTGATTGAACTGTTCCATTTGATGATGACTATTTGTGAGCATTAACCTCCTTCCCTTAAATTACTTTCACTTTAGAGGAACCGACACTAATCTGATAAAAGAAATTATGTTTTTATGTTTTAAGAATTTCACATTTACCTACACATTCATTTGCTTCATTTTTGTCTGATTTGATTTGGTCTACTTTCAAAGTTTCCTCTTCATTTTCCTCCACTACATTCTTATCACGTCCTTCCTCTAATTTTC
This sequence comes from Impatiens glandulifera, assembly GCF_907164915.1. Classification (NCBI taxonomy): domain Eukaryota; kingdom Viridiplantae; phylum Streptophyta; class Magnoliopsida; order Ericales; family Balsaminaceae; genus Impatiens; species Impatiens glandulifera. Next base: position 132,911,050 of record NC_061862.1, read on the forward strand.
CTTTACTTTCATTCCCTGATTCTTCCCATTTTTCTTCCTCTACTTCTTCTTTTTCATCCTCTGATTCTTCTTCTTTCTTTGATTCTTCATCTTTCATTTCTTTCAATTATTCATCATTCCCATCCTCTACATCTCCATGTTTAGCTTTCTCATTCTGATTTTTGATTCTTTAGTTTCAACTTTCTCATTATACACTTGAACTTTTAACTTTTACTATTGTTCTTCAATTGCTTTTGCACATTTATTACTAGGATGTTTAAAAGTATTGCAGAACGTACATTTGTTTGGCCTCCATTCATACATAATATTCATGTTTGTGGATTTTCCTCTTCTGTCAACTACGGTCATCTTTGCTGATAAAGTGCTTCTAGGATGCACTTCAATGTTTATTCTAGCATATGTGATATGTTCGCTTTCCTCTGTCATTGGTCCATATACAATGGTTTCCCCCAAGAGACTAGCGAAATGGTTAACTGTTTTTATATCATACATATGAGATGAAATGTTCCTTAGTTTGAACCAAATTTGGATTGTTTCCTTCGGTTTGCTGAGTAGGTTCATACCTTCAGACCATTTTTCCAACTTCATACAGTTTGACCCAACATATGTGTGTCACAACTTCAGATCATGGATATTTGCTGATATATTTTCCAGTTCCATATGATCTCATTGTTTTAGCAAAGCATCCTTAGTGACTGGGAAAGATACATGATTCATACCTATGTAGTTCCCAACAACTACATTTCCCATTCTTTAATGCATTTTTGCTCCACTTCAGCTTAATGCATTTTTCCTCCACTTCAGCATGTAATTTAAACTCAAAAGGGGATTTAAGAATCTCAACTTTTCGATTAAAATCTCCTAGGTAAGTTTTGCCTTTATATTTCTCTTGATCTTCAGTTTTATGTCTTGCATTTTTCTTCCAGGCCTCATTAACTTTCTAGCTGGAATTACTTCTGATATTCTGATAGTGTAGGTCTTAGTTTTTGAGCACTTTATAGGCTCCCTCATTATTTCCACAGATCAGCTAACTATCTTCTTGTATTCCACATGTTTTAGTAAGTTTTAATCCTAAAGATAGTTAATATTGAGTTGGACAATAGTTTGTTGTGTTTTTTCTTACTAAGCAAAATCTCTCATTTCTTTGCTTGAAACAATAATTACGTAATTTGATTCTTGAGTCCGTAGAGATTTGTTATTTCATTGTATCCAACCTTCCATATTCCATCCTTTTTTATTTTAGACTTCAAACTTTCAGTTTCATTCTGCATTTTTTCTCAATCTTTTGAGATCTCTATTTCTACATTTACGTTTTCTCAGCTCTATTTTTGTTTAGTTTCATCTATCATTTTCTTGATTGAATCGATTTCCACGAAGTCATGCACTTCTTTTGCCTAATTCTTATTCTTTCTCTCAATCTTAACAGAATAACTAGATAATGCAAGAAATCAAGAATGCAGACAACTCAACCAAACCCAATTTACTTACAACCGAGAATAACCTACAACTAGGAATGACCGTAGACTAGTAAACTAGTGACCCTATTTCACAACCCAACGACCGAAAGTAATTGATGACCAAGAGCAATCACGGCCCAAATGACCTGTTCTCAAACAACCCTAACGATCGTATTTCTGATTTTCCGACACAAGATTCGTGACACAAGCGAACAATTTCCAAACAAACGTGTCAAACATGTCGACCATGTTGATCGTGTCAAACGTGTTGATGATCGTAACTCTAACCATGTTTCCTGTAACTTACAACCAAATCAAACAATCAAATTTTGTACGACCATTTTCTGTGCTAAACGTGTTAACCGTGTCATCTGTGTCGACGATCGTGACTCTGACGACACGATTCTCCCATATGATTTGCTTTATGGAATTTATGGTTTTTGTGCCTTTTGGGTTTTATTTAAAAAATATAGTACATAACTAATTATTTTTTGAATTCAATTGATACGACATCGTCTTCAATAATAATTATTTATTTTAATCCCGTGCTATGAGCCCGTATGATTTTTTTAAATAATTTGTAAGTTTGAAATTATTTTAAATTATAAAATTAGGGGTAAGAATAAGTGTCTACATGTTTAAATTTTTGACTTGAGCAAACTAGAAGGTATATATTCCATAAGTGTCCATTAAAGTAGATTTTATAGAAATTATAACAAAAGTTGGCTTAAGAACAATTTTAATATTTAGAATTGAATTTATTTTTGTAAGAAAATGTGGTACAATAAAACCCTTTACACTCTTCATGTTTATTCAATAAATTTACATTGTATGTAAGTATATATATTACTCATGTTGTACCTATTGGGAAAATTACCAAATAACAATTGCGGAATAATTGTTCTTTCACTCTTTGTATGTCCTAATGAGATAATCATGAGAACTAAACGAGATAGTAGTCGATAAATTAAGTACACAAAGACAAATTATTTTTTAGCGTGGAAATTCCAACAAGGATAAAATTATGGTACACGTAGGTCACTTAAAACACATCCACTATATTGTAGTGAGTTATACCAAAGTCTTCTTTAGCATCTTAGAGGTTCACTATTACAAAGTTTTTACTCTTAATGGTGGATTACAAGAACAATGAAAAGAAAAGATCTCACCGAAGTGTAATACACAAACGAGTATCTAAGAGAAGTCTAAAAAAAGATTTAGACTAATTAAATTGTAGAGAACTCTGTGAGGATTCACCAATTGTGATTCGAGCCAAAACCGACATCGTCCAACTGCTCGATCGTCTAACTGAATCTCTTAATAACTAACTCTACTTTTGTTTATTATGTTTTCTATATCTAACTAAATATCATTGTTGCATATTATGTAGTATAGAATAATATATAATATATAATATATAATATATTACAATAATATATTATTAGTCCAAGCCCAATGAGCCGTGCACCCAGCAAACTCCCCCGCCAACAAATTTCAAACTTCTTTTTCAACAAATTTTGGTCATCATATTGGATTCATTCTCACTGGTATGAACTTCTCGAAGTTCAATTGCTTTGTCTCGAGCACATCTCGAATCTAGTGGTGCCTCACTTCAATATGTTTGGATCTTGAATAAACTATGGAGTTTTTGGAAATATAAATAGCGCTCACAGACTCAATTCTTCTAAGAACCTTCTCATCCACAACGCTTCTTTACAACTCTCAGTAATTTTGATATACTCTACCTCCGTATTGGATAAAACAACACACTTTTGCAACTTGAACTACCACGATACAGCTCCTCCTATGAAGGTTATCAGCAATCCTGAAACGGACTTATGAAATCAACGTCACCATCCATAAATGACTATGTGTACCCAACTAGAATAGGCATGTCACTACCAAAATATAAGAACACATTTGAAGTGCCTTTTAGATACCTCAGTATCCACTTGACTGCTTCACAATGCTCTTTTCTTGGATTTAAGAAAATCTGTTAACAAGGCCAGTTGCATGAGGGATATTTAGTCAAGTGTAGACCAAAACATACATCAAACCCCCAAATGCATATGTGTATGGAACTTTATTTATCTCCTCTTCTTCTTTCTCAATTTTCGAACATTGCTTTATAAAAAGCTTGAAGTGACCGCAAGTTGAGAGTTGACTATTTTCGCTTTACTCATGTTAAACTGTTCAAGAACCTTCTCAATGTGGCTTTATTGAGATATCCACAACTTCCCTTTTTTCATGTCATGCAAGATTTTCATTACAAGTATCTTCTTTGCTAACCCTAAATCTTTTATTGCAAAAGATTTTCTAACTCTTCTTTCAGTTTTTTAATCTTGGCAACATCACGTCCAATGATCAATATGTCGTCGGCATACAACAATAAAATGATGAAGTCGTCGTCATCTGATTACTTTTTAATAAACACGTAGTAATCTGATGTAGTCTTTCTATATCCATGACTCATCATAAAAAAAATCAAATTTCTTGTACCACTCTCTCGGAGCTTGTTTGAGTCCATACAATTTTTTTTCAACTTACACACAAGTTGTTCATTATCTCTAACTCTAAATGTCTTGGGTTGCTCCATATAAATATTTTCTTCTAATTCACCGTGAAGAAAATTCATTTTTACGTCAAGTTGTTCCACCTCTAAGTTTAAGCATTCTGTCAATCCTAGTGCAACTCGGATTGAGCGATTTTTTACCACTAAAGAGAATATTTCTTCAAAGTCGATCCCTTTCTTTTGACCAAAACATTTCACAACTAACTGAGCCTTGTACATAAGCTGTGAGCTATTATTTTTTATCTTCAACTTGTACACCTACTTATTCATGAATGTTTTTTCCTTAAGGTAGCTTTACCAAGTCGTATGTGTGGTTATCATGTAAGGATTGCATCTTTTATTTCATGGCTTTCAATCACTTATTCTTGTCATCAACTTTGACTTCTTCTTGGTAAGATTTTGGTTCTCCACCATCCCTGAGCAATAAATACTCATTAGAAGGATATCTAATAGAGGTTTGACTCTCCCTATTAGATCTTCTCAAAGGTTGTTCAACTAGTGTTAGTGTAGTTTCTTCCTCAATGTGTTAAATTGGCTCATCGTTGTTAACACCATCATTTTTTCCTTCCTGTGTGTCTCCCCCATGATCAAAATTCAAGAAATGTGGAGTTGCATCCAAACTAATAAAAATTTCAGTAGATGAACTAGATTCTTCAACCTTGTCACTATCACATGTATGTGATAACTTGGTCTTCAAGACACACACCATCTCTACTTCTCACAATCTTCTTCGTCATTGGATCCCATAATCTGTACTCGATCTCTTCGTGACCATACCCCATGAAGACACGCGATTTTACATTATCTTTGAGATTCAACCTTTCATCTTTTGGGATATGAATGAATGGCCTGCAACAAAGGACTCTCAAGTTCTTGTAAGAGACATTTTATTTGTCCAAACCCTACCTCCCCCCCCATCAAAGGACTTAGGAAAATTCGCATGAGACAACATTCACTACACTCATTCTTCAATCATTTGGTTCATTCTTAGTAACATTGTTGTGCTGATGTTTTTTTGAAGGTGTTTTCTCCAATTTGATGTCGTGATCTCTACAATATCTTTCAAACGGTCCCTTGTATTCATCGTCGTTGTTTGACTTCACGCATTGCAATTTCCTGGTTATTTCTCACTCAATTTGGGCATGGAAATATTTAAAGACCTCTAACACCTGATATTTAGTTTTCAGAGTATAAAACCAAATCTTTTTTAAGTGATCATCAATAAATGTTACAAAATAATATGCTCCATCGAGAGATTTTTCTTGCATAGAAAAAATATTAGTATGAGTCAAATCAAGAATATTTGATTTTCTTTGTGGAAGGAGTGTATGAAATGAAACTGTGTGTTTTCCCATCTAAGCAAACATCACAAGTTTTCAAAGATGTGCCTTGCAAAACGGGAAGGAATTGTTTCCTAGAAAGAGCTTGAAGTCTCTTCTCACTGACGTGGTCGAGCCTCTTGTGCCATAAATCAATATTCACATTTTTTTCCAAAAAAAATATTCACATTTATTTTATATACTAACCCTAAGTTCCTTGGTTCGAGTCCACCAGGCAGAAAGTTCTATGCTTGATTTAATAGTTAAGTGTGTTTGTGGGCTACACACTTAATCCGTTGTCCCTTTTTTTTCCCAAAAAAATACACATTTTTTCGGATTAAGTTTATCTCTTTTTTGTACAATTTGTCTTTCATTATATACAATGTGTTCATCTTCGTTTTTCTAGACATAAAGAGTGAACAATTGGTGAGCTTCCACTTACATTCACCAAAATAGTTCATGAACCCCTCATCGTCAAGTTTTCCCTTAAAAATTAAGTTGATATGAATATCTAGAACGTTCCTCACATCTTTGAGTATCAATACTCGACATTAGTCTCTAAGAAAATGTCACTGATATCCACTATCTTTGATGTATCGTCGTTACCCATTTGAAGATTTCCAAAATCTCTTCTCGAATATGTAAAGAAAAAATCGTCATGAGAAGTAACATGAAAAGAATCACCAGAATCAATCACCCAGACACCATCTTGACTTATGAGATTAATGCAACCATCATCGCACACAACGGTAGTGTCTCCCTCTATAACCACATTGGTTTCTTTTTCACCATTATGCCTTTCATTTTCTCTCGCTTTCATATTCGGTATTCTCTCTTCATGTTCCCCAGTTTGTTATAGTGATAGCACTTAAGACCACAACGAGAATTCGAACTTCTTTTGTTCGAGTCATACATTTTCTTTCTATCATGTGGAGACATGTTTTTACTACTTCCACGCGACTCTAAAGTTTCACCTACTATGGCTTCTGAAACTAGTTCACCTTTTTTTCTTTTTCTAGCCTCTTCATTGAAAAGACTATCTTTAACTGTTTCATTGGTTAGAATACCATCTTTCGCTGAATTGCTCAACGAAATCACTAATATTTCCCAATAGTCCAGTAACGACCTAAGAAGTAGTAGAGCATGTAGCTCATCATCAAGAGTCGTATTTATCGATGCCATATGATTCATCAAGACAATGAATTTGCTAGTGTGTTATGTCATACTCCCATTGTCTTTGTACTTCAAGTTCACGAGTCATTAAATTATCATCGTCTTGTTTCTAAAAGAATCCTTCTCGAGCATCGACTCTAACTTCTTTCAAAGAACATGCGCGTCGTTTTCTTTTGCAATGTGGTGAAAATATTTTAGTCAACCCACTACCTAATTGTAGAAGTTGCTTTCCAATTCATAATTTTTCAATCTTCATAATTCATCGTTTCTAGCTTTGTCATACCTCGTACATGCCTAAACAAATTTCTACAAATCTAGCATCTTGCGTTACTAAACCGAAAAATTCATCGAGGATAGCTTAATCATCTCAATCATATTTTGCTCCTCCATTAGGCACGCAAGAAATATTATTAGTCCAACCAAAAGTGTTAGACTTAAAGCTCTTACATTCATATTAAGAGTCATGCATTATGGTTCGAGGACACGATGATTTGACATTAAGCATTAATATATATAGATAGATAAATTTCATTAAAAAAAATCTAAAATATCATTATGAATTATAGAGAATAGTGTAAGTTTTAAAATTTAATATTAATAAATTATAATTCACATTTAATTTCATTAAAAATATTATCAAATATCATAATAAAATTAAAATGTATGTATAATTGAGTTTTAATTATTAATTTTTATATATTATTTAATAAAATAATTTAAAATTTAATATAAATTTATATTTTGTTTACCACACCAAATAAAATAATGACATTTTCTTTGGAGGGACAATTTGGGAATTGTAGGAATTGTGTAGGGGACTAATAGTCATGCCCAATTAATTAATAGGATGTTTTTGGTTGGTGGCCAAGAGAGAGAAGAGACCACCGACGACTAGTTGATTGGATTGGATGGACGGCCTTCCATCCAAGTGTGTAGATAGATAACTTACTTTTATTTCTTATTAATGGCCCAATATTGAAATTGACATAATATTTAAAATTATATAATTTTTTTTTTAAATGGTAAAATGTTTTCATTAGGGCACCTTATAATCAAAAATCATGTGACCATGGTAAAATATTCAAAAGAGGAACTCATGATCAAACAAAAGACATTGATCCCATGAGATCTCAAAGCTCGAGATCTAGAATCTACATGAAAGAAAAGGTAAGGTTGATATTATATCATGCCCATAGTAAGCTGATCTTCCTTCATCATGTGACTTACCTAATAGGCATATGAATTTGTCTATTTGTGCGGGCCTTAAAGCCTTCAAAGAGCTTCTTGATCCTCCCCCTCAATCAAAAGTGAGGTCCCATGACCACCTTTTTCAATGATGAATTTGAGACATAACATCTTTCATTTCAATGTGTTTTGCCCTTATCGCATTTTGGAGTTACTCAATATTAGTGTTAGAGGCTTAAATATAATGTAAGAAAAAATGATATCCCACTAAGTTAGTTTAGTGGTAAGAGTCGGTTTAAGAAACTAAAATGTTACGAATTTGATTTCATCTAAAAACGCTTTAAATATAAGAGGAACATGCTTGTGGAATGTTATGTTAGTTCTCCTTTAATTCTAAAATCTAAAAAAAAAAATCAAATTTTTTTTTTTTTTTTAAAAAAGAATCAAACTAATGGTAACATATACACAATTTATCTTTATAACCTTAAACTATTGATCTATTATATATTTCAAAAAAAATGAATGGGCTTAAACAGAATATTGTCACTACATAAATCCACTCATAGAGGCACCTTAGTTTGTGTCTCCTTCAGAAAGTCCCGTCAAACAGTCTCTTCTTAGTTTAACTTTTGATATCAATCACTATCAAAACTTCTTGTTTGAACATAAAATCTATTTTCTCATATAACATAATGAGCATAGCTCATTATTACCTTGTTTGATCTTTGGAATTTTAGATTTTTTAATGGACTTTGATCTAAAGTTTAACTGATATAAATTATTTTTTTATGTATTAAAATACAAAAATTATATTTGATTCAATTATTTAAAATTAATTTATCATTCAATATACATTTAAAATTTTATGTTATTTTCTTATTTATTGATTTGTTTTATTACTTCTCTTTTATAACGTTTGATCGCATATTGCGTTATTTTCAATAAAAATATGACATTTTTTATAAAAAAAAATTATCATTCAAGAGAGAAAAAATATTTTAGTATTCAATCAACAAAAAAAAATCATTTTTTTAATGGTTCCCGGAGCGACACAATATTGATAGAAGCTTCTTTTTCATTATTGGACAATGAAATCGAGAAAATTCACTTGATAGTTTATGGAGCTATTATCCATAACTTTTAGGGCGATTAAAATAGAAAAAAAAAACTACCCAAGTTCTAACGAGCTAGGTGTTCCATAATGAATTTTTTAATTTATTTTTTAATTTTTTTAATTGTTTGATAAAAGAGTGAGTTATTTAAGATAAATGAATTATTAGATGTAGTGTTAGAGTTTAAATTAAAATTTTATACAAGGAAATTTTATTTGATGAATTAATGATATAATACATAATTATTTTTAAAAAGGACACCCTAAAAAAGCATCAACATTTTGGGGATCCAAGCTTATCTAACTTGCTTGTCTAACAAAACTTTGTTCATTTTCATTAAAATCAATAAACCCCATTCCTCTACAACCTTATCTTCTTGTCATAAAGTCTCATATGTTTCAGACCTATCCTGTTGGTAATTTGTAAATATTTCCCCCCAAAAGTACTTGGCTATCCAATGTAGTCAAGTTAAAAGGGTTTTATTTCAACTTTAGACCCTTACTTGCAACTCTGTCTAGGGTCCACTTCAGAGTCACATTCATGGACCTATGCTACTATAAAGGCATCCCCAAATATGCATCAAAATCATCAGATCATTGAATTGCTACAACTAAATTTATCTCTATATACTAAATCAGGCTGTAAATGCTAAAACACATCACAGATTAATTCAAGTAAATATGTTGACTTGTTGCTATACCCAAGTATGACAAATCCTGAAGAATGATCTGCAGGCAGAGCTTGTAATACCTTTCAGTGAGCAATAATAGCAACATGAATTAATGAACTCGTCTTCAAAGTTAAAGACATCAAAATCCAAATCAATTAAATCTATAATAATAATAGTAATAATAATAATAAACCCCACCCCAAAAAATAACAAGATCCATAAAAAACAAAAACAAAAATCTCTAAAGGGATAAAAGAAAAATGAGTGAGGATAATAATATTCTTGAAAATTTTCCGACAGCATATCCAAAATAGGATATGATCTGTCACAAAATGACACTATTCAATGCCTCCCAACTACAAAATGGGGGGAACCAAAACAAAACCTGATGCTTTGATGTTGATGGTTAGTTTCTCAAGCTGTTGCAGAAACATGGGGCATGGCGGTTGTGGCTTTAGCTTCTCCACCACCACCACCACCACCATTAAACCCGCCAGAATGATTTACACGGCTTCCATTATTGCCACCACCACCAGCACCTCGGTTCGGGAAACCTCCCCAATTGCCACCCCTATTATTATTGTTACCAAAATCATTCCTACCATTGAAATCACCTCTTGAATTATTATAACCTCCTCCTCTACCATAGTTCCCTCGCCCTCCTCCTCCTCCTCTTGGTCCTTCGTTCCTAAATCCAGACATTCTTCCTCCTTGAAATCTCCCTCCCCTATTGTTGACTGCAAGGACAAGATATAATCAATTCTTTTTTTAATATTCATGTCAATAACAACTTGAGGAGGCTAGCACGACCCCACATAAATCAGGGCGTTTTTAGTGGGAATCAAACTTGAGACCTTCGGTGAATATAATGTTTTTTAACTCTTCAATAAAATGAGGAACAGATATTTTGATTTTGTCATGTTTTCGAGGCAAGTGCTTATTTTCAGGCGTGCAAGTTAGCTTACCATGGGAGTTATTGTTGGACATCTTTTCCTGGACAAAAACCTGACGCCCACCAATCGTTATTGGGGAAGCCTGAAACAATTAAGTCAATGCTAAAAGGGTTAGGATGGTCCACAAACCACTCAATTACTAGGCGATATGAAAAAGTGTTGTGGAGAAAATTAACAAAAATAAAAGGAACACTGTGAGACCACCACTACAAAAGAAAGCAAATAGCCTTAAGATGCTGGGCTTAATAATATTACTATCAAGTGTCCTGAGATTCAATAGCTGAAGTACGAATGCAGTTTATTCAACAACAAATATGATGAATTCAAAATTGCAATCACGAGTTAAGCAATTATTTCATGGCTAAGAATTTCTTCTCTATCTACATAAATCAAGGCAGGTGCACCTAAATGGCTAAATGTCAAATTGTTGTGCTCCTAGCAACCCAGGTTAAGTATTTAATCATTGCCTTCTCAGCAAAAGTACTTAAGCCTTGTTTGATATGGGGTCATTTGAATAGCCAAGTGAATATTTCCAAATAGCCTTGTTAATGCTAGTTATAGAAAAACAGGCTATTTGAGGTGTTTTGTTTGGGGGTTATTATGATTAGGAATTGTAACCCCATAAGAATGTACAAGCATTTTCCCTAAGCACATAAGCATCTTTAGTATTTATTAGACAATAATATCAGTACCTCAATTGCTTTTTCAACTGCAGAGGCAGCCTCAAATTCCACAAAGCCAAAACAAAACCCTTGCTGCAGTCACAAAAGACCATTAATACCAATTACAAAGATCAAAATTGTATGAAGAAATAAACTAACTGTATACGTACTTTACTTCTAACTTGAATCCCACCACTTTTAATTGTTCCAAACTTCTTGAATTCTTCCTCAAGAAGGCCAGGGTTTGCAGTTAAAGGCAGGCCCTTGATGTAAATTGAGTAACCATCAGCTGTAAACGGAAATGAGAATTATGAATAGTTAACAAACTTATATAATTTCCACTAAATCAGCCACAGGAAAGAATAATAAGATGTGAATGCCAAATTAATTTGTTCAGGAATTTCAGCATACCTTCAGTCTCTTGGTTATTCGCATCTTCAGCAGCACCTGGCCCAGACAAGGGAATTTCAGCTGCTGAAACTGATGCTTGTACAAGATTGGCCTGCTGTTCTTGGATCTTAGGGGCGATTTTACGAGGAGCAGGAGTAGGAGATGAAATAGCTGGTCCATTTCCCTTCATGACCATGACCTAAAACAGCAATTGGAGAGAATTATTTCATTTGATCTGGTCGCATGTTTGCAGCACCAAAAGAATGTGCAATACTTCAACCAACGCAATAATATGGTAAGAATAATTTATTTACTTTTTAGAGCAAAGATTTTTTTCCTTAAAGGAGGCTAACACAACATCCTACTGCAATGACCGCAACTTCAGTCAAGGTTCTTTCAGTGGGACTCGAATAACCTCACTCTTAAGTTTTCAAGACTATTACCACTTGAGTTACCCTTTTTGGTGAATATGGTAAGGATAATAAACTAACAGTGGGATGATTTTCCCAACTAATCGGTTAATCTATTCAGAAAGCTATCAAACCAATATTAGGAAAAGGAAAATCAGAATCCCAGTATAATAACTACTTACAATGGAAGCATAAGACTTCTTTGGCTCCTGGACTTTGGAGTCGGATACAACCTTTTTCAGAGGCTCATTTGGTACTTCAACCACAACTTTAGCAACGGGAACCTCCTCCTTTACAACCACTACCTCTCCATTATCAGCAGCGTCTACAGAAGTTTCCACATTTACTGGAACAACAATCTGTTCACTCTCCACTACAGGAGAAGGAACTTACAACAAGAAGCAACAGGATCAATAATACATACAAGATGCTACATTTACAATTCAACTAGATTCTTAATTGTTACCTTGTTGTGGAGCTGATGCTGATCTATCCACCACATTATTGGAGGAGACAGTGATTTCAGTCGAATTGTTTGCATCCCCTGTGTAGCGTAACATGTCATTCAAGACAAAGTACCCTTTCTCTTGTGTCGCAAGGAAAAAGGTTTGAGTGAAGTTCTGAATTACGTTGTCCTTCCCCACCAGACAACCCGTTACAAGAACATGAACACCACCATTACAAGATTCTTGTGCATCCACAGTCTTAATCTCAGGTGTCAACTCAGAATAGTTTTGAGACAATATCTTTGCATCAATAGCCTGTCAATTAACCAATAATTACAAAAGGGCGTTTCAGGATGGATACAATAAGCCCAATTCCCTAAAACTTTCTATTAAATCCCTTCAACTTCAAAACTTAAAAATCAAAACTTAGTTCATCAGATGCATGGGGGTGAACATATAAAGTAGATGAAAGGGGACACCACCTCCATAGTAGTAGTAATGGTCATGGACCCATCAACAGAAGGACGGCCAAGTTGGCTGATATCCTGATAAAATTGATGAACAAGGGACGGAGACTGATGCAGTATATGGTAGTACTGCTGAACAAAAGCATTACCGACCTAAAAAAACAAGGGTAAAAGTCTATCACATGAAAACATGATCTATATATAAAAAAAAAAAAAAAAAGATCACAGATTGAATCAGAATGAGATTGACATACAACTTGAGGAACGGGCGGTTGAACCGAAGTCGCCATCTGAAAGTGATCCACAATGCTGCGATAAAACCCTAGAACAAAAACGAAGAAACCCTAAATAATAAAAACTAGATCATTGAAGAAGTAAAAAAGTGATGAAATCATAATGAGAGCTAATGATTGTGATGATAAGAGTAAAGAAAGGAGATTTCATCGTGATCTTTTTAGTACCTGATGGATCGCTTTTCTTGAGCAGAGCAAGTGCCGGCGGAGAAGAGAGAATATGTAATGTTTCTTTTTCCTTTATTTATAATTGGGGTAATTCACAAACATAAGGTATCTAAGCTAAGCTGAATTTTATTATTTATTTGGGGCTCTTTATTTTGGCCCAATGTTATTTTGAATTTTTTTTCTTTCAAATTTTATTATTTGGGCCTTCTTATTATTTGTTTGGATGGTATTTTATTTAATTAATTAATTTTATATTTAAAAATTAATGTTTTCTCCTCTATTTTTAATTATATATTTCCTCCTTTTTATTTTTTTAATCGAAAAATTATTATTTGTAATACTCAAGGACGGATCTATGTATAAGTCTACCGGATTGTAACCCGAGTAGTCCAAAATATTTTGTATGTAAATGACAATAACGACAAAAAATAATGTCGTTGTTGATAATTTTGTCGCTAAAAGAGATTAGCGACGGTAAACTACATATATTTTGTTTGTTAGTTTGATATTATTATCATTTTAATCAGGATAAATTTTATGAAAAGTATTTAGTATGAGTATATTTTAAATTTTAGCTCCTTCCTTCTAGATAGATGAAATTTGGGGATTAAGGGATGGTAACTTAAATCGAGAACAAATCTTGATAGTAAAAGATTTGTTGATTCTACTCTTTATAGATCAATAGAAGTTGAAATATGTAAATAGATTGATTCCTTCTTTTTCTTATATGTTGTTTTATAAGCATGCATATTAGGAACAAGATGGTTAATTTATGAAAAGTGATTAATTAGGTTGTGTATTGCAACAAATGTTGCACTTTTAGAACTAGTTAGTAATTATTAATTCTTTAATCCAATTCCAATGTATATAGGTTTTGACTTTCATGGTAACAATTTAAACACTATGTCAACAAATGAATAATCCATGCTTTAGAGTTAGGTGAACATAAATATATATATATCAAAATGATGTTCTGTTTTTTTATATACATATACATCATTTTTAAGATTGAGTATTTTATCGATAATTGAAATGTATGGTTGAAAAACATTTAAGTAAATATTTAATCGAGCAATTAAGGTGCAATGATTAAAAAAAATTGATAAATTTTTAAAATTCTACATTAAGGCCTCGTTTGATCTTTGGGTTATTGGGATAAAATCTATGTTTTATCCCAAACCCCAACAATCACATTACAACTCAAATCAATCATTTTATTAATTAAAATACCAAAACTACCCTTTAATTAAATTTAATATTATTTTTATTAATTACCTTAAATAAAAATAAAAACCCCATATAAATCTAACTATAACATATCATATTATTTATCATAACATTTAAATTTTAAATAATTCAAATAAATAAATAATTATACTAAAAAAATAAAGTTTATATATTTATTTAATAAATATTAATTAATTTATAAAAATACCTCATCTAAATTAAATATTTATAAAAAAAATTATTTTAACTTTTTTTTATATATAAAAAAAATTCTAAATAAATATATTAATTAATTTAAGTTCAAAAAATATGAACTGAAATCAAATTTGAGATCAAATCTGATTTGGGTTAGAAAGAACCTGAATCAGATATTTGATAATGAATTAGTGGAAAATGAAATTGGAGAGGAGAAGATAGAAATAAGTAAAAAATTAGAAAGGTAGAACTGGAAGAAAAAATAAAAACTTGGGTTTTATCTAATTGGATCAAACATGAGTTTTTAGAGAAGAAACCCAGGTATTATCCTTATAACCCAAAGATCAAACGAGGCATAAATTAACATACCTTATATCATTTATAAATATATATAAATTAAATTAAAGAGAAAGGAATTCTATCAAATAAAAAAAAATGAAGATTTTGATGAAAATAATTAAAGAATTAGTGAAATAAAATCAAAATATATTTATTTACAAACAACTCGAACAGGAAATTGAAAAAAAAAAAATCAACGTAAAACTATAGAAAGAATTATGGTATATAAAAGAAGTAAGGTATATAAATCTAATATATATTTGAAAAACTGTTCATTTACAATTTTATTATTATATATATTATAATATAATATATTTTTTAATTTAAAAAAATAATCAACTAATAATAATTTTTTTCTAAACCTCAGCCCACTTGAACCATAACTAGATTTGTCTAGGATGTCAACAATCCAAGAAGGTGACCCAAAATGTTTTTATATATAATTTAAGTGGGAAGTATTTTATGACTTGTTTTAACTTATTTACGCCATTCATGTCTTCCCTCCTTCTTCCAAAGTTTTTTTAGTCTGGATAGAGATTTCAAATCTTAACTCAGCTCTTCAACATAAAAATCAATTACAATTCATTGAAATAGATAACAATACACCATTTGTGTTCAAATATATAACATGGGAAATTGTCTCTTGATAATCAATTATAAATACTAAGTCATAATTTCAATTCTCTACATTTATCATTAAGAATTGTAATCCATGTATACACTAATTTGAATGGAAACTTTAAACTCTTTTGTCATATTTTGCAATCTTTTTTGTAAATTAAGATGAATTAACTACTTATTTGACAATATTATTTTTCTTATAAATGTTCTTCATTTTTAACTTTACTATTTTGTTTATTATAACTCATTTTCTTTAAAAATTATTTCATACCAATACTTCCAACTTATTATTTTAGTAAAGAAAAATTAAAATTTAAGGTGTAACAAATATTGTTAGGATCTAGGTAGCCGCTGGAGGACCGGGGGTTGGACCGGTTAGCGGTTCTCACTCGAAGGGTGGTGGTTAATCCGGTTAAAGATTAACACCGGGGTTTCAATACTACACAACCTGTCACAAACCCTTGAACTAGGTTCAAGCGCGGAAGAGGTTTGCTTTCAAGTTGAAGCGGCACGCTTGTATGATAGGCAGAAGCGGTATTGTATAATGGAGGTTTGAAGTTTGATGGGTCGGCTTCGGTAACCTGGAAGTTTGGCTTGGATAGGATTAAGTCGGTTGAAGTGGTATAAATCGGTCAAGTAATGAAACCGGGAGACAGTAAATAACAAGACAGATTTTATGGATGTTCGGAGATAAAACTCCTACGTCACCCCTTCCTCTCGAAACCGCGAGAAGGATATTCACTAAGGAATACAAGTACAAACCGATCGAGACTTATTTCCTGCTCGATAACACTCTTACAATTTACACCGAAATTGTAAAACACACTTTAACTTTTAACACTTAGGCTTTCTAAAACAACACAATCTTATCACTTGTAGTAAATGCTCTTAGCGCTCGTTAACTCAAAATGTATGTCTCTAGTTGTCCCGCATTTACTCTTCTTCAACTGCCCCTTTTTATAGGTGAAATATGTCAACGGTCATATTTCACTGCCTTGAGTCTGATTGGCTGAGCAGAGGTGCAGTGATTCAGTGTTTCAGACCTGCGGTCGTTTCCTCAGACCTGATGGTCAACCTCAGACCTGGTATTCTGTCTCAGACCTGCCGGTCTGTTCTTCCGGTTTGTAAGACAAACCTGCCGGGTTTGTCTTTTACTTGATGTAGACACTGTCTGTTGGACAGTTGTCTATACTTGGAAGATTTCCTTTCTGCCTTATCCCGAAGTGGAAAGATTCGGTAGTACTGTCTTCTGCAGCCTACAGTCTTTCCTCAGACTTGCATGAATATGGAAGTGTTCAGTCTGTTCCTTTGATATCGTTTTCAACAGATACCCAAATTGTCTTCTTGTACTGGTCGGCCGCTTGACTTAGCCGAGTGGCTTTTGGTATGAGTAATGTAACCGGACTTCTTCCGGCTATTTCTCTGCCTTGTGAATGATCGGCTGTTTGATGATTCCGGTTTTAAGCTTTGGCCGATCCTTTCTTTGTGCGGTCACGTTCTGAATACTCTTGGTCGGTTTGGTAGCTTGACCGGCTAGTTTTCTTAGCTGGTTCTTTTGTTTATCTGGTCCGGTTCCTTGTTCCTGCATGGAAAGTTTATTTAAGTTAGGTTTATTTGAACCGGTCTTATTTTATCTAACAATTTCTCCCTTTTTGATTATTTTATTTAAAATTATCAAAATCATGTAAGTTTGCAACCGTAGGCCGGTTGTTTTGTTTGGCCGGATTTTTGAAACTGACTTGGGAGAATTTTTCGAAAAATGTTGAGAAAAATTTGGAAGAGTCTTTATAAGAGTCTTTATCTTTTATCTTATCAATTTCTCCATTTTTGATTATTTTATTTAAAATTATCAAAACTAAGTAGAAATGCAAAAGATGGCCGGTTTCAAAAAGTAACTTTATATATATATATATAGATAACCGAAAGAGACAAAATATATATATAAAAGCACTAAGGCAATAAGAGGAAAGATAGTCCCTATTCAGAGTCCGTGAAGTCATATAGGTTCTTCTTTTTCTTCGGTTGCTGTTGACCGGTCGGTTCGGAAGATCGGCGTCTTGAAGACCGGGACCGCAGTTGTTCTTCGACTTCATCTTCGACTTGGTCGGCCTGCTGCGATGCACTCGGGATGACCGGTTCAGAGACCTCTCTGAGCAGCTCGGCAATTTGAACCTTCTTAAGGGCCTCCTTCTTAGGGGCCTCCCTCTTCCGCTTTTTCGGCGCTGAGGCGGAGGCGGTCGCCTTTTTCTTCTTGTGTTCCTTAGCGAAGCCGTCCAGCCTCCGTGCTTCCCTTTCCAACCGTGCGGCATCCTCCGCAGCCTGAGCGGCTACTTTCTCAGCAAACCCTGGGTACTTAGCCTCTGCAATTCGAAGTCGCTCGGCCTCTGCTTCTTCTTCGGTGAGTGGAGTGGAACGCGGTGCCTCCTTTTCTTTACTCATTTCGGCATCCAGCGCATCATGGATCCTTTTAGCCGTCTCAGCATCGGCCGCTATAGCCGCGGCATCCGCGTTCACCTTTGCCTTTAGCAGTTCGGCAACCTATTCAGAGAGCGCCTTTAGTTCGGTCACGAGACCCACATTCGTCTTTTCGAGTTCGGAGACCCGGTCAAGTGTCGTGCCGACCAGATCAACACTCATCGCAGTCAACCGTTGATCGGTTTCTCTCTCAAACCGGTCGAAATCTTTCTTTAAATCGGAGGTTACGTCCTCCAGAATTGCAGTTCGCTGAACAAATTTATCGCGCTGAACCGCCTCTTCCTGCAGACATTCGCCGAGTTCCGAGAACCGTTCTTGATTTCTCTCCAGAAGATGCCTTGTGACGTCGGCGAACTTGAGGGCCGAATCAACTATTCTGTTGTATCTATCCTTGAAAGGTTGAACCACTGTATCTTCGAACTCTTGAATACGGTCATCAATCCGTACCGATGTGGATGCTTCAAGCTTTTGAAGTCGGTCCTCAACCCATTCTTTAGTAAAGTCTGAAACAGGGACTTCCGGTAGTGGGGGAGGTGATTGCTCGGCGAGATTTGGATCGGCTCCTTCACTAGATTCTATCGGTGCCGCATTCTCCCTTGGAGGTGTTAGGCAGTTAGCCGGAAACCTTTCGATCTTGGGAGCAGTATAGACCGGTACCTGCATTCGACTGCAAATGGCTTCCAGCCGCTCGACTTCTTGAATTAGTTCCCCTTTGGCTTTTTCAAGCCTTGCTAACACCCGCGGCGCTACGGTGTCCACCGATTCCATCTTGTTGAGCTCTTCCGTAATTTTCCGGATTTTTGTCGTTAGTTTCCGAAGTTGAACCTTCGGTAACAAGAGACAAGTTCGGTGTTGTACCTCTTGGAGTGTGTTGGAGTTCGTAATGTTCATCATCAGGTCCTCCACTTCCTCCAGTCTGTTTATGCATTGCTCATTTGTGTGGCCCGGTAGGATCTCTCTATACGGTGTATCAAACCGGTGCTCGTGCCACTCCAGGTATAGTTCTTCAACCGACTCGGCTCTTCTTCTGATGCATTGAAGGAGTTTCCTAGCTATCCTGTCGGCCTCTGCTTCTTCGGCCTCCTCCCTCTCTGTGTTGCCGCCTTCATCATCGGCTTCTTTATTAACCTCTTCTCCACCCTCGGTGGTCTCAGGGTTGGTGTTTGGTGCGGCATTATTGGGGCTCTGGGCCGAACCGTCTTCATTGACCGTTCTATCATCCTCGGTCTTCTCCGTGTCGGTTCTCTCAGAGACCCACTCCTCATCTTCTGTGTGTTGCGGTGGTTCTGAGAAAGTTACATGCTCTTTTCCTTTGCCTTCGGCCTTCGCTTTGGCTGGGGCAGCTTTCTTGGCGGTTTTCTTCTTTTGGCCACCTATGGAACCGGGGGCCGGCTGTGTCCTTTCAAGGAATTGCCTTGATCTGATGAGGCAACGTTCTGCTACAGCGACGCCGGGACTGATGTCGAGATTTAGGTGGAGGAAGATCTTACCGAGGGGCACGGCGTATCCCCACGACCGGTTTGAATCCGGTTTCACCATGTCATTAGGTTGCTGAACACCGATCTTGCTCAGTTGACCTCTCTTCCCTCCATCAGACCGATCAGCATCTTGATTTTGTCTCTTGTGAGGTTGTTGAGGTTTCCTCCCCTCGCCAGGATCGCCCTTGTGAAGATGTCACATATCGGGATATATTCCGGCTTCAACATTTGTTTGCTGCCGGATGTTTTGATCGGCTCTTTAGTGGCCGATAAAATCTGGCAAGCCGCCTCAAAGGTGTCCTGTTCTATTTCTGCCGTTGCATCCTGGCCGGTTGTCGGAAGACACAGGCTCTCGGCCACCAATGCTTCGGTGAGCACTATTTCAGAACCGCATACAGTCGCGGTGATCTTGTCGTAGGAGATGGTTGCGGTTTTGAAGAACTCTTCGACCGCATCCTTGTATATAACATGAGGACCGCCGAGGAAATATTCCAGACCGGTTTTGATTACCCGGTCAATAACTTCCTTCGCCTCGGGCGTACCATTCAACCAGATTTCCTCGAAATCCACCTGAGAATAGAGTCTGAACAAAGCCGAATCACGCCCCATGTTAAAGAATTTGAGAATGTGAGAGATAACCGCTTTAGAGAGTGAGAGAGCTTAGAGAGAGAAAGCAGATTCGCGTGAGAATGAAATAAAATGACCGAAAGTCCCTTTTATAGATGCGGTTTGGAAGCCCAACCGTCCCATCAATAATGGGCGGGAATTTTCCCTCCAAATTGAAATGAGCGTTAAACCGTGTGCGCCAAACTATGGGCGGTAAACCAAAAAGGAGGGCGGCAGTTTTTGGGCGGGAAATCTCCCTCCAAAAGCCTTTGCTTATGTCATTGATGACGCACTCTTCTTCTGGAAACCGATTGATGATACGGTTTCTAAGTCTAACCGGTCAGTTTGAGTGATCAGAGTGTTAACAGATTATTTTAAGCAGATTTTATGTGACCGGATAAGAACGCGGTTATAGTTTGAAGATGTGAACCGGTTACTTAGATAAATGTTCAAAGAATTAAGAAGACACGGTTATTTAAACTGAAATGATATTAAAATTCAAGAAATAGTAGAGAAAGGGAACCGACATAAGATTCGGTACAGAGATAGGCATACAGAAATAATGTAAAGTACAGCCTATTGAAAAGACATTCTACAGATTCGGTCTATTGCCGAATCCTTGTCGAGGATGTTTGAGGAAGAAGCCGGTGTGCCCGGTCCGAACTCTGGCCGGTACCCAAGAATCAGCTTGCTGATATGCGGTGCATACCCGAGACCTTTCTTAGTCAGCACCATGTTCTTAAGATTTTCGAATATGACCGTTGACCAGTTAATGGCCGATTCGCAAAGAATGTGGGTCATTATGTTGTAGGTATTCCTAGAATACCGTTGATTCGGTGATTGACACAGAATCGACCGGGTCACGATTTCGAGCAGTAGCTGACCGTGACTAGCAAGCTGGGTTTTTGGCCCAAAGTGTTCCACCGGAGAAGAGGTGGCCGACAGATATTGCGCGGTTTCAAATCCCGCAAGGTCCTGTATAGTCGGAAAGTCAGAGAAACCTTCAGTGGGCAGACCGAATAGTGAGGCAAATTCAACCTCGTCTATCCAGAATGTATGGTCTCTGACAGTAGAGACGATGTACTTTCCCCTGATGCAGGCGCTTCGAAAGAAGGCCTTAACATCGTCTAGGAGAATAGGACCGGCCTCTTCAAGAAAAGGTTGAAGACCGGTTTCAGCGAGAGAGTGATACATGAGTTTCTGCTCAGTAGTACAGTCCCTCTCGCCCATGCAAGAGTTGAAATCAATGCTTAGGAAGTTTCCCAGAGTTTTGCTCGGCATGATTTCGGTATTGAGAGAGACGGGATTCAAGAATATCAGAAGTGAGTTTGTGCTTTCGGATGTAATAAAATGAGTAGAGGATGGCTCCTTATATAGGATCGGTTTTGGAGGGAAAGTCTAAGCATTGATGGTCAGTTTTGTTTTATTAAGGAAGAGAATCTTTACCTTTTCAAGGCGCATGGGGAAGCGGCAGATTGTGAAGCCCGAGGTAGATGTTAGTTGGGAAGTAACTAGGTTAGTTGGATTTTAAATGTGCAGGTGGTTGGAGTTATCTCATTAATTGGGAATAATCTCATTAAATGCACTTAAACATAACCGAGATTAATTAGAGTGAAACCGAAAATAACATAGAACAATGCCGAAAATGACATGAAGAACGATGAAGGAAACATGAGATCAAGAAAGACACAAATAAAGCCGAAAGAGACATAGAAGAGGCCGAAACGATCAAACTTGAGTTGGATAAGAATACACCCGGTGCATGAAGCAAAACGATCGGGTGCAAGAGGGAGTGACTTAGTGTGCACGGGAAGGGGCTTCGCGGGGGCGATTGAAGTTCCTCCTCCTCCAGGCTCTCTCAAACTGATCATAGAATGAGTCGGTTATCTCTCTAGTTAACACCTGGGCATGGTTCAATCCCTCGCCAGGACATGTTGGGACACCAAGTTCCACGAGAAGGCTGCTTATTTGGGGAATGAGTCCGACCGACCGGATGCCGACCATCCAGATGAGGACGTCGAATAGCACCCGGGACTAGTTGACCGGCGTGCTAGTGACAATAGCCGCCATCATGTTGAAAGTCGCGGCGCAGTAAGTGTTGGTGACATCCCTTCCAAAGATGCCCCTACCTATTACATCGTTGAGAAGCTGATATTCAGCCCTCAAGTGTGACTTAGAGCCATGATCATCAACAGGCTCATCCGACCGGGCAAGAGAGAGGGAGACCTCAGCTTTAATGTCGGCCGGTGGGTTGAGGTCTGTGAGCCCTTGTTTGGGCAGACTGAAGCACCGAGCGAAGTCCTGCTCGGTGAAATCGAAGATTATATCCCCAACCTTGGATTGAATGTGGGTATCAAAATGAGGAGTACCCCTGAATACTCTGGCATTATAGAAAAACTCCAAAATGGATTCAGGGTAGACAGTTTGCTTATCGTCCAGAAAATACTGAAGGCCAGTATCTTCCAGAGCCTTAATCATCCTATATACTTCATAGTGCTCGGTACTGGAGCAGGATTCAAAATCAACTTGAAGAATGTTTGGGAACTGAGACATGGTTGCCTTAGTGAGAGGATGTGTTTTGTCTTGTGAATGTTTTAGTGAATGTGTGTTTTCCTTAAGTACTAGTTTAGGGACTATCCTATTGTCCAGGTATTAAATGAGATGATATGTATTAACTGCAGGATAAAAGATTTTGCATGAAATAGGCAGGTTTGCAGTCTAGGTGTCGGTCATAGGCCTGGACTGTGAAAGATATCAAAAGATCTTCACGTCTTTTTAGGCGCGACCAGTTTTTCTTTGAGAGGTAATGTTTCAGAACAGATATCCTTAAACCCTGATAATTATTCCTCTTCTGTTTGAAATCCAAATAATCTAGGATAGCCTTCTTCCGAACCGATCAGGTATCAGTTGTTCATCCCGATGCGGTTATTTGGTGCATGCACCAAGTAGCCGGTCGGTTTACTCTATCTGATAGACTGGGCGGTTCTTCCACAGACACCCTGAAGATTCGAAGTTCAACAGTTTAGGAAGAATTACCGGTTTTGTCTGTCTGAACCAGTTTCCCTTTAAGCATCCTTTGGAAGGATTTGGCTAATGTCGGTTAAGCCGAGAGTAAGCCTGAATTGAGAAAACTTAGCTTCCTGTAGAGGCTTCGTGAAGATATCGGCTACTTGTTGATCAGTCGATACGTATTTCAGCCGGATATGCTTCAGCGTGACATGCTCCCGGATGAAGTGATGTCTTATGTCGATATGCTTGGTTCTGGAGTGGAGAACCGGGTTGTAGGTGATTGCAATGGCACTTGTATTGTCACAGAAGATCGGGGACTCTTCGGCTATGACACCGAAGTCCTTCAGCTGTTGTTGGATCCAGAGGAGTTGAGAACAGCAACTTCCGGCCGCCAAGTATTCAGCTTCCGCGGTTGATGTGGCCACCGATGTCTGTTTCTTGCTGTGCCATGACACCAGCCGGTCACCTAAGAACTGACATGTTCCACTGGTACTCTTTCTGTCAATCTTACACCCTGCATAATCTGCATCTGAGTAGCTTGTTAGATTAAAAGATGAGTCCTTTGGATACCACAGACCGACATCAGGTGTGCCCTTTAGATACTTCAATATCCTCTTTGCGGCTGTGTAGTGGGATTGCTTTGGATTTGCTTGGAATCTCCCACAAACACCAACTGCAAACAGGATGTCCGGTCTACTCGCCGTCAGGTATAGAAGGGATCCGATCATTCCCCGGTATGCAATCTGATCTACCGATTGGCCCTCATCATCCCTGTCCAGTTTGATTGATGAGCTCATTGGAGTAGCTGCCGAGGAGCAGGTGTCCATCCCGAATTTCTTCAGTAGCTCCTTGGTGTACTTAGGTTGACTGATGAATGTTCCTTCTTTGAGTTGTTTGACCTGAAGACCTAGGAAGAAACTTAATTCTCCCATCATACTCATTTCAAACTTGTCAGTCATCATTTTTGAAAACTTATCACATAGCTTAGGATCGGTAGAGCCAAAAATGATATCATCTACGTAGATTTGAACAAGTAGGATATGTTCCTTCTTTTCAAATTTAAACAATGTTTTATCCACCGAACCGATGGTGAAATCATGTTGTAATAGAAATACGGTTAGTGTATCATACCAGACTCTAGGTGTTTGCTTTAGACCGTATAAAGCTTTATTTAGCCGGTATACATGGTTTGGAAATGCAGCGCTTTTGAAACCGGGTGGTTGTTCAACGTACACTTCTTCACGTAGATCACCGTTCAAAAACGCACTTTTAACATCCATTTGAAAAACTTTAAAGTTTTTGAAAGCAGCAAAAGCAAGGAAAATTCGAATGGCTTCAATCCTGGCTACAGGGGCAAATGACTCTTCAAAATCAATGCCTTCTTCCTGTTTGTAGCCTTGAGCCACTAATCTGGCTTTGTTTCTCGTGACCAAACCGTCCTCATTGAGTTTGTTTCTGAATACCCATCTTGTTCCTATGACCGATTGATCTTTCGGTTTGGGAACTAGGTACCAGACTTTACTACTCTCGAACTGGTTCAGCTCTTCTTGCATTCCTAAGATCCAATCCGGATCTGACAATGCTTCATCTATTCTTTTCGGTTCAATCTGGGATATGAAAGCGGAATTAAAATATCCTTCCAGAAGTTGACCCCTAGTTCGAACAGGTTCTGAAGGGTCACCTATAATTTGCTCAGGAGGATGTTTACTATTTCTTCTGAGATTTAGTTCAGGAGTGTCTACCAAATTACCGTTAATTTGATCAAGGCTAGACATGTCGGTAGGCTGAACGAGATTGTCAGGCCGACCGACTTCCTCGGATTGGACCGAAGTGTCAGCTTCCTGTTGTGGAACAGCTTGATCCGGCTGGGTTTCAATATTACCCATTTGGTCATGGACAAACCGCCTGAAGACCAGAGTCTCATCTTCACTATCAGAATGAATATCGTTATTTTCCAATCTGTTGTGTAGATCAAAGCATGAAGCAATGTTGCTTTCAACCGATTCATCGAAAATAACGTGAATTGTTTCCTCTATGGTTGCAGTTCTATTATTATAAACTCTATATGCTTTGCTTACTGCTGAGTATCCAAGCATGATGCCGGTATCGGTTTTTGCATCAAAAACGGTGAGTTGGGTTTTACCATTTATGTGTATATAACACTTACAACCGAAAATCCTGAGGTACTTGAGTTTAGGAACCCTGTTAAAGTAAACCTCATACGGCGTTTTGTTGTGAAATTTGTTTATTAAAGACCGGTTTTGTGTATAACATGCGGTGTTGATAGCCTCAGCCCAAAATTTCTGAGCAATGCCGGAATCGGCTATCATGGACCGTGCGGCTTCCTTGAGAGTCCGGTTTCTTCTCTCGGCCAGGCCATTTTGTTGAGGAGTCCTAGCACTAGACAACTCGTGTCTAATGCCGGATTCATCAAGATATGCAGTTAATGTACTATTGGTAAATTCGGTACCTCGATCACTTCGAATGCTATTAATGCGAGTTGATTTTTCATTTTGCAGTCGCTTAAGTAGTGTAATCAGGTTTGATACGGTTTCACGTTTAGATGGTAGGAATATTACCCATGTAAATCTAGAATAATCATCAATAACTACCATGGTGTAAAGCATACCTCCTAGGCTAATGACCTGAATCGGTCCAAATAAATCCATGTGAAGAAGATCTAAGCATCGGCTAGATTGGATATTTCCTTTACTCTTAAAAGATGACCTAGTCTGTTCACCCATTTGACATGCTGAGCAAACCTTATCTTGGTTAAATACTATGTCAGGAATACCTTCAACTAGCTTTTTACCGCGAATGTAGTTTAAGGTTTTCATGTTTAGATGGTTTAGTCTCTTGTGCCATAGTCAGGTTTGATCAGTCTTAGCTATCATGCATATAGGATATTCTACTCTAGTTTTCCAGTCTACCTTGTAAATGTTACTTATCCTATTTCCGGTTAGTAGTACGATACCTTGAGAGTTCTTAACTAAGCATGCATGTTTAAGAAATTCTATAGTGTATCCAGCATCACACATCTGACTAATGCTAAGCAGGTTAAAACGTAGGTTTTCAACTAAAAGTACATTATCAATAGTTAGGTTACCATGAACAATCTTACCCTTGCCCACAGTTTTACCTTTTGAATTGTCACCAAAAGTGATTAAAGCACTGGTTGCTGTTCTGATGTCGGTTAGCAGATTGCTGTTTCCGGTCATGTGCTTGGAGCAACCGCTGTCCAAGAACCATTCGGAGTTTCCTAGCCATTTCTTTGGATCCTGCAAAATGTACATATTTACAACTATTTGGTACCCACATTTACTTGGGTCCACATGCGATTAGTCCCTTGGGTACCCAAACCTTGATAAACCGGACGGTCTTCTTTGCTAGGGTCTTAACTGTCCTTTTGACACTCGGTCTCGTGTATCTAGGTTTTCCTTCAAATGTTCTAAATGGTGATGGTCTTTGGTTCGGTGATCTATAGTTTGACCTACGTGGTTCAGGAAAGGCTTTCTTATGTCTGAGGATTTCGGCTTTTCTTTTCACAGGGTCAAGCCATGATCCGGTTGGACCAACATAGTCGTATTTTAGCTTTTCTTCCCTATAGTATGCGGTCTCCTCTTCTTCAGCGGTCCAGGAGCTCTTAAGAAATTTTATAAAGGGAAAGTTTCATCTTGTAAGCCTTGTTTTCTCTATGGGTTTTCGATCTTTAGAGCTATTCTCTGTGTATCCCAGGCCACGCTTACAACGAGGATGCCTGTAGTGTTTATTCATGTTCTTTACTATGTCGCTAGATCTCTTATAGGCGGCCATCTTATATTGAAGTCGGGCATTTTCTTCCTCGGTTAGTTCTCTAGTTGGTTCACTAGATTGTTCGGTCTTAGGATCTAATTCGGTTTCTAAGGTGTGGGTATCATCAGGTTGTATGACCTCCGGTTCGGTTATGATGAGTACCTCTGGTTCTGTCGGAATGGGTACTATGGAATCTGTTCTGATGTTGAGGTGCTTAGGTAGCATGGTTAGTAGGTTCTTATATTCTTCTACCATGTCATTCAATGCATTATATAGCTCATCTTTAGTGAATTCCTCACAAGGAGAGTCAAATACCTGTTCCTCATTTGCCATGAGACATGTGAGTTCATCGTCGCTGTCACTGTGAGCCCATAGACTTCCTCCATCGTCGGCTATCAGTGCTTTCGGTACCTCACTTCCTTCACCGGTTTGTTGATAATTGTTTCTGTCATTTTGATAGTCCGGTTTCTAGGTATCCCTCCTCGGTTTCCTGCATTCCCACTTAAAATGTCCCAAACAGTTACAGTTATAGCATCTTACATTGGATTTGTCACCATAGTAGTTGTTTGTCGGTTGACTCCTTTTCATGAATCTCCCAAACTTCTGTGCAAGCATTGCCATGACATCCTCAGTGAACTGTTCGGCGGTTCTGATCGGTGCGGGTGCAGGAACCGGTATCGGTGCAGGTGCAGGAGCAGGTGCAACCGGTTCTGTAGATGTGATTAGTGCTCTGGTTGATGTTGAAGCCGAGACTTCCTCTTCGGTTCTAGATCTCATTTCGAACTCATATGCCTTGAGATCTTCGAATACATCGTATAGTTTCATCTTACGTAGGCTCTTTGATTCCCTCATTACCATTGTCTTTATGTCCCAGGCACTTGGAAGAGATCTCAAAGCCTTCATAACTACCTCTTTGTTCTCATACTTCTTGCCCAGAGTTGCTAGTTCATCTAACACACCAGTGAACCGGTCACTGTATTCCTTCATAGTTTCTCCTGGTTTCATTTTGATGCTTTCAAACTTCTGTGTGGCCATCATTATTTTGTTCTCCCTTGTTCTTTCATTTCCTTCGAAGATCTGGATAACCGTGTTCCATGTCTCCTTCGCGGTTTTGCAGTCTCTGATCTTGCAGTATGTGTTTCTGTCCACGCTGTTGGAGATCCGGTTTCTTGCATGGTTGTCCAGGTTGTTTCTTCTCCTATCTTCAGCCGTCCATTCCTTTATGTCTTTATCAATAAATATCGGTCCTTCGGTCAGAATGGACTCCATTTCATCATCCAATGTGACTAGGTGCAGGTGCATGCGTGCCTTCCAGTTGGCAAAGTCATCACCTTCTAGCATTGGAGGCCTATCTTGATACATGCTTGCTTAAGTATTGAAACTAACTGCTCTGATACCAATTGTTAGGATCTAGGTAGCCGCTGGAGGACCGGGGGTTGGACCGGTTAGCGGTTCTCACTCGAAGGGTGGTGGTTAATCCGGTTAAAGATTAACACCGGGGTTTCAATACTACACAACCTGTCACAAACCCTTGAACTAGGTTCAAGCGCGGAAGATGTTTGCTTTCAAGTTGAAGCGGCACGCTTGTATGATAGGCCGAAGCGGTATTGTATAATGGAGGTTTGAAGTTTGATGGGTCGGCTTCAGTAACCTGGAAGTTCGGCTTGGATAGGATTAAGTCGGTTGAAGTGGTATAAATCGGTCAAGTAATGAAACCGGGAGACAGTAAATAACAAGACAGATTTTATGGATGTTCGGAGATAAAACTCCTACGTCACCCCTTCCTCTCGAAACCGCGAGAAGGATATTCACTAAGGAATACAAGTACAAACCGATCGAGACTTATTTCCTGCTCGATAACACTCTTACAATTTACACCGAAATTATAAAACACACTTTAACTTTTAACACTTAGGCTTTCTAAAACAACACAATCTTATCACTTGTAGTAAATGCTCTTAGCGCTCGTTAACTCAAAATGTATGTCTCTAGTTGTCCCGCATTTACTCTTCTTCAACTGCCCCTTTTTATAGGTGAAATATGCCAACGGTCATATTTCACTGCCTTGAGTCTAATTGGCTGAGCAGAGGTGCAGTGATTCAGTGTTTCAGACCTGCGGTCGTTTCCTCAGACCTGATGGTCAACCTCAGACCTGGTATTCTGTCTCAGACCTGTCGGTCTGTTCTTCCGGTTTGTAAGACAAACCTGCCGGGTTTGTCTTTTACTTGATGTAGGTACTGTCTGTTGGACAGTTGTCTGTACTTGGAAGATTTCCTTTCTGCCTTATCCCGAAGTGGAAAGATCCGGTAGTACTGTCTTCTGCAGCCTACAGTCTTTCCTCAGACTTGCATGAATATGGAAGTGTTCAGTCTGTTCCTTTAATATCGTTCTCAACAGATACCCAAATTGTCTTCTTGTACTGGTCGGCCGCTTGACTTAGCCGAGTGGCTTTTGGTATGAGTAATGTAACCGGACTTCTTCCGGCTATTTCTCTGCCTTGTGAATGATCGGCTGTTTGATGATTCCGGTTTTAAGCTTTGGCCGATCCTTTCTTTGTGCGGTCACGTTCCGAATACTCTTGGTCGGTTTGGTAGCTTGACCGGCTAGTTTTCTTAGCTGGTTCTTTTGTTTATCCGGTCCGGTTCCTTGTTCCTGCATGAAAAGTTTATTTAAGTTAGGTTTATTTGAACCGGTCTTATTTTATTTAACAAATATTATGTCAATTTTGATTTCCAATATTTACAATTTGTATTACACATTTTATGAGTAACATTATTAACAACTCACTTTATCCATTTTATATTATAACATAATTTACAACCTTATTAATATTGGTATTTTTTAAAAATTTTAAAATTTTTTATGATTATTGAAACAATATTTTGCAACTCTTTTATGAGAGAAATTCTTAAATTTTAACAATGAATTTAACAAAAAGCTTGGAAATATTGATTGCAACTTTGGCACTAAATTTGCAATATATTATACTATTTTTGTAACATGATAATTATATATTTTTAATGCATCTTAATATATATATATATATATATTGAATTGTTTTATTATATATGAGATAATGATCATATATGCATAACCTATTATATTTAAAATAAAATAAAAAACTTAAGAAATTTCACACATATATTAGCTATTCTCTCTTGTATACATATAAATAAGTTTATCTTAAACATTTAAGAAGGAAACAAATATTTGGACGGATGAAAATGAGATTTTTTTATTGGGTTTTATATTGTTTGATCTGCTATTGAGTGCCATATTCTATTAACTCGACTTATCATGACTGCTCGTAGAGGAAAAAAAGAACCCTTGAACACTTCAACGGACATGACAATTCAACCATCAATATGGCCTCACTCCACTTCAAAACTAGAATAAGGGATCTTGTCTAAGACCACATAAATGAAAGTGGAGAAGGGGTTTATTTGAGATAATAAAATGAGAAGAAACAATATGTAAAAAGAACTATTGTCCGGACATATTCCACCAAAGAAAATTACTAACTAAAAAACAAATTTGTTCAAATAAAAGTCCTTCAAACTATCAACATAAAAAACTCTAATGGCCCTAAAGACTTTGAAGAGAATAAGTAGAATATATGTTTGAAAACACCCGAAGTTCGAATGAAATCGAATTTAAACAAATTTTTTTTTATTAAATTACTAATATATATAATTAAAGTATATTTCAGCATTATTTCATATAAATTAATCAATATCGAGGTGTTTCTAGGACGATGAAAAAAAACCGAAAAATCGATAATTGAACCGAACCAATATCTTACCGGTTTTATTTTACCGATTTATTGGTTAACCAGTTCTAACGGTTTTTGTTAACCGTTTTTTACTGTTAAACGGTTCAATTTTTGGCTGAGCTATTTTTCTAACGGTTTAACCGGTAAACCGATAATAATTTAATTATATATTTATATTTTATAATTTATATTAGTTATTTTTATAAATATTAGATTATAAATAATATTTAATAATATATGTATATTAATTATTTTTAAAATTTTAAATATAATTTGTATAGAATTATTTTAAAAAACAAATGTAATTTATATAGTTATTAGTTAAAATATATTATATTATTAAAATAATACATATTCTAAATATATCTATAAAATATTATATTATAATAATATGATATATTATAACATAGGATTATAATAATATGGCACAAACAATTATTTTAAATAAAATTATTTAATAAATTTAGTATTTAATTAAAAAAATTGAATTATCAGTTTATGGTTAGTGGATTTAATAAAACCAGAACCAATAAAATCGATACTAATACTAATCGGTTAACCAGTTTGTAAAATAAGAAATAAAATCGATTTTATCCGAAATCGTTTAATCGGTTAACCGATCGGTTGAACACCCACATGTGTTTCTAAAGTAGAAGAATATTATTATTGTTTATTTATTTTATTTTTTTTAATGAATTATGTAGAACTAGTCTTACACCTCATAACAATATTATAGGAAAGAAAAATAAAAAATAAAAAAATTAAATATGAGTGAGGAATATTAAATAAAAAAATATAATAAAAATAATTTTAATATATATTATTTATTTTATTAAAATATTAATTTCATACAATATTATAATAGTTAAAGTGTTAAATAAAATTTAAGTTTTAATTTTTATTAAAAAAAAAAATATTGATTCAAAAGGTTAATTTTATAGATTTAAAAAATAAAAAACACTTTAACCTTTTAAATTCAAAAACAAAATATTGGTTCAACATTTTAACTTTTTAAATTTCAAAATTTTAACTTAATACAAATAAAAATTTTAATATCCTAAATTAAAAAAAATGATTAAACTAAAAACTTTAATTGTATTTTAAATGATAAAACAATAAGTTATTTTGTTTAAAAAAATATAAAAATAAAATAAAATTTGAAATTTAATTTTGAACTAAAAAATAAAATTAAAAATTATAAAAAATTATTAAAATTCTAATTTCAATTCTCTTTATAATTCTTAATATTACACTCTTTAACCAAACAACAGTGTAAAATAAAAAAATTGAGTCTACAAATTTTTATTTAATTTTGTTTGAAAGAAAAAACTATGAAAAAAAGTAAAAATAAAAATAATTAGGCAAAGAAACGGAACAAGGAAAGTTTCCTCTAATTGCGGTGGCCGGCCGGAGCTAGCGTGCAAACACAGTTCTTCAATGCGACCGAGAAGATGATGATCATTGACTTCATTATTCATCGAAATTAGTAGGAGTAGAGAACCAATTGAACGAAGTTACGAAGCTGAATGAATGAATAATGGGTATCGTGTTTATGATATTCTCTCTTCTCTTGTTTGTCTCTATGCCCGCTGGTTCTTTCAAAGCTGAACACATTTTGGATGATCCGAAGAGCGAGATTATAGATGTGGTAGGAGGTCCAGAAGATGTCATCTGGGTCGTTCAGCTTTCTGACCTCCATTTCAGTGTTCATAATCCCGAGCGAGCTCAAGACTTTAAGGAACTAATCGGTCCTGCTCTTTCCTTGGTTAACCCTTCATTGGTCCTTTTAACTGGAGATCTCACAGGTCACACTTTATTTACTGTCTTTATCCATCCTCACATTCTCTTTAGTGGGTTGATTGTATTTGTATATTTAGAACAATTTGTAATTTCAATTTCAATATCAGATGGGAAAAGTAAAGATATGCTGGTAATGAAACAAGATGAAACTGAATGGGTTGAATACCAGAATACGCTGAAACATGTTGTTGAAGAAAGTGGACTCAACAAGAACATTTTTTATGATTTAAGAGGAAATCATGACAGTTTTGGTATGCCTGCTGTTGGCTTTCCTTCAGATTTCTATTCAAGATATAGTGTTAATGCACAGTTGGGTAGAAGTGGCCTGGTCAATGCTTTAACTCTTCAGGTTAGTGATCAATCATTGAGCATTTTAACTGCCAGTTTTATTTGATCTGTTTTATATGATTTTGGGAAGTAATGGAGACAATG
The DNA here is from genome assembly GCF_907164915.1 of Impatiens glandulifera. NCBI lineage: Eukaryota > Viridiplantae > Streptophyta > Magnoliopsida > Ericales > Balsaminaceae > Impatiens > Impatiens glandulifera. The sequence continues at coordinate 132,944,073 of NC_061862.1, forward strand.
TTTATGTTCCTTTTCATTATTCATGCTTACGTTTCTCTGATCTCATTGTAAAAAAGGTTCAAAATGTTGTTTTTAAAATTTGAGAACATTATGCAGATGATGTTTCATTCTTTCTAAGTTTTGTCTCCATTGTTTGTGATGAATCAGAATGGTGCGAGGAAAGTTTTATTTCTTGGATTAGATACTGCATCGAAAGTCGAGTTGCGTGGGCCTACTAATCTCTTTGGACACCCAACTGACAGTTTATTAGCCGAAATAGATTCAAAACTCTCTCAGTGGGATACTAAATCTTCAGAACCAGTTACCAAGATTGCGTTTGGTCATTTCCCACTATCATTTTCAGCAGCATCAGAATCAGGGATCACCCTGAAGGACATTTTCCTCAACCATTCTCTATCTGCTTACTTATGTGGACATTTGCATACTAAATTTGGTAAGAATTTGAAGAGGCATCACTATTCAACTGATTCCATCTTATTTTCCCCTAAAATCCAGAACAATAATGTACTTAAAGAGAACTGTTCCTCTTCACCTGTTAAAGAATTCTGGGAATGGGAAATGGGTGATTGGAGGAAGAGTAAAGTTATGCGTATTTTGGCTGTTGACAGAGGACACGTCTCGTTTCTTGACATTGACTTCCAGTTAGGAGCTAGAAAGACCATCGTTTTTCCAACTTTTCCTCTAGATTCACGTTTCATGTCAAATGAATGTTCTCAGGACCTTTCATCCTATATGACAATAAGAGCTTTGGTTTTTTCTGTTTTCCCTATTGAATCAGTGACGGTTAGAATCCACGATTTGAGTTCAGGCAATCTTCATATTGTTTTGGAAGAATCAATGACAAATAGTGCTTCCGATTCTTCCTCAACAGGAAATCTATATATGGCTCCCTGGAATTTCAAAGCTTTTGAGGATCCATCTCCCAATAGATTTTGGTTACAAATTGAGGTCATTGACATTAATGGAGAATCAACTTTGACTGAACTTAGGCCATTTTCCATCAATGGCCTTAGCTCTAAGTTCTCATGGACTTGGAAAGAGTTCTTGGTCATGGGTTGTCAATGGGATGCTTTATATTACCCAATGCTATGGTCCTTCTATTTTGTTATTCTATCCGTTCTTATTATTCCAAAGGTGTTCCTTATGTTTTCAAAGAGGCAATACAGTTTTAAGAACTTCAAAGGTGAAAAAACCTTTTTGAACGGCATAATTTGGATTTTAAGCGAGATGTATGAGGTTCCTTTTGTATGGTCAAGTACTTTAAGCTATCTCTTCTACCTCATACTTTTCCCTTGGATTTATGGACGTGTCTTTTCAGATGAGAAGACTCGAGGATATATGACTTACAAAGGTTGGGTTCTCAAGTCAGATAATGATATCAGAAATATTACATTTGTTGGATCTCCAGATATAATAGTAGTTGTTCTTCCCCATCTATTGTTGATGGTGCTGCCTTCTATTTTGGTGAGCATAGGATTGGCTGCTGAAAGGACTGCATATCGAGAATATGTTCATTCTCAATCGGGCAAGAAAGCAGATGATAATAGAAATGGAAGCTCTAATGGTTTTGTTGGGAGTCGGTGGATTAGGAAACTTCTAGTTTTGGCTTATGCTGCAATTTGTTGGAAACATTTCAAGGTAGGAAACAAATGGATCAAGTTTTTTCTAGTTTCCATGGTTTTGTAATGACATAAATGAAATGATATTGAATAGAAAGTGACTCTATTATATCTCTAGTTAATGGTTTTTTGTTTTGTTTTTCTGTTTTGCAGAGGTGCAGAGCACTTGTGAAAGCATATGAGATGAACCCACTTATCCATTTTCCTATTTACAGTTTCTTTGTACCCATATTGTTGGCTCATGTCATTTACAAAACCATGAAGATCTCTTGAGAATTTTGTTGAATTTCGTCTAAAAACACTTACTTCTTCTTCATGGGTGAGACTCATACTACTTTAGTTAGATGAGGCCTTGTAGAAAATATGGCTTCATAGAGATTCTTGGGGGGTTTGAGATATATTTTATTATTTTCATCTCATCATCATTATCATTGATTTCTCCTATATTCCAAAGACAAGGTTGATGTATAGACATTTTAACCAATTGGCAATTGGAGTGAATAATTGGCTCTTTCTTTTTATTTTTGATAGAAGAGTTTTATTTTCTTCTACTTCTCTTTTAAAAGATTTTTCTTTAATTGTCAAGCTGCTAGACCAACTCAGTTAGCCTGTTTTACAGCAGTTTTAGAAATTGTTTTATTGCAGTAAGCCAGTAACTGAAATGAATAAATCATTGATTCTTTCGGGACTTCTTTCACGCTAAAATTTTGTTTATTAAGCTTGCTTGATTGCGTTGTAGAATCTTGAAGACTTTGCAATGAAAATTCAATTGGTTTTCCATTCGAGCGTTGTAGAATCTTGAAGACTTTGCAATGAAAATTCAATTGGTTTTCCATTGGATCGAATGGGAGTGTTTTCTAGATGTATAATTTTGATACCAAGTCAGATATTATTAAAGAAAATTTTGAAGAAAAATTAATGGCTATTAGTTTTAGTATTTTGCATGAATTAATTACAATGGTTTCTATGAAATATTATATACACAACTTTGGAAACAATACAAGTCTAAATCTCTATAAATAAACAGACTTATGTTCTAGAATTTTATATTTAGCAACATATCGAGTTTGACAGGAATAACTAAATTTTTTTACTATGGAGTTTAGTATGAAATTATAAACTTTTTTTTTTGGTATTCAGTTACATTTCAGATATCTGGATGTAAGTTAGTTTTTAATAAAATAATAATCTAAAATTTAAGCTCAATCAGATAAATGGATGCATTTTAAAGGGTGGAAAATTAAGGTATTAGGGTTATTATCTATAAGTATATGTAGGGATAATTTGAATAAGCATGAACATGATTCATCATTTAAAATTGGCTAAAAATCTTTCTAAGAACTAAATTACTTCATAGAAATAACTAAGGTAATTAAAATGGCAAGGGTAATACCTATAGCAAAAATCGACGAATTTTATTCTCACTAAGAATGCCTTAAATTGAACGAAGCTTCTTAAATTCAAAAAAATAAAATAACTAACAACTTTGACAATGCCAAAATATTTCGTTGAACCTTTCAGCTAACTTATCATTTATCAAGTCTACATTTGGCCATAAGCCAGCCACACAAATTACACAAGGATAGTAGTAGCACAAATTCATAATGCAGTTTATAGTACAGTAAGAATTCATCAATAGAAGACAAACACATTCAATCATGGCTAGGGAGTGAGCAATTTTTGAGAAAACCCTAAACCCAACAGTCTTTATTGTATTCCGGTAATGATTCATTAAGAATGCCCATGCTTCTTCCACAGGATCACCAAAAGAGACATATGAGTTGGGCAATTGAATATATTTCATTAAAATTAAGAAAATAAACATAGATACAACAATTTCTATTGTAAAAATTGAGTTCCCATATATTTCCCTTTACCTATACCAGCTCTCCTAGTCACAGGAAGGAGACTAAAGCCTCATTTTACTCGGTGTGTCAACTTTTCTACAAACTGGTAAATATATATCTTGTTAAATTTTCCAAAATTCCGTTGGACGATTTCAAATGCTCCACAGAATTTCCTGAAACCAAGTTTCAAATTTAATATTATGACATTATTTGCATTACTAGAAGTTGTTCTCCAGACAAACCAGTTAATATAAAATTTAACATTTCAAAAACAAATACTGTTCCATTCAAAAAGAAAATACAGATGGGAGAGAATAAAAAAGGTTTAACAGAGAAGAGTAAAACTTACCCTATATTTGTCTAAATGGGAAGGAGAGGTGCTCTCTCATCTGGTTCCACTTGATGCCTAGTCTGTGAAAGGAAATTTACAGAAGAAATGAACACCATTTAAATGTTACATGCATAATTGATTACACATGAGGCTGGTGGAGAAGAAGGAAGCCTTACATCCTCATTTGCCCCAGCTGTCATATTAAGGAAGGATTTATCCTTTGACCTGACAAACCAGTAAAATTCATATAAATAGACAAGTAAATCATAGAAAAAATATCAATGTAAATGATTTTCTTTTGCAAAAAAAAAATCTAAAGGCATGGTTAGTGGAAAGAAAGCAGACAATATCGCACCTTAAATTATTTGGACCATCAATAATTTCCAAGCTACCATTTTGTGGCACATTATTGCCTTTTGAAAGAGGTGAAAAGAACTGGTGAAAATAAAACAAGCTAAGTTAAGTCAAGAGAGCGGGAAAGAGAAGGAATGTAGAAACAAAGCGAACACGAAAAGATTGTGTAACCTGATGCATAGAGATGAAGACAATGGAAATCCCAAGAATGAAGTTCATGGTTATTGTATGACCAAACAAAAAAGCAGATGCTATGCCAGTAAAAATTGTGGCAACCGTTGATGAATACTTCTTCAAAATTGTATCTGCAAGCAATGAACAGAGAGACCTTCATTGTGTAATATAATCCATTTTCACATCAGGTCCACTTTTTTAGATTACATATTTATTTAAGATTTCAAGAAGAGATCAGCTTATAAGAAAGAAAAAAAAAAACCATTAGGATGGCTTATATTATTGGTGACAAAGACACAAGAATATGATAATCCACAACACATCAGTCTTTTCAATTATTTCTGTTACGAACCATATCCTATTTGGAAACTGGTATTTTATCACAATCCCTGTCAAAATCACGATTCCATTAGAAAACCGCCAAAATTAAGATTGAGAATGATTTTTTTATAAGATGTTTTCTATATCATGATAAGATTGTTTTCACGATTATATTGTAATTTTTTACTCCATTTGGTATAAAGATGATTTTTTGGATTATGATTAATATTGTAGTGTAACATTTTGTTATAGAGATTTTTTGGGATCATAATTCATATTATTTTCTAGCTCATTATTTTTGGCGAAATAAAGAATGTAGAATTTTTCCGAATCAGATCCTGATGAAAAAAAATGCATACCAAAAACAGCCCAATATCTAAAGTCGGCACACACCTTTGTAGAAATGCTACAGGACCAAGGTTTGAATGAAACATTATTCAGAGAACACAATTTAGAAAGAAACAAAAAAAGAAAATCATACGAGAGATATTTGGTGAATGGTGCTTTGTCCTAATCTCAATCACACTGGAAAATCGTCAAAGAAAAAATTGACGAGATTTTTTTTCATTTGGTATAAGTAAGATTGTTTTCTGGATCATCACCGAGATTATAATATGATTGTTTGAATTGGTATAGATATTATTTTATGGATCTTCCAAATTATTGTGTGATTTTTAACTTCATTTGGCATAAAAACTATTTTCTAGATCATGATCATTGCAAGTTTTTATTACGCGACAAAGTAGATTTTTTTGGATAATGATATGGATCCTAAAATAGTAAACTGTGATAACAAATAGGTCAAATGAATTTTCTTATTAGCAGAAACAACACAAAATTTCTGAACTATAATAGATTAGTATACCCAGACAGACCTGCATATTTGTAAAAGAATGATGACAGGATTCCTTGTGCTGCATTATTGCATATCAAAAACATGGTTGCCTTTGAGTGTCCCTTAAAGATATCCAAGCTCTCAGGACCTGAACAGATTTCAAGTGCTTAGCCTAATAAGATTACAAACTAATAATCCAGAATGTATAATTATTGAACGACTGGAACTTTATAAAGGTTAAGTTGGCAATTCTAGTTTCCCACCTAAATCTTTCTCTCTTCTCATCTCAAGTTGTATTCTCATCCTAGCAGTTGAGATTTTCTCTTCTCATCTAATCTCAATTCCACGAATTCAATCTTTTCTCATCTAATTCTATGTCACATTGCATCGCAATCATAAAAGAAAATATAACACTCATATGCTGTTTTGAGTAGCCAAGAACAAAAAGTGGCCAATCTAAAAGGGTGGAAGATGAATGCACTACAACACGATAATACCATTCCTCACCTTTGTACAAAGCAGTTCCAAGGATGGCTAGTAAGTTGAAGATTGCACCATAACCATATAGAAACAAATTCTGCAAGAAATGCACAAATTCAAGTTAATGGCAGTAGAAGATAAGGGTCACAGAAATATATGGTTAAAATGGGTAGCACAAATGTTCACTAGAAGAGACGGATAATGTAATGAGTCAATACTGAGCCTTACGGTTGACCGCGAAGTAGTAGATAATTATGCTATTTTCATTTCTGTTTTATTTTTATTCTGTGGCCAGCTGGAACCTTGTATTACTGGTCTTGTTTTATTTTATCGAATGCCTGCCATTTGTTAGCTGAGAGAGAGAGCAGCTAGGGTTTTGTTATAAGGGCTGCTGAGGTGTGAGGTTGAGGGTGTTATGTATTTTGTATGAACTCTCTGTATTCTCACCATCCATCAATATATCTTCACATCTCAGTTCTTCTAAGGTCTCATTTCCATTCTTATTCCATTCACATCTCATTTCTAGTTATCATTCTTGGATATCTTGTACTGAATCTATCTCTTGTTTGGTTTAAACTATAATAGATTCAGAGAAATCACAAGCCAACCTATAGATACACGGTTTACGAAGAACCTTGCATAACAAGATCAATGCTGAAGTAAACATAAAGTTAGAAAGACATCAATATCTTGTTTGATCTAGGGTTATTTCAATAACCAAGTGGTTATTTTCAAATAACCTTGTTTGATGTAGGCTATTTAGCTAAAAATATATTAGGGGTATAAATATATAATGAAAAAATATATATTTTAAGCAAATAAAGGGTATTTTAATTCATGATTTGAATGATGCGATTGATGATTAGATTGTTGAATGAATAGCCGGTTATTTGGAACTAATCCCAAATAACCCACATCAAACAAGGTCCAAATGGAGAAGTGCTTCCAAGGGTTGTATCAAATCCTAAGCGAGCTAAAAGTTCAGTAACACCCCATTCATGTTCAGTATGATATTCAACAAAATAGAGAAGACGGGGAACTTGCCTGAATGTAAATGCTTGTGTCAAATTGGCTCTTTAAAGCATACTCATTGTATACTGATGCCAAAGATGGAACAATGATCTGAATCAAGGCAAATAAAATTGGTCATAATAATGGTTAGAAGAATACCAGAATAAGAAAAAAAGTTTTTCCTTAGTTGCAAAAATAAGTAGGATTGTTCATTAGATAAAATAAAACTGCAACCAGAAAGATTTAACACTCTCAGCTCCTTTGACTCTCTCTGATATGTTAACCCCTGACCTAGGGCACTATCAAATTACAAGCATAATAGCCATTCTGTGACCCTAACATTAGTCTTCAGAGTCTAAACAAGTTTAAGGGACAGGAGTCTGAAGGGTAAAAGGTAAGGCTAAAACAAAATAAGAATTGGAGTTCTAAGGGCAGTAAGATAAATTCCTTTGTCCTGTTTCATTGTATAAGTACCAAGACAAGGTCTTACGACTTCAATGTCATTTTGACAGACTTATTATAAGTTGTCTTTTAATAACTAAAGCTTTGAAGATATTATTTTTATTGTTACATTGTCATAAATCTTAATCCCTAATAACAAGTACCTTTAAACATGCATCATACAAGAGTATCGAGATAGATCAACAGATATAAAGAAAAGTGACCCTTCCTACAGCAGACAATAACAACCTAGAATCTACTTCTGTAAATATTTGAATTCTGCATGGCATCTGCTACCAGAATGTCGCCACTATACTATTCAAACGTCACAAACAGTAATTTTTTTTTAAAAAAAAAACAACTATTTCAAAAATTAGTAATTTTGCAAATGTCCTTGAATAAACTAACCACACATAAAAAGAAAAGAGTCCTTCAGCTACATACTTACAAATATCACCGTACATAAATATGCCCCTGCTGCAACTGGAAGACCCAAAGCAGTTGTACCCTCTGGGAGAGAGCGCAACTGGTTGACACTAATACCAATTAGCAAAAGAGCAAGAGCCTCCCACTGTAAAATGCAGCTCAACATCATACACATATAAAAGTAGTAGATCTCTTGCTATATATATGTACTAGTTTAACTCGTCTTATACACCATGCATACTAAAGTAGCTGTCACTTAAACTCACCTGAATTACGGAAAATCGACGCCTCATAATAACCTTCAAGAGAACAGCAATAACCAAGACCTGCAAATAATCAAATTTTACAGGACATAAAATGGGAAGAGATAGAAAAGGGCCTACAAGAATAGGCCGCGGAGATCATTCCCAAGAGGCATTTACTAAGGCCTAGTTTGATGTGAATTATTTGGATTTAATCCAAATAAACCATTTTTCCATCAACAAATACATTTTCCATCAAATCATCAACGAAAATTCCAAAATATCCTTATTTTATTCTTTATAACATTTTAAAAATATTAAATACTAAGTATATTTTGGTCACTTAACCCAAATAATCTTATCCACTTTTCATCAAACAATATTTTTTTCAAAATAACAGAACTCTTTTCAAACAATCCCTAAGAAAATTCTACAGAAATAATTTGACAAATGAGAAATGATCATTCTAATGGTTTGATGTTATGCATATTTTTGAAAGAACAAACAATAGAATTATTATTTATGTGTTCTAGTTTTATGCCATAAACATTTTCCAACAATAAATCATTTTGTACAAGTAGAAACACCACATATCACACATTCATCTCTTTGGAAATACTACATAATCTATATATATAAAAAGGGATCCACATTACTCAATAAAAGGTTCATCCTTTTCTTGGTAAAAAACGGATCAACATAATGCAGTTAAATGAGTATGATTTATTGCTTGCTCGGTTCACAAAATTTAAACAAATATATAGTTAGATTTGATGCCAAAGTTCGACCAAATTGCAGCAAGAAACCACTCGTATACAGAACGAATTAGATGAGTATAAATGATCATAATAAATTGCACATAATATTATATTTAATTCATAAGAAGGTTTTTAATATATTAGAATGCCTGTTACAGTCCAACAAATGAATTAGAACTTTTTCACATTCACAATCAATCCTAGAACATACAAACAGTAAGAGCTTTGAACCATTACAAATTCTCTATCTATCTTTGAAAAGAAAGTTGTTGGTAATGGCAACGAACAAAAGCCTACACATATCTGATTTACAAATATCATGGGATAAAGATCATCTAGCTTGTAGGTGGTAAAAAAACTAAAATGGATAAGAATAATGTTACCTTGAGATTGCTCAACATTTTTACTGTCGATGGATTAAAATATAGCTGAAAAGAAAAAGCACCATGAAAATGGAATGAAGAGCAAACATCAAATTAATATGTCCATATTGATCAACTACTAACTGTCCAAAAGTTAAAAACAAAATTCCATGAAACGTTCCCATTTGGAAACACTTGGTTACAAAAATTGTGGATCCATAAACGTATCTACATGAGATTATATTTAAACAAAACTTATTGATAGACAAATTCAAAATTTTATTGATCCAAATCCAGATACAAAAACAGAAAATTATGAGCCTATTTGGAAACTAGTATTTTGTCATAATCACAAAAGAAAATCGCAAATAAAAAAATAAAATGTGAAAGTGTTTTTTTTTCGTCGAGTATGAGAAGTGGTGATTGAGGCAAATTTTTGGACTGTGATCCAATTTTTTTTTGTCAGTTTCCAGTTAGAGGTTCGTGCCGAACATATAGTATATTGTATTTTGATCAAGTTGACAAAAACCTATACCAAAACAGGTCATAAGTGTTTCCAAATGGCTATCTTTTACACAGTTTTTAGCTCAACCTTGAAGCCCAAGCGGATAAGCAAACATGAAATGCACAAAGCTATAGAAGAATTTAAATACCTGCATTGTGAACTTAAGATAGTTATTTATAGCATAAAGAAGAGCCGGAACAGCAAGGAGCACATTGTTTCGAGCTGCCTGCAGAGAAGAAACAACGTGAGACACAGAGTCATGAGCTAAATATCAGTAAGCTTTGCATGGCAGCATGTTTGTTCATCGATAAAAGGTAATGTTGTAGAACGTACAATCAGACATATACAGAAAATAGGACAAATGATCAAACATCATCATTTTGAAAGGAACAATTGAGAAAAAATATGTTTGTTGAAAGTATCGCCAATATATTGGCAAAGAAGTTGAACTAGTAGAAGAAGGACGTCTGGCTGGAAACATAATTCAATAATCCCCTTCAACTTCTATATGCTACATGATTGTGCCATTTTCAAATGAAGTATGCAAACAACATCAAAATGAAAAGAAAAAACTGACCGGGTATTGTCAGGCATCTATTTGGTTGAATGTAACAACAATGAGAAAAGCAGCAGATATCAACAAGTTCATTACCTGACACAAATTAGATGGTGAGAGAAGGGGTTTCTCTCCAACTTTTTGTTGCCGAGCCTGCAGAAGAATGTGGCCAGCAAGAAACACTCAACCTTCACACACAAAAGGATCCCCATATAAAACAAACTCTATTGCTAACAAATAAAACAAGTTGGGATCATATCTCAAAACTTTCATTGTTAATGTTTCAATGTACCATGATTTACCTACTTATTAACCAATATGAGGAAAGTATATTCAATGGTCTTGGAGCAAATTAAAATGTGAACTCGGATTTGCATATATGTTAACCAATACAAGGAAATATTATTAGATGGTCTTGGAGTACATTAACACGTGATGCTACATGTCAACTAAATTCTGGGTGATTTTCGGTATGATGCTACATAAAACCTGAAGACAAACAACATTAATACCACAAAAAAGATAGGATCTCAATTCCTCATTTGGGACCTATATTATTGAATTGCTTGTACTCAATTCTGAAAATGACACAATATTTGAATTTTCTGCAGCTTGCAATGAATTTTCCTTAAAAAAACAAGACATTTTTCTGAACAAATCAAGAACATTTTTTTTGTAGCCTGGGTTTTCAGGTCAAAAACTTTCGCACACCTAGACTAATCTGGGGCTTAAATAAGAATCGAACATGAGCCTTCATGGTAATAAGCACCTTAGTCCAAAAGTCCATTATCACGGAACTACCTAGGGTGGGTAAAATAAATCAATAAGCTTTTTTTTTTGTAAAACGGCTTATTGTCATTTTATTAAAATAAAATCCCAAATTTGTCTTTACAAACAAGTTTTGCAAAGACATTGAAAATAGTTGTGGTTTCAACACAAACAAGAACAACAAAACAAAATGAAACATTTTGCACAAATTTGAAATCTAATTATAAGTGACTAATACAAATTATTTTAAGAAAGTAAGACTACTAGATAAGAAGCACAACTTTGGTAAGATGACATGACATATTCCATCAAATAGAGAAGCTTCACATACCTCCAACAATAACATAACAATGGCAAATACCACTTTTGTCATCTCTGTTAAAAAGTTAACGCTGACAGGACTGAACTTGAAACTCCCATCCACTTTAGACATGTAAACTAGAATAGGCTAGAAGAAAAGGAAGAAAGATCATAAATGCGAGTTTGATATTCTATAAAAATGGATTCTTCTGCAGAATTTCAAAATGTTCAGCAGAATCACCTGTAAACCAACTAGAATGCAATCCCCACCAACCAATAACACATTGAGGGCACGAACTTTTGATGAAATTTTGCTCCTACGCCTGTCGTATGCCTTTGAGAACGTTCTTGCTGATGGAGACGACAATCTAGAGTGGCAAACACTGCATTCTGTTGCCCCATTCATCTTCAAATACAGTAGGTGATTGAAACCTAAATCCAAAACCCATATTCAGTAATACAAACGATACATCATAGCAGTCATAATTCAGGTCGCTTATTATAATAACACAAACAAAATTTACTATCTTTCAGTATATAGAAAGGAAACCCAACAAGTATATCGTACCTTAAAGAGTATAATCAAATCGGCGAAGATGAGAGGAGGAAACAATCAGATCTGATCTGATCTGATCCGATACGAAAAGGAGACGAAGTTAGGATGGTAAAAAGGGGATTATTAGCTTGGCCCCCGATCGCTCGAACAATGAGGAAAATGTGGATCCCAGAATAAAAACGTATATAAATATAGCAAAGAATATATATTTGCACGTGGGTGTGGTTGTAACGTCGCTGGCTGGCTGGCTGGATGACTGACTTCAAGTCACATACAAACAGACGATGAATATACCGTCAGGTTGGTCGGAATCTTCTAGAGGAATGAGTGAGTGAAGACGACGATTTTCCATTTTTGGTTTCTTTTGATCAACGCCAAAACCTTTCCCTACAATTCTCTTCTTTCTAATATGAAATTTAGAATTGTTTGTTAAGTAGCTTACATATGGAGATAACATTCAAATCCATCTCATTCAAGCCGAACAACTTCTTTTAATTCTCATTAAATCAATTTAAAATTTTCATATATATATATTAAAAATAATTAGTAAATAATATGATTACTAAGTAATCATAATGCAATTTTCTATCCTACAAATGGAGAAGTTCTCTAATTCAATCAAGTGATTGTCTATCCTACATGGGAAATACGACAGAATGACCCTAATAATTGTTTTAAATGAGGGGTGATCCGTCCATAAATATAGCCACTGACCACTTAAAATTTTTGGACGAAATTGTCCCCGTTTTGAGACGCAACCGGATGCCTGTGAAAAGTTCTTTCGTGAATACATCTCGCGAATGCATCTCGCGATTGTGGACTTTTCAAAAAAAAAAATTGCGTTTCGCGATTGCCGGTTGCTTCTTGTAATTGGGGTTGCGTCTCGCGATTTGTGGACTTTTCACATAACATCCGGTTGCGTCTCACGACAGAAAAAAATATGAAGTAGTCACCAACGCATTTAAAATTACGCGCTGGTCACCAGCTCATTTACCCCTATTATGAGGGTCATTTCGTCAAATTTCCTACTACATCTGGAAAATCTCCAAATTCTGATTCTCGTTGTGAAATATCATTTGATGGGTGAATGTATTCACACGAGAACACATTTGGAGAAGCCTCTACTTTGATCCAATGGATCACAGTGCGATTGATTATCATCCTCCTTGTGAAATACCATGTAATGGGTATTCATGTGAGAACATATTTGGAGGAGCCTCTACTATAATAATACATTGGATTTTAGCGCGCGATTGGTTATCTTGCTTGTTGTGAAAAACCTCTTCAAATTTAAATTAATTCATAAATTTTCTTTAGTGAATGAAAATGAGAATTTAGATAAATAAAATTAAATGAAATGAAATTTAAACGAAATTCACACGAAATTCACACATGAATTTGAGTGAAATTTAATACAAATAATTAAATTATTATATTAATTTGTTAATTATTTAATTAATATTTAATGGAAAATAATATAACAAATTGAATTAAGTAGTTGTTAACTGTGTCATTGTAATTTTTAAGATTATTATTATCAATTTATTAATAATTAAAAAAATCATTAATGTGACAATCAATATCAAATATCAACCGTTAGATCAAGAATTAATTGTTGTTTTATTTTTATGACAAATTATTACAATATAAATATTTTTCTATCTAATTCCCACTGCACATCAAAAATCACCCATCCTCTACTCGACAAAACAACACAATTATTTTGATAATTTTTATTAATCTTTTAATATCCTACATAATTATACGAGCGCATATTACAAATAAATATATAAATAAGTATATGAAACTGTACTATTTGACCCTAATTTATTTGTTTTAAATATAATAATTAGTGATTTTTAAAAATAATTAGTGATTTTAGAAATAATTTATTCGTCCATAAAAGTGATAAAGTATATATTACCTCCGTTAGATTTTTTGGACATCGGACCACAAATATAGGTGTGAATGAGCTTCAACGATGATTTTGCTCTCCAAGCTTTCTCTTTCGAAACGTCTCTCGATGAATTTTACCAAGAACACATGTCTCGCAAATATTATGCTTGTCGTCAATATTTGGCAACCCATACACCATATTTTTCTGCTTTGCAATTTCAAGCTCTCAAAGTTCACATGCCCAAGTTGTTTATGTCATAACCATGACATATCTTCAACATCGACCTTCATCGATGCACAACTTGCATGTTTAAGATTAAGAAGAAAATTTTGATTCCTCTCCATCTTGACAACCACAATCAACTCTCTATTATTTTTTTGTCAATTTTTTTACAATAATCATTATCGAAGTACAATGCATTATTATTTTGCATAAGTTGTCAAACATTCGACAAATTTTGAGCTAAATTCGGAACAAACAACACATCATGGATTAACAATTTACCTTTCTTTGAATTTATGGCAATCGTACATCTTCCATTTGATTTCACCACAACACCATTACCCATTATGATCCGAGTTGTGTTGCTCTTGTCAAATTTGCCAAAAATCGACTCATCTCCGATCATGTGATTGATGCATCCACTATCAACATACCACTCGTTATCATTTTTCCGATAGTCGTTTGACATGCAAAAAATGTTCTTCCATCATTTTCACAATTCCTTTTCTCCTCGGTATAATTGGTCTGCTCTCTACTTTGATCTCGACAATCCTTTTACATTTGACCAAACCTCTTACAATTAAAAAATTGTGGTTTACCTTTGTGATAACAATTTTCTTCAACGTGACCCGATCTTTTACAATGATGGCAAACTTTGTTATCATGGAAGTTTCTACCTCTCCCTTGGCCACGCCCTCGATCTCTTCCATAACTTCCACCACCATGAGAATATTGATGTTTACTCGAGCTTTTAGTAGAATCTTCTTTTACACTCACTTTCGATTGAAAGACACTTTCGAGAAAAACTTCAGTATGTCACTACATCCGTTGTTCATGAATCTCAAGAGAACCCATCAAATCGTGAATACTAAGTGACGAGAGGTCTTTCATTTCTTTAATAATGGCCACCATATTGTCATATTTCAGAAAAAGACTTATCAAAATCTTATCGCAAACCGTTTTTTCGGTTAAGTCGTCGTCAAGACACTTGATTTGGTTTACAACTTCGATCACCCTTGAAAAGTACTCTTTTAGAGTTTCTTTCTCATTCATCCTCAAATTTTGAGGCTCTTGTTTGAGAGTCAAGAGTTTCACTGTCTTCATTTTGTCGCTCCCTTCAAATTCCTTTTGTAATATATCACACGCTTTCTTCGATGTACTAACCCCTATTATTCTCGGAAAAAACTTACGAGAGATACTTTGTTGAATAATAAACAAGGCCTTCGCATCTTTTTTTTAGTTCTCCTTTAACTTTTTATTGGATGACTGATCTGATGATCTTGCGGCATCCTGATCTTCAGCGTGTCCGTTCTCCACTAAATATCACAAATCTTGTGAGAGCAGGAGTGTCTTCATCATAACACTTCAATAATCATAATCTTTTTCGTAAAAAACGAGTTGAGTTACTCGTATCGTCCAAGAATCTCCTAGCATCGTCATTAATCTATCTCGAAGCTTTTATACAATTATGTTGGATTAAAGAGAAAAATAAGGAAGGGATGTTACAAAAAGAAATGAAATATTATTTTTTTCTGTTATTCAATCATATCATTAATAGGTAAATATATAATCAAGATAAAAATTTTCTCTATCTTAGGATTAAATAATCTTAATCAATACCACAATTAATTAAAAACATTAATTTCAACAAAATCAAGTACGATAGTTTTGGATGAGTAATTACTCTTGATTTCATCGGTGACTTATTTAAAATTCATTATCGAATCAAGCAATCAACCTTTCTCCAATGACTAAATTCTTCAGCCTCAGTTGGAGCGACGCACTTACCATATATAAATCCAAGTTTCGATTTAGCTTCAAGTGCTAGACGAATATCACTGCTTCAACCGATGTAATTTGCACCGTTGAAAATTATTGTCCGATTTGTGTATAATCATTGAATCGTTGTTGTGTTTCTTAATGTCGGTCACTTTTCTGTCTTTTTGAACCTTCTCTTCGTTCGAACTACTATTTGATGAAGATTCACTTTTTTAGTAAACAAATTCTTCTCTTGAACTACTTTGTGATGATGAGGAAGAATCTATCTTGATCTTCAAATCTATCTTGCTCTGATACCATAGAATGATTTAGAGTTCAGAATAGAGAATATTTAGAAAACCTTGAAATCCATTTGCCCCTATCGGGGATATTTTATATATCTCATAAATTGTAATAATTACAAATTAGTCCTTAAACTATCTTGAGTGTTTAGAAATCAGTATTTAACTAATTATAACATCTAACTAATGTATTCATCTTTCAATACATTATATTTCTTACATTTGCGATGTTGTTTCTAGAACTCCATTCAATCTATTTGACTTAGAAGTCGGCAACATTTGTTGGTGTATCCCATTGTAAATGAATGAGGTTTTGCATGCTCTTGACAATGTTACAATGAAGAAGAATATGATCAATGGATTCTTCATTTTTCAAAAAAGTGTTGTATCTTCTAACATGATGAAATCCTTTTTTTTAGTTTGTTAGATGTCAAGACTCCCCATTGATAGCTTACTAGCCAAAAAAACAAGATTTTTTATGAATTTTTTTATTTTCACACCTCTTTCCAAGAAACCGATATGTAATTCTTTAGAGGGACGCATGATAAATATAAATAGTTTTAAAATCGGGAGATCCCGTCGAAGAAAACATGTTGTCGGTCTCCAAGTTAATCGAAACATGGATAAGAGCATCCATGAGGAGAGTGTCTCTCTCATCTTCTTCGATGGAAGTTGTATATTTAAAAGAATTTTCTAAACATTTTAATTAAATGTAAGACAAAAATAATCTGCTATTTTAGCCTCATCTATATCTATATCTATATCTATATATATATAATGATGCTTAATTTCAAATGTGTCCGGATTGTCGGGTCGAAAGCTGTGGTTAAATTAGATATATATGCGAGAGTAAATGGATACTTGGGTCGAATTGTGGGTTGACCCACCATAAACTTAAAACGGTTAAAAATAAAATTAAAAATGTTATATGTATGTTTTGAACTTGTAACTTAACAAAACAAATACAACCCTTTAACCAACTAGGCTAATAAGACTTTATATTTTAAATTCAATACCAAATTTGATGAATGCAAGACATTTTAACAATATAAGTTCAACTTTTTAACTAACATATATATGTATACATATAATGATGTTTAATTTTAAAGTGTCCGGATTGCCGGATCGAGAGCTGTGGTTAATTTGAATATATATGTGAGAATAAATTGATATTTGGGTCGAATTGTGGGTTGATCCGCCCATAAACTTAAAACTATTAAAAATAAAATTAATTATGTAAGTTTCGAATTGCAACCTAACAAAACAAGTACAATCTTTTAACAAAGTGTGGTTGATATGTTGTTTGTTTAAAGATAATAAGCCGATATCAATTCAAATGGTTAAAAAATATAAATAAAATATTTGATTGACCAAAGTTAGAGGTCATGATGCTAAATGTTAAAAAATATGAATCAAATATTTGATTGAAAATTGAAAGTTAAAGATCACGAGATTAGAGGTTCATTCTGAAAAAATATGTGAAAAAATAAGTTGTTTTATAATAAAATATAAAATGAGAGTGTTCTATTTTTTATTTTAACCTATTATTTGTGATTTATTAAAAAAATTTAAACATTGAATACATATTATTATTAATTAATTTATTTATATTTTTTTTAAAAAAAATTATAATTTTTTTAAAGATCTCACAAATAATAGGAAGAATTTGACAATTTTCTACTAGGGTGCTCTGTATTATTTGAGAAATTTTTTTTTTTTTTTTTTTTAGTAATTCCGCCCAAAGAGATTTTTTTTTTTACCCATAACTCCAAGTCAGAATTACTTTTCTAAATTTTTTTTATTTGATAGGTCGAGTACTAATTTCTTTTTATAAAATATAAGTATATATAATATATATAATCATATTATAAGAATATTATATAGTCAATGAGTAGATATAATATTCTTAATTATTTTTAATGGAAGATGATAACTTCACGTTAATGACATCCATTTTAACATTCAGGTGATTTAAACTTTTGTTTTATTAGATATGAATTTATATATATATATATATATATATATATATATTAAAATATAAATGAAAAAAAATATTTTATTTTTATATTTTCTGCTTAAATTATATGATAAACTCTTTTATTTATATATATATATATATATATATATTATATTATATTTGATAATTAATTTTATTCGAATCAATATTTTATAATTATTGTTAAATTTTAATGCTTTTTCATTACCATACATAATTTGTAACTACTTGATAAAATATTTCCTAACAAACACAATTATTTTATAATTTTTAACAATTCTTTTGTAAAATAATAATTGTGTTTGTGCAAATTACTTGTGCAAAATATTTCTTAACAAACACAATTATTCCTAATAATAAAAGTGATATTACAAATAAATATATAAATTAGTATACAAAACATAAACTCTTCACTTATCTATGATAGTTCTTTTGAGTTTTTAAAATAATTAAAATAAAATAAAATTTTCAATCAATTAATTTTTAACAATTAAATTAATTATTTAATTAACTAAAATACTAAAATAATTTTTATTTTAAATTATTATTTTTCATTTCATTAATTAAAATACTAAAATATCATTTATTTTAAATTTTTATTTTTTATTTTATTTATATATATAAATACTTAAATTTTTTACCAAAAATAATTATCAATTACTCAAAATTATTAATAATTATTATTTATATATATAATTTATTTATTTATTTAATATAAATATAATAATTAGTGATTTTAGAAATAATTTACCGGATACCGCACCTTCCATAGGCTGCCGTTGTTAGTACTTAATAGTCTCTCTTTCTCTTTCGTCTCTTTCTCTCCCATTGATAATGGCTCCGGCAGACAATCGACTTTCTCTTCCATCCAAGTCTCTAATCATGGCGAATCAAAACCCTAATCTTTACCCAACAACTGGAAATGGTTCAAACAACAAAACCCTTAACCACCCACCTGCACATTACAACCGCAACAACAACAGTCTTCGTCAGTTCTGCGATTGGTTAGACAAGACTGAAAAGAATAATCCTAACGCTTCATGTTCGTCTTCAATTCCGACATCGGCAATGGAAATTGAAGAACTTGAGGCGGATTCAATCCTTTCAAAATCGGAAGTCTTGACTAGAGAAGAAGTTCTCAAACGACGGTCTATCCAGATGAAACGTCTTATAAAGTTGTATAAAGAACATTACTGGACAATGATGGAGGAACTGAAGAGTAGACATAAAGATTACTATTGGGAGTATGGAACAAGTCCTTTTCAAGATGATGAAGGTGCTGGAGGAGTTGTAGATGGTTATAATAACTCTCTACCAGGAACATCCAATAATAATGGGAGTAATAATTTCAACAAGTCAGTTGTGGGGTTTAATGGGAATCGGTGTGAGGTTCATAGTTGTAAATTGAAGCCGATGGCATTGACACGGTTTTGCTTTGCGCATATATTGTCAGATTCGAAACAGAAGCTTTACAAAGGCTGCTCATATGTAATCAAAAGGTATGATGCTTTCTCTATTAGAAACTATATGTGTATTGATAATTTAACCTCTTACTTTTCATTCTTGATTAATATGCAATCTCATCTTAATATGAATTTGAGGGCCAAAGGGATTGTAACAGTCCATTTGCTTATGGAAATTGGAGCATACATAGATTAAATAACTTCAAAGAGTTTGAGAGTATTTAGAAAGGAAAGGGTACCCTTTAGCTTGTTTTTATGATTATGAATCTTCTACAAAGTCTTTTACCTTACCCCCCTATTGTTTGTTTCTAGATTGTTGGGGGATATTCTGTGAATAGGAAACTTCAATTCTCTTTGGACCAAAAACCTGCATTTCATTCTCGTCATGTATCTGTCCTTAACTATGCCCAGTAATTTAAAAATCACTTTGGCGAGTCCTATGTCTTAGTCCAATTATGGCATGTATATTCTCTTTGTTGGAATGCAGGAGCATTCTTGAATAACGGTTCATTCTCTTCTTCAAATTGATCATTTGCTACTATTGTGTATTGGTTTGCTCCTATATTATCCTTTTTATTTATTTATTTATGATGTTTGTTTGATGAACATATGTCTATAGTGAATGTTGAACATTGTAGAAACAAGGGAAAAGGAAAGGTAGCATCTTCTAGGGTTTAGGGAGTTGGGAGTTGGGAGTTTTCATTGCCTATGAGTCATAGACATGGCAAGAGGGCCATTCTAGAATACAATCATTTTTGGTGATTCATTTAGTGGATGCTTTGTTTTCTTGATCAGTTCTTTAGTAAATGGAATGGCCAAATTTTGTCAAGATGCCGGTTGATACAATTCTGGTTGGTTTATAAGTGACATTTCCCAATTCTACATTTTCTTTTAGATGATTGATTGTTGCAAACATTGATACATTACTAGATACATTTAATTTAAGTCTAAGGGTGCTTTTGATATAATTGAGAATGAAGTGTTGAATAAATCAAATGAAAATATCTGAATTTAAGTGCTTGATATGTGAGTTGTTTTCATAAAATGTTGAACTAATGACGAGAAAGTACTTAATTTTAATTAATTTTACTCTTGTATTGATGTAATTTAATTAATTTTGAAGGGTTTATGTTGTCTTTCGTACGTTCTTACTATATAATTAAGTTAAGGCATTCATATCGTACTGAATTAAACCGATTTTTTAAACTTAATTCAAGCTGAATCTAAATAATTAAGATTTATTTTAAATGAAAATTATCTAATGAACTTAATTCAAATAAGCACTTAAATATTTTGATTAAGTATAAGACGTGTTATCAAAGACTGCCTAATTGTTGTGTTCTAAGAAGATTCCTTTTGCTCTATATGGTTGCTCTTCAATCTAATTCTTGCGTATTATTTTTTTGTTGAATAGTTTACCAAATGGACCCGTTTACTGTATGAAGCCTGTTTTGAGGTCCACTGTTCCTCTCCTTTGCTCAATGCATCTAGGGAAGGCTGAAAAGCATGTCACAAAGGCCCTTAAGAAGGCAGGTCATATAGCCACTTCGAAGAGTAAACCTGCGCCTAAAATTCATATTGTATTGGCTGAGTTTGTATGTCATATTGTAGCCAAGAGGAAGATGAATCCGAATGCAATTGTTGAAGCAGTTGAAGATTAAATGTTGATTTATTATTTTTTTTACTATTTTATGTTTGTGTGTGCTGTGGGAGAAACAAACTGCCAAAGTGCTGATGGACATCTAGTCTACTACTCTAAGGTACACCTCAAAATCCTTGATTTAGCTACCTTAAACGGTTTTTTTACTGCAATCTTTTTGTTATCTTCACTGCTTATTAGTATCACAAATGAGAAATAGTAGATTTAAGACTTAAAATCTCCATGAACGATGTTGCAAATGTTGGGACTAAATTTCTGACTTAAAGGAAATTAGCATGCTTATAAGTTCAATAAAAACAATTCTGATACAAAGGACTGAAAAAAAGGGTTAGTTGATGAAATTTTGTAGTGCTTCTAATGAAGAATGTTCTGAGTCATTGGGAAACATTGGAGTGTTTCTATAAACGATTCATAAGAATTATGGTGGGAAAAGAGTTGAGTTAGTGAATCCTTTAATTTTGCGAGTTGTATGATTAAGGCCAAAATCTTTTATTTCTTTCTACTGATAGAGTGGTATTGTTTGAGGGTTATCTTGTCATTGGGATTCATCCTCTGCCAAATCTGTGATTTTTCTCATAATAAATTAAATGGGCCGTTCTTTGATGGGGTATGAACTACTACTAAGGACAATTAGGATTGCAATTTTACAAAGGCCTTATTTGAAAATAATCCCAAATAACTTACATCAAACAAAGCCTTAAGTTCTTCTATTTTTATGCAATTAAGAAAATTTGATCAAGTATCTATCACTTTTTACATCTGAATGTGATTTTATTTGAGATCACGTTTGGAAACTTAGACACGGTTGCTCATCTAGATTCCAATCGAGAATCAGTTGGAGAAAATGTTTCCAAATGGGTCATAGTTATTGAATCTAGATTATCTCACATTTAGGCCATTATTAGTCTCCCTTACATTTCTTCTTCAAACCCTAGATCTCTAGGCTGGTATGTAACATTTGGAGTTTATTACTCCACTTCCTTGTTTCTCTTTTACAACTTCTGACTGTCACTAAAATTGTTGCAGTTTTCAGGTTTTTGGATGCAAAGAGGGAAGAAAATAATCACATGTTTTATCAAGCAGCAGCTAATAATACTAATTGTTGGATTTTTTAATTTTTTTTAAAGACGACAACACGCCAAATAGGAGTCGAACTCTCGATCTACCTCTGCTACTAATGGTTGGATTCTGACTAAGAAAATGACTGGATTCTCATTTGAAACAATAGGGTTTGCTTGTAGTAATGAGGATATAGATCTAATAATTTGCATTTTTAGTCAGTTTGACAAAACTAATAATTTAAGTAATCTCAGTTTTTTTCTTGCTTTTATTAAGTAATGTTGATGTTCAGTCATTAAACCAAACCAATTGAGAAATTGGTATTTCTTTTGGAGGCATAATAATATAATCATTACTTGCAAAAGCAATGATGATTAATGTGTTGAAAGAACACTAAATATTTATACATTTACAACTAAAAAACATCCTCCTCAAATCAAAAGAAATGTATCCTATACTAAGTTTCAACAAAATAAAATTGAAATACAATACAAGTGTTACAACTAAAATAGAAAAATTCAATATAGTCTATACTTTTCCAAGGAAAGATCAATAATAATAATATGTTTTCCTTTGCATTAATTCTAAAAAACATTAATTGAAAAAATACACATTTTCACAAATCAAAATTTGTAAAAAAAGGTTTAAAATTGAATACAAATGGCCTATAATCCATAATATGAATCTCGAAAAAAAAAATTATTTTTTTTTTATTTCAGAAAGTTAGTTCGATCTCTATGGTCATTCAGATTCCACCAAACCTCAAAAAAGAATCAAATTTTGAATGAAAAAAAACAGAAATGAAAGAAGAAGGCATAAGAAATCTTGAAATTTGTTCAACAACTAAAAAGAATACCCCATTATAAGAACATAACAAGTTTTGTCAAGTATTAAACAGGACAGAACATAGGACACAGTCCTAAACCTGAAAGTCACCAACTAGTAATAGTAGTACTCTGTGAAAGACAGAAAAACAAATTAAATTTTGTCAGATTGATTGGTTAAACAATAATAATCAAACAAAACTCACTTACCAGAAGAGATGTCAGTTTTTGTAGTAGAGAACATCATAATGACCTGGCCGATACAATAACGTAACGAAGGGCTTCTGGTGCTCAACCTCGGCTGGTGGTGGTGGTGGTGATGCTCCATCATCATTGCCATTAGGTATGAAATCGTGATGATTTACAGTTATGCCACCGCCATTCCTGTCATATCCGATGCTTTGATCCAGATATTCAACACGAATAGCCACACCCAATGTATCTGATAAAGCCGTTATGTGTACATGGTCACTTTCTTCACCCATTGGTTCAACAGATGCCTTGCAAAACTATAATCAAGATCTTATTAAGCTCCTTTCATCCATTAACAAACAAACCAACCAACAAACAAACAAACAAACCTGTTCCACAGTTCCATTCGTCATTCCAAGTACAAACGGTTCAAAGAACTCAGAACGCTTTCTTATCTCCCCAGAGGTTATGAATCTGAAGAACATCACAACTAACCAACAAAATAATTACAAATACACATATCAATTTCATCACTTCTTTATTAAAACACCACAACACAACACAACACTCACTAAAATCAGATATTGTCTTATCTCGACTCCTTGCAACAAGATCATCAAAGCTGAAACCCATAACCACGTAAAAACAACCTTAGCAAAAACAAGCATGAATTCAAACCATATTTTCTTGCTACCAACATGCTAGGAATCAAAACCTGATAGGCGCATCATTTCCTTGAAGAACACCGTCCAGCTGTTCTAAGAATAACTGAAAGTAAAATACTCATTAGACAATGAGTGTGTATTTCAAGTGGTGGTTCGAGCTGTAACTTCTATTTCAACTGAGTATTAAAGACATCAAAAAATATATGAGATTATTTTATATCTCATCATACAGCAATAGGAGTTAAGGCTGATGTTTCTTATCTATCAAAAAGAAGTTATCCATGAGGAAGGGTGCTTTGCTGCATAGATAAATTCTCGTAAAAAAAATAATAAAAATAACAATCTGCATAAAAAGGTCTGGACAATGGATTCCTTTATAACGGTCAGATGTATGATGATCAGGATTGGATGGAAAAACATAACTAAAATGCAAATTGTACGTGGTTATTATATGCCAGAGTTTTATCAGGTTTACAAAACATAAATATGGACAAAGTAATAATTACCTCAAAATAATCTTCAAATGTTAATTCTGGGTGTCCTAAACACCGAAGAGTATTTCTACACTCTTCAACTTTTTCTTTGATGCGAACTACTTCAGCTCCATCTTGTGAAACCAAAATATGCTCCTGTTTTCACAATTTCCGTAAGGCTATGTTTGGTTCAAGTGGAATTGGAACTAGAATTGGAATTAGAGCTCCAATTCCAAATTCTTTGTTTGTCTGATGACTAAAGATAGGGAATTGAAATTGTAACTATAATTCCAATGAAACTCAAGGTTCATGAATTTTTATGTTTCAATTTTCATCATTCCCACTTCAGAATTCCAATTCTTTTTTGTTTGTTGGAAATGTAGAACTTTCCAGAATGGCAATTCTATAATTTCTTATTCAAACATAAGAATTGAATTGTATTTCAATTCCGATTCTTATAAAATTGAAATTATAAATTCAATTACACACACCTAAACACAGCCTAAAACAATTCTCCCTTTCCCTTTTGCAACAGTCAAGCACAGAGAAAACTTAAGAGGATTGTAAGATTCAACTTACCAAGTATGAGAACATAAAGGCTCGGAAGAAACAGTTACCATCTCCCCTCACCCGCCTAATTCCATCAAATTGTTCACTAAGAACCTGCAGGAAAAGTCTTGAAATGAAACTTATATGACAAAATAATAAGGACCATCAAGTTCACACTATGACTAGTATTATTTCTTGGATAATGAAAGCCAAAGCATAACCATAACTAGTGACCTTTATTTTCTCTAGCAAAATTGGGCTGCCTGATTGATATTCAGCTTCTAGTGAAGAGAGTGGTTCCTGCATTTAGATTGTGATATAAGTATCACCAATGTGGTATAACATGGAACAAACATTTCAGGAAAGACCAACTGATTTTGAAACGGATTCTTTCACGAGTGTAAGTACACAGAGGATAAATTGTTAATAAGGCATCACCACGGAATCGATATTTAAATTAGTAGATTTGGTTTTGGCAAAACTTTGGCTCAAATAGGGAGGAAACCTAATTCTTAGTGATTTTTGAACAAGAAAACAAGCATAAGTGGAGATGACTGCTATTGGTCGGATCAGAAGAATTTCAAACATCCAGAAAGGATCCAACACCTCAATCGTCAATTCTCAATTACCAAAATGTTTAATTCAGAAAAAGTGTGAGTGGCGACTGCACTTGCCTTATCACCTACAAAAGGAATTTTTTCAGCTTCTGCAGCTAGTATTGCAGATTGCTGTTGCCTGATATCACTATCCATGAAATTTGACCAATCAACATCCAAAGGTCCTGTTTCATATGGTACATGGACTTCAGTTTCATCATCCTTTATATTTGACCAATCAGCATCCAGGGGTCCTGCATCATATGTTACTGTGGCTTCAGTTTCATCACCCTTGAAATCTGACCAATCAGCATCCAGAGGTGCAGGATCAAATGGGTCTTCAGTTGCATCATCCGTGAAAATTGGCCAATCAATATCCAGAGGTCCACGTTCATTTGTTATTGAGACTTTGATATCAGATTGCCGTTGCAAAATTTGATCCCTCATATTTCTCCAATCCAGAGGTGCATGATCAAATGGTATTGGGTCTTCGATTTCAGATTGCTGTTGCATAACATCCTCATCCATGACATTTGACAATTCAACATCCAGAGGTGCCTGTTCAAATGTGATTGGAAGTTCGATTTCCTTTGCAGTGTCCTCCTCCTGATTCACCATCACTCCTTGTGTAACTGTTAACTAGAGAGCAGAATTGTTTACCCATTGAAACCAATAAAAATAAGAGAAGCAGTATGTTTTTCTTTTTTCTATCAATCACAAATGATAAATGATAGTTCAGTTTTACCTGTTGAAGCTAAAAGTACCGCTTCAAACGTTGGTTACAGTTCTAACTATAAAAAACACATTTACATTATCGATTTCATAAATTGGAAAAGGAAGCCATAGAACTTGAAGATCTCACACAAGTACAATGCATAACATAACTTACATTTTCCTTGAAACTGTCAACCATTATCACATTGAAATCTCTCACTTAATCACAAATAATTGAACACACATGTTCATATGCAAAAAAGCTAACTAACCTAATGATTATCTCAAAATCAAATAGATTGAACAAATCAAACACAGATGTGCTGTATTATGAAAGAACTTAGAAACTTACTACACTTAACAAATTACTAGTCCTCTTAATGTTGAGAGTTTCAATAACACGATCATCATGAATTATAACTTGCAATTTCATGCATAAGAATAAAAAAACAATGCCGAAACTCTCAACATAGTTGTTAATGCGAGAAGTATGAAATATAACTGAACTAACATGAACGAGACCTGCGATCACATACATTTCACCTAGAGAAAACTGAAAACAGTAGAAATAGAGACGAAGAAGAATCTGGAAGGGCTTTTACGAAAATTCTGCTTAGTTTTCTGAATATACAACGCGAGAGTTACGAGAAATGGAGAGAATATGCGTAGATACTTACCAGTAACAGCGAAGAAGACGAGAGGAGAATCGTATGTAGAAGAATTTGGAGAGAGAGCTGGGCGGGAAAGAGAAAATCAAAACTGAAAATGAGAGATTAGGGAGAGAGAGATGGGATTTAAGAGGATTTTAGTTTTCAGTGTTCGTAACGAAAAAGGCGACCCCAGTCTACTAGTGAAGAGAAAAACTGACCGTCTTTAAAGAGAGAAATTTTCACGAAACGACTCTAAAAAGGCAGTAAATGAGTTTGATGAAATTCGCTAGTTACCGCTTTATAGATTTTTTTTTTTATTTATGAAATTGACCCTATCGCAAAATACAACCGGATGTCATTTGAAAAGTCCACAATCGGATTGTCGGTTGCGTCTCGCGATTGTCGGTTGTGTCTCGCGAATTCTGGTTATGTCTCGTGAATGCGTCTCGCGATTGTCAGTTGTGTCTCGCGAATGCCAGTTGTGTCTCGCGAAATGTCTCGCGAAATGTCTCGCGAATGCGTCTCGCGATTGTCAGTTGCATCTCACGAATGTCGGTTGCGTCTCACGAATGTCGGTTGCGTCTCACGAATACATCTCGCGAATACCGGTTGCGTCTCGCGAATGCATCTCGCGATTGTAGGTTGCGTCTCGTGAATACCGGTTGCTTCTCGCAATCGGGAGTGCGTCTCGCGATTGTGGACTTTTCACATGGTATCCGGTTGCGTCTCGCGACAGAGACAATTTCGTTCAAAAAAAAATATGAAGTGGTCACGAGCGCATTTAAAATTATGCGTTGGTCACTAGGTTATTTACCCTATTATGAGTGTCATTTCGTCAAATTTCTCCTTTTAAGATAGGTATATTTTTTTTTATTTTATGAAAAAAAGTTCACGACTTAGATATATATACCAATAAAGGGTTCATTTAAACCTACTTACTATCAAATAATTCATTTAGTCTCTTTCAGTAAACAATAATTATTTTTTATTTTTTATTTTTTATTTATATATTTATTAATTAAATAAAAATATATTTTTCTCCCTTTTTTTATTAAGAAATGAACTCTTTAGTTTTATTTTTTTTATAAATATTTTATTATTTTTATACAATATTTTTAATTATTTTAATTATATATATATAATATTAATTATTTTTACTTTATATTTTTTCTCTTTTCATGTTTTTTTCTTAATTAGCATTGATTATTAATTATTTTAAAATGATTTCATTCCAATAGTTAAATATAACAATTTATCATTTTAATAATAAAAATCTTTCTATAAAAAAAGTTTGGAAGACAACACAAAAATAAATTAATTAATAATTAAGAATGGAATAATAATAGTAACTCATTCATCATATAACAAAAGAGTAATAATCGACCAAACAATATTTCTTACTACTATAAGTCATAAATAAAAAATTAAATAAAAAATTATTAATTTTATTTTTATTCCTATTAAATTAAATAAGAAAGAAACACTCCACAAAAATATTACAATAAAATATAAAATTCATAAATAAGTTATTAAAATTAAAAAAAAAAAGAGAATTTAAAAATTAAGAAAAATAAAAATTAAGAAAAAAAAGATGAAATAGAAAGAAAAAAACTAATATTAAAATAATAAAAAAATTATGAATAAAATAAATTTAACTAGTTTAATTAATGAAAAAGAAGGAAAGAGAAAATATATGAATATTTAATTAATAAATATATAAATAAAAATAAAAAACATAAAAGTTAGCTATAGTTTAGTTATAAAAAAAAAAAAAAAAAGTTAAATGAACCTATTTTTGATAATATACATCTGTCTAAGTTAGACAATTGTACACGTATATATTCTTAATAAGTTAGGACTATTTTTTTCTTATTTTAATTTTGATTTGATTTTAATGAAAATATAATATATACAAATATTAAGAGATGGAGAGGGTTAAAATATATTAAATATATTTTATTTGTTTAGTAAAAAAAATTGACTTTTTTTTTATTTTAGTTAAATAAATTGTTAATTATTATATATATATATATAATATTTTTATATTAAAATAATGATGTTGTAATTAATTATACATTTCTTCAACTCGAATTATTAAAAAAAATAACAAACTTATTCAAAGGTGACTTCGGATATGAAATTCTTTCAATTTTGTAATAATTAATGATAAAATAAAGTAGTAAACAAATCAATAGAAATCGTTCCAATAGATTTATTTTTCAATTTTTTAATAAAGAGTCGATGAATAAGATCATTTAAAAACCATTTTATAATTATTCTTCCATTATTTATAGGAGAATTTTTTGGACAATATATATAGATGATTAGTTATCACTTAGTATGATTTTTTCCGGAATATTTTGTAAAGATTCTTCCTACACCATTTGATTGTTATAGTTACCAATCTTTGGAATCACCCTCAATGAATTATAATATTGTTCGATCTTTATTGTTAGAATTTTAATTATTATGAATATGTCATATTATTTAACACCTAATTTTTTATTTAGTTGATTTTATTTTGTTGACATTATTGTGCAATTTAATTTTCGGTATGTAACTCCTTGTTTGAATTATTAAAAATTATTTTTTTTTTCAATAAAATAATATTAAATGATTTAAAAAAAATTTCTCCAAAATATTATGAACATTAATGAAAACTAGAATTATTTCCCTACGTTGTACACATGATAAACAATTTTTTAAAAATAAATATTGTTGATTATAATTTATAATAAGATAAAAGATAGGTGTAAATTAATTACATTATAACATTAAAATTATAATATTATATAAATCACACCACCATTCATGAATATTATTAACAAAATTGAGTGAGTTTAAAAAAAATGACATATTTTTATACTAATAAATTATATTTTAAATATTTTTTCTCATTTTTATAATATTAAGTACTTTAAAAGATAAATAGATCTTATTTTAAACTTTTAAGAGAAACTCATATAATACCTTTAAATATGACAAATTATAAATATAAAAAATGTTTAACAAAAAATTTAACTGAAATTAATCATTAATAAATAATCAAAAAAAATTAACAATATAATAAAAAAATCTTATAAATAAAATAAACAAATAACAATTACATAATTAAAGGAAAAGAGAGGAGAGCATACTCCGGTTATGTGACCCAACTTTTACTATCTATGAGCTGTTTTTATGACCTTACATTTTAGAAGGTTAGTGGGACATGGGAGCCTTTCAAGATAAATTGGTACAGTTCCTACTGTAGTTCATAAGAATATATCGAGCTTTTCCTGGCCTTTTCTCTCTTGTTTATCCGTTTTTTATATTTAATCGGTCCACCTCATTATCATGATCAATTTCAGATATAAAAACTTTATTATTGACTTAAAAATATTATAATTTGACATATTATAATAAATAAATATATTTATCAAACAAATTTTAGAATTAATAAAAAAAAATAATATAAAATTTAAATAACACCATTATTATATTACTCAACTTTTAGGTGGTACAATTTAGCTTCACAATTACTTCGTATCCTTAGAATAATTTGTCGAACTATAAAATATGAAAATATTTGCATTGTTTTTATTATAAAAAAATAAAAATATATTTTTAAATATCTTAAATCAAAGATTATAATATAAAAAATATCATAGTTATAAAAAAATATGATCTTTAGGCACTTTTTTATATAAAAAAATAAAACAATAAAAATTAACTAATAAGTTTTGCTTACAAAATACAAATTACATTATCAAACTATTTAAAAAAAAAATAAGTTCTTTTAAAAGGTTAATCTATATATTTTAGAAAAATAAAATAAAGTTATAAAAATTTCAAAATTAATATAATTTTCTAATTAACTTTTAATGATATGATATTTATTTTAGATTCATTATCTACCTATTTATTATTCAATTCCAAATTCAAGAAAAATAATAAAAGAAAAAATATAATTCATATATTTATATACATAATCAATCAAAAAATATAATTAAATTATAAGATAAAAAACAAAAAGTGAATAAAAAAATAAATTAAACTTAAAATAATATTTAAGAAATTTTGATAAAAATAAAAAAATACAAATTTGGTACATCAAATTTAAAATTACATCATTATTATTATTATTATTATTATTATTATTATTATTATTATACGATAAATGTTTGAAAATATTTAAAATTAATTTAGATATAATCAAATAAAAGTTATATTATCTTATGTCATTTTTTTTTAAATAAATGTTTTGATTTTTTTATATTAAATATTATTTTATATGAGATAATATCATTTAAATTTAATATATATATATATATAATTAAATAAATAAATAATATTATGAGTTTATAACTATAATTTTAAAAATAATTTATTTTTATTTAAGTTATTTAAACTTAAAATAAAAATTGAGAAAATTTGATTGAAGAAAAAAGATAAAATTTAAAATTACATTATTATTATTATTATTATTATTATTATTATTATTATAATATAAATAAAGGTTATATCATTTCATATCATTTTTTTACATTATATAAATTTTTTAAATAAAAAATATTTTTTAAATTTGTAATTTTAATTATAAAATTATTATACCCATATAAAAATGTACTATTAACAAAAACATAAAAAATTAAATCTCACTCTAAAAAAATAATTAATTTTTTTTTGATGTAGGGTAAATAAAGTATATATTATTATTTTTCTTATATTAAATTAAATCTCTCAACTCTAATTTAATTTATAGACATTTATAGATTTACTAGATGGTTCTTAATTCTTAAAGATGAGATTATTGACTATAATTTTTAGTTACATTTTTTTTCGTCTTAATTTATTGTGTCAAAGTGCGAATCCTTTGAATTTTTATATAATTTCGTTGATTGTTTTTTAAAAAATATTTTATTTTATGAATTATTGTTATACAATAATAAAAACAAGAGGAGTGATAGAATGAAGGAATTTGGTGAGGGAATGACTTGGCATCACCCTCATTGGTTGGAAAATGTAATAGTTGGAGGAAAGAGAAAAAAGAGAGAAATTATTTGATTTTTTCAGCGAATAAGATTATGTCAAGTCATTCCCTCACCAAATTCCCTCACCAAATTCCCTCACCTAATTATTTCTCTAAAAACAAATTCATTTTACGAACTTCATAAAAAAAAGAAATTAGAATTCATTTTATAAAAAAAACTAACATAATTCAATAGTCAAAACCCGATTTTAACTTAAAAAATGAATAAATATAAATAAATTATATTGGCTTAAAACTTAATTTATCTTTTGAACGATGTTTGAAAAAAGAGGATTGTTATTAGACTTCTAAAATATTTTATTAAATATATTTTTTATTTTTATATATTTCTAAATGTAATTAAAAAATTAGAATCTTTTTTATAAAAGGCTAATTTTTGTTAGAAAATTTTTCATCACAAAAGAAACGAAGTAATTTACTCGAAGATAAGAGAGAGGATAAACTCATACGAGATGAATGATATAACAGTATATAACACATTTTACCTATCATTGATATAGTTTGATATTATAGTTCAGCATTTAAATAAGTATTTATAACCAATTTTCAAAAAATCTCTTTTTTCTAAGACCAACTTAGTCCAAAAAATTTGAAAGTAGGTTATGGAAAATTTAGATTAATAAAACTCCTTCACTGAATTATAAAAAAAATCTCTTAAATAGTATCTCGTAAAAAAGAAGATTAACCAAATGATACAAATTCTATATTTATAATCAAAGATTAAGTGAGTATTAATATATTTTGTTCAATAAAAAATATATCACTATCAATAGTAACTTAATTCTAATAATAATATTAACTTAAAAGTAATATATATGTTTATATAATATAAAATATGTTTCCATCATATGTATATTGATTATTTTTAGTTGTTAATGTTGACTGTATCAATTTTTTGCAATGAGTTTCAATAAATCTAGTAAAAGAATTGTTGAGACTTTTTTATTTTTCATAAAGTTAGAAAGTGTAGATATACTAGAGTCAAGACAAAAAAATATATTTCAGAGATAGATCACGGTCACACAAGGTCACTGTGAAGATGAAACTACGCGTAGTAGGGTAAATACCAGTATTGATAACATTCAAGAAAAATTATCAAATAATAAAAAAATATTATCCACAAATAAATAGTTTCTTGAACAACCAAATTAAGAAAATTCTCTTAAAAAAATTCAAACTAAAAAAATAGTATTATTTAAAAAAAAAATAAGTTGACTCAATCAAATTTTCTTGAGACTTTTGTATTATCATTTTAGTCTTATACCAACATATATTTTAAGTAAGTTTTTGACAATTTATTTTAAATAATTGGTTATATATAATATATATATATATATATATATTAAATTACAAATTAATTAATATAAATAGAATTATTATTATGTATATATATATTTATATATATTATAAAATATTTAATATAAATATAATTAATATGTATATATTTAATTATTTATTAATATATAGATTATAAAATAATTAATAATAATATAAAATTAAATACTATTAATAATAATTAATAATTTAATAAATATGAAAAGAATTAAAAAAATATATAAAAAAAAGAGAAAAATATAGTAGTTAATATATAAAGAGAAAAAAATATATAATTAATATGTATATATTTATTAATATATAGATTATAAAATAATAAATAAAAATATAAAATTAAATAATATTAATATTGATAAATAATCTAATAAATATGAAAAGAATTTAAAAAAATATATAAATAAAAATATAAGAAATGATTGGGAGAGAGAATTTGAGGGAGAGAATAGGGAACCATTTCATGTTTTACCCACCTTTCAAACAATTTTTACCAAACTATCCACATTTTCATTCACATTTCCAAACTACTCACTTTTCTCTCTCTAAATCATTAATCAACTTTTTAATTACACATCTTTCACATTAAATTCACTAATTACTTTATTTTATAAATACAAATATATATAACTAAAATTAATAATATATATTACATAAATATTAAAATAACACATACATTTTATTTTTACTTAATTTTATAATTATAATATATATAATTAAAAAAACATTATAAATTAAATAATACAAATAAATATTATAAACTAAAACAAATATCATCACCTAACCCTTTAATATTATATATTAAAATAAAATATATTATATTATATAAATATTAAAATAACACATATACTACATTAAATATTAAAACAACACATATATTTTATTTTTACTTAATTTTATAAATATAATATATATAATTAAAACTAAACATACTAAATTAAATATTAAGTAGGGGAAATGGTTCGAGAATAGGGGAGTGAATGATGTGACGCAATTTGATTAGCCTAAAAATTTATAAAATTTATCTTTCTTCTCTCTTTACTCACCTTTTATCATTTTTCCAATGTGACACATCATTCTCTCCCCATTCTCTCCCTCAAATTCCCTCCCCATTCACTCTTCTATTATTATTATATAATGCATTGGACAAATTATTTTAGCTGCCATTTAATTACTTTGATCGCTTACTTTTAGCCCTTAAATTAATTTTTAAAACAAATAGCCCTTTCAACTTTTAGTTAAACAAAACTGTTAAAACTTAAAATATTTTATTTATATATTATCTTTAATCATTATATATTTTATATATTTATATATATAATTATTAAATCTCTTATTTATATATATAATATTATATATATCCTTTAAAATTTATTTTTATATTTATATCATTATTAAATTTCTTATACATATATATTTTATTTATTTTTATCTATATCTATATATTCATCTATATAAAAGAAAGTTAAAAAATAATTTATAATATATATATATATTTTAAATTATTTTTAAACTTTATTTTTTATATAGATAGATATAGATAAAAATAAATATACATTTTATCTATATATATAAAAGATATTTAATAATTATATAAATATAAAAATGAATTTTAAAGGAAATATTATATATATATATAAGAGATTTAATAACTATATATAAATATAAAAAATTATAATTTAAATCTAAACGGTTATGTTTAACCAAAAAGTTGATGGAAGGGCCATTGATGACCTTTTTAAAAGTTAAAGGGGTGATTTGTTTCAAAAATTAATTTAAGGTCTAAAAGTAAGCGATTGAAGGTAATTAGAGGATCGCTCAGAAAATTTGTCTTATTATATATATATATTATACAATGAGATAAAAAAATTATTTAAGAATTTTTTTTTTATAATTTTATGTGAGTTTAATATAATATTAAAAGTTATTATATTGTTATTATTATTATTTTATATATATATATATAAATATAAAGATTAGAGATAAAAAAAATTAGATACGAAATTAATATATATAGATTTTAGTTGAGAGAAATATTTAATATTGTTATTTAAAATATTTATTTATATATAACCATCTATTTAAAATAAATAGTCTTAACTTACCTAATATATATATATATATAATTTTAATTTTTTTTATATTATTATAAGTAGAAAGTGAAAAAAAATTAAATTAAAAAAAAAAGAGTAATATTAGGAATTAATTAGAAAGATAAATTATGAAATGAAAAAATTCTTGAATATAAAATAATGAATTGAGATAGAAATCATAATGAATTTGTGTATAGACATTCATATTCATCTATTAAACATTATTTTATATATATAAATAAATATGTTATGTAATATTATATATTTTAATATAAAAAATATTTTATATTATTAATGTGAAAAAATATAAATATCTATATAGTAAGAGTAAGAAAAAAAATACTTAATAATCAGATTAAGAAAGAGAGTCAAATATATATATAAAAAAAAATTAATTTAAAAAGTAGAGTAATTTATAGAGTTAATTAAGAGAGAGAAATTATGAATTGAGATAAAAATAATTTGTGTATAAACCTTCATATTCATCTATTAAACATTATTATATATATTATTATTATATATATAAAAATAAATATGTTAGGTAATATTATATATCTTTATGTAAAAAATATTAATAAAAAAATATTTTATATTATTAGTGTGAAAAAATATAAAAATTTATATAGTAAGTAGAAAAAAAAATACTTAATAATTAGATTAAGAAAGAGAAATATATATATTATGAAAGATATTTATTCTCATACTTAAAATGCAGTAAACATCTCATTAATTTATCTCAACTCAAACTCAACAAAATATTCTCAGAATATTCATTTTTATAATAAATTTTAATTTTTCAATATTATCTATATATTTATCTAAAATTACAAATTAAACTCATAACTTTACAATAACTTATTAATTACTTTTAAATTCTCATTCAATTATTTATACAACTGCATAAAATAAATTAAACATTATTACATAAACACAAATTACATTTCACAAACAAAAAAATACAACAAAACAAACCTTATTAAAATTACCATATATATATATATATATATATATATATATATATATATATATATATATATATATATATATATATATATATATATATAAAGATTAGAGATAAAAAAAAATTAAGTATGAAATTAATATATATAGATTTTAGTTGAGAGAAATATTTAATATTGTTATTTAAAATATTTATTTATATATAACCACCTATTTAAAATAAATAGTCATAACTACCTATAATATATATATATATATATATATATATATATATATATATATAATTTTAAATTTTTATATATTATGAAAGTGAAAAATTTTTTTAGAAAAAAGAGTAATATTAGGAATTAATTAGAAAGATAAATTATGAAATGAAAAAATTCTTCAATATAAAATAAAGAAATTAATTTAGAAAGTAAAGTAATTATATAGAGTTAATTAATAGAGATAAATTACGAAATGAGATAGAAATCGTAATGAATTTGTGTATAAACTTTCATATTCATCCATTATTATATATATTGTTATTATATATAAAAATAAATATGTTATGTAATATTATATATTTTAATATAAAAAATATTTTATATTAATAGTGTGAAAATATATAAATATTTATATAGTGTAAGTAAGAAAAAAAAATATTTAATAATTAGATTAAGAAAGAGAGTCAAATATATAAAGAAAATAATTTAAAAAGTAGAGTAATTTATAGAGTTTATAATTTGTGTATAAACTTTCATATTCATCTATTAAACATTATTATATATATTGTTATTATATATATATAAATAAATATGTTATGTAATATTATATATCTTTATATAAAAATATTAATAAAAGAATATTTTATATTATTAGTGTGAAATATATAAAAATTTATATGGTAAGTAGAAAAAAATACTTAATAATTAGATTAAGAAAGAGAAATATATATATTATGAAAGGAATTTATACATCTCTAACTCAATTACCTATTCTCATACTTAAAATGCAGTAAACATCTCAATAATTTATCTTCAACCCAAAAACTCAAACTCAAAAAAATATTCTCAGAATATTCATTTTTATAATAAATTTTAATTTTTTCAATATTATCTATATATTTATCTAAAATTACAAATTGAACCCATAATTTTACAACAACTTATTAATTCTTTTTAAATTCTCATTCAATTATTTATACAACTGCATAAAATAAATTAAATATTATTATATAAACACAAATTACAACTCACAAACAAAAAAAATATAACAAAACAAACCTTATTAAAATTATCATGAATTAAACATATAAATAAATTAAAATATAAATAAATTAAAATATAAATAAATAAAATATGTAAACAAATTAAAATATAAATAAGTTATATAAATTAATTAAAAACAAACTAAAATGACTGAAATGAAAGTTTTGAAAATCTTTTGAGTATGTGAATAGTGTCCATACATATTTGGGTTTGGAGGAGAAAGATTTTGTAGAAAAACTTAAAATGAGTTGAGTGACCTATAATGGAGTTGAGTTTGCTGGTGGGTTGGATATTATCTTATAATGAGAAAAAAAAATAAGATAAATACATTAGGAAAGAGAAATTACTTGAATTTTGTGAATGATTGTAGAGTTAGAAGCGACAAAAGGAGACCGATGATGTTTTTACAGCTGCCTGAAATGATCAAATTCCTGGAAAAAAATACAAATCAGTGAAAACGAATTGTTGAAACATAACATAATGCAAATTCAATTATTGAAAGCATGATATTGATAGAGAAATTGAGAAGGTTATGAATAGAGATAGCACACGACAAAAGGAGATCGACGAAATAAAATGCTCTGTATATGGAGATATCACTCTTCTCTCTCCAATTGAACCTTGTTGATCTAAGATTATTTATAGAAAGTAAAATATTTGGATGGAGTAATATATTGGTTTAATTGTAGTTATATACGTTGATATAATCAATATTTATTGCTAGTTGATATAATCAATATTTATTGTTAAATTCAATTAATAGATAATTATAATATGATAACGGAAGTTTTTTATTTTTACATATTTTCATTAATTATAATATGATAACTGAAATTTTTAGTTTTACATATTTTCATTAATTATAATATAATAACTGAGAAACTCTTATTATTTTTACAATTTTTTATAATTAATATTAATGTTAAATTCAATTAATAAAAAATATTAATATATATATATATATATATATATATATATATATAAATATATATAAAGAGTAAAGGACATAGATAATTATGAAACTTAGTTAAGAGAATTGATAAAAAAATATATATTTTATATTATTAGTGAGAAAATATATATATGGTAAGGGAAATAAAAAAATTAATTAATAAAGATAAATGAAGAGAGAAATATATATATCTAACCCATACAAATATCTATGATGATTTATAATGATGTAGATTATTTTAGAGAGAACGTGATGTACACTTTCAACATTTCAAAATTAAGCGTCATTAGATATACATAAATTTGTTAACATTGAAAATGTACAAATAAATGAGAAATGGTCATTTACATAATCAAAATAGCAAGAAGAAGATATATATGTAAAGAGTCTCTAAATAAAAGATAAATTACATTTTTTATTAAAAAAATGTAATTCAATATTTTATAACATCACAAGATAATTTTTAAGAATTATTTGGAATCGTGAATTTATTCTTTAAGTTGTTTTAAGAACTTCTATGTTTTTTCTAAATTAATCTTTTAAGTTATGTAAAATGATTTCGAGTAACTGAAATGCATTGATTTATTAAATTTAAATTTGGTTTGAAATTTGATTTTCAAAAGAATTTGAAATTCATGACTTATGGACCTAATTGAATGTTGTACATACTTCTCATCATTTTTTTTGGGGTCATATTTAGGTCCTCTTTTGTATACCAAATCAAATTCAATTGAGCTTAAGAAATTTATAAAATTTAGGAAATGAAATTTAAAGTTTGAAGATTCGATGGTGAATTATGTATAGTTCTAATTGATCTTATATTTAGAACAGAATTGTTAGAAATATTGTTTTGAAATAACAGAAATATATATATAAATTGTGTTACAAATAGATGAAATAAATAAAATATATAAAAAACAATATCACCGAATAAATTGTTGATTCGAGGCATGTGCTTAGCACATTTCCCTTAAAACAGTTCCACCGTCTCCCCATGTGCTAGAGCTTATCACAGATGGCTGTCTCCCAGGGTACAACGAATCTAGTAGTGATTCAGCACCGAAATCACTACACAACGAGCTTGATAAAGTACCTGAACTATCACCGGGTTTCAACGGAAAAATCGAACACAGAACTCGAAGAACACTCACAAACAAGAAGAAAACTTTTGGAATTCTAGAGTGAGAAAGAATGAAAATGAAGAAGTGATGTGGTTTTTTTTTTTTCCATCGAATGGTGTGGGATAAAATTCCTATTTAGATTGTTGAAATAATAAACTGTTAATTAAATCATCAATTGATCCAACGGTTGACATTGCTTGCCTCTTCATTTGCCTTAATATTTCTTCTTAATGAAGGATAATTGTTTGCCAAAATTAATGAAGACATTTATTTTGCAATACTCACGTTACATGGTTTTTTAATCTGTTAATAATAATATTAAATTATCATAACAATTAATAATAATAACAAACTCATGTAAGTCACACTACAAATTAACAACATTTTGTTAATTGGTCATCAAGGCATTTTGATTAATTAATTTAAATTAATTAATTCAAACATTTGGATCAAATTTCATCCTATAATTCACATTTGAATTTCACATGAAATTGATTTAATTTTATTACCCATATTCTAATTTCCATTCATTAATAGAACTTATAGAATTAGTTTAAAAATTCCAACAATCCCCCACATTAATGGAAATTGAAAGATTAACCCGGTGAAAGGTTCAACAGTTGAATTCTACATAGGATAGGTAGGTGTAACCCTTTGAACCTTCCCTTATGAAAGTATATAACTTTACTAGCCGATTAGTAGACTCGATGTCCTTGAACTATTCTGCCATTTGTGTAAACGATTACACACTTTCACATAGAATTCTCCCTGATACATGTCAAGCTCTCATGGTTGTGTCCGTTTTAGCCATGGAACACACGCCTGGTTCTGTGAGAGGGTCTAGAATTGAGCCATGCAATTCTTTCGAAGCGGCCCCACTTCTCCCTCACATAGGTGATCTCTTTGCTCACAAAGAATCATTAAAAGCAATATACTTATCCTCGTCAAAATATATATTGTTTTGTTATAGGATTAATCCTCAACAATAACTTTCCAAGTTAGTACAATTAGGTTGTCCCATTGAACCTAGTTCTTGGGATCTCCAGTCTGCATAGGTTGGGTTTTCCTTCATACCAACTTATAGTAGGCTAATGTCTCAAAAGACTTCAAACTATCTCTCTATTCAATAATCTGATTAGTGGATCCACAATGTTATCTTTGACTTACATAGTCAAATTTGATAACTCCATTAGAGAGTATAGTATAATGACATTATGTCTAAGACGTGTATGTCTAGACTTGTCACTGACTCTAAGCTTGTCCAATTTCTAATTACTATCATAATAATTAGAAATTTATGTTGGTACATTCTTAGTTAACCTTGGTACATCTTCTAATAAGAAGCATAGTCATTCGTACATGCTTATCATTTAAAATTTTATGAAAATATTGTTTACTTGGCTAACTAGTAGACAAAATGTCTTTGAACTATTCTGCCTTCGTGTAAACGATTATATATTTTACATAAAAATATTTTATTTTTCCACATAAGTCAAAAATATAGATTATAACGTTTAATCTATCCATCATAAATAACTTAGAAGATTTCCCTACGTAGATTGCATTTCTAAGTGTAAACATATTCACTTTAAGACGTAAAGTCTTTCATTTAATAATATCAATATATCATTTGATAACAACATGATATTTCGTTCAGTGCAATTCATATCCTTTATGGATTTAATCATTTTTATCGTAATTTTCAACGATAAAAATATCATACAAAAGACACGTAATGAAATAATTTTCATTGTCTTCATGATATATATAATTGTCACATCCACTTTTTAATAAAAATATGATCAAATTTCATATCATTATTATAAAATTTGTTATAAGTCATATTAAGACTTTATAAACTTTCCTTTTCATTTATTTCATAAAATCCTTTTGAAGACATTGGTTCTTCAAAGTTTTATGAAAATAATGTCAAAATATGACACGTTTCTTGATTTCAAAATCCTCAAATCTAAAATATCGATTTGAACACCAACTCAGCAAATATAAACAAGACATTTTCTTGTTATTTTCTTTCTTTTTTGTAAAGTTGCGCAACTTTATCTTTTATAGAGAACATATTTCTCTAACAATAAATTATCTTTTTATTTATCATAATATACACAATTATTTTTGTGTTATAATCAATAAAAATATTTGCCCCCACATTCGTGTTGGTACCATTTTTTAAATCACACACTTATATGATTTAAATCAATGATTTTCTAATCAAGAAATTGTCACACAATTCTTTTACAAATTTCTTTTGTTATACTTATCATACAATGAATAAGATAACTATATCATAAATATTTAATTGAATAAAATATAATTTCTATACAAGAGATTAGAATGTTTATTCATATATAAATCATTCTTCACATAATCTCTACATAAGAAATTAAAATATTTAATCAATTAAAATATTTATTTCAACACTTAATTTCTATAAAAGAAATTAGAATATTTAATCAAATAAATATTCACCATATCACATGATTTATACAAAATA
Organism: Impatiens glandulifera; assembly: GCF_907164915.1. Taxonomy (NCBI): domain Eukaryota; kingdom Viridiplantae; phylum Streptophyta; class Magnoliopsida; order Ericales; family Balsaminaceae; genus Impatiens; species Impatiens glandulifera. The sequence continues at coordinate 132,986,225 of NC_061862.1, forward strand.
AATCATAATGTTTCAAGCATCTTTGACCGAAGTCGCTTAAACATTTATTTTCGGTTGCACGTTTGCATCCCGGAATATCGGCACGTTTGCCACATTATTCTCAAATCAAACAATATTTTGCTTGTAATTATTTGATTTCAAAATTATCAAATATATTTAAACCAAAATTAATATATCCATATATATGATATTATATATTATTCTTCTTTCATTTTAGTCACCACGATGACAAAACAACTATAATATATATATATAGTCAATAACATAGAAACGTAATCAGATAAATAATATGTCATATATATTCTTACACAAATATATATACAACTTCATTTATCATTAAAAATACCGTTTAAAAAATACATAATAATTAATTAGAATATTAATTATTACACTTAATTAGAATGTTGATCATTTATCTTTAATCGAATATAAAACTAACTAATTATAAAAATTAATATTCATGTCATCAATTATTCGTTTCTTAATTAACTAGATGACCTTTAACATTCTATAACAATTTTTTTTTTGCCAATTAAAGAACACATGATTTGTGACAAATTTCAAAATTATCTATTAAAATAAAAATAGATAGAAAATAAATCTTAATTTATATATATATATATAAATTTCTAGATAATCATACTTATTATGAATAACATGAATCATCATATTATTAGCTAATATGCATGATTTATATTAATAATCAATTAGCACATAATCAAATATATTTTATATATTAATCGAAGCACTTACATTGCCATGTTTTGAACAATAATCGGCGTGAAGCGACTATGCATGCTCAAAATAAATCTTAGTAGATTGTTCTCACCGAGACAATTTTTGCGAAGAAAATTTCGATTAACATAGTCATGTCTCTTTAAATGCATGATTAGAATAAGTTCTAAAACAAATAACTTATTTAATCTCATTATACATATGACCTTCATTTTCTGTCATTATGAATCACATAATTTCTATAGTGCCCCATTTCATTTCATTTAATAATTTTTACACAAGAAATTATAATGATTTTCACATCAATGACTCAAGTCTGATTTCTATAAAGAAATCATTAACTACCTCATTCATCTCCAACATTAATGGATAGAGTCATTTTAACGAGTCTGATTTCTACCAAGAAATCATTGACTACACATTCAACTCATAATTTATACACAAGAAATTGAAATGGTTTTAATATCAATGACTAAAGTCATTTTAACAAATCTGATTTCTATAAAAAGAAATCATTGACTACCCCCATTCAACTCATAATTTCTACAAAAGAAATTGGAATGGTTTCAACATAAATGACTAGTGTCATTTTATAACACATCAGATTTCTATGAAAGAAATCATTGGCTCCATTCATCTAATAATTTCTATACAAGAAATTTGAATGGTTCCACCGTAAATGACTAGTGTCATTTTATCACGTCTGATTTCTACAAAAGAAATCATCTATCTTATCAGTTGGATTTGAACATGGGACCTCCCTGTCATCACGCACCATTGCGTCTGAACTTTGAACCACTACACCAATGCGCCATTTCATTGTTGTACCGCTTTTATGACCTTTTGTCTTCTTTTTAGAGAAACTTAATTTTCTCTTCTTTTTGACTTAAACTCTGTCAAACAATATATACCCATTTAAAACCATAACTTATTACCATAATAAAATATAATATATAAAACAATGTATAAATAAAGATATCATCTCTCTTTATTTATTAAATCATCCTACCATATTCTTATTAATTATATTGTTTAATTAAAAAGAAGGTATATATTATAATTAATTATTTTAAAACTGAAACCATATGTTTCAATTATAATTAATTTTAACACCATAAATTTTATAAAAATTGAAAGTTAACATATTAGTTACTTTCTTATTTTCATTCATTATTATTAATAATTTTAATAACCAAACAAATCTTTAAATAAGACTAGAACAAATTAAATTATTGTGTTCTAATTTATTTTCTATATAACATTTGTATAATGAATATACAAATTAATGTTTCTTGAGAAAATTTTCCTATCAAAATATATTAGCTTATAAAACTAAGCTTTAACAGCATAAGAACATATGTGTTAATAATCAAACATATTTATATGTAATAAAGACTTATCTTTATTTGTTGATTCCTTAAGATGAATCTTTTTCATTTTTTTTTTTGAAATGAACATCATCTCTTCCGCAACACCGCGACTCGTATTTCTGAAACATCAAAGACAAAAAATATATTCGATGGCGCAAGCTCTTAAATAGCTTAGCACAAAGAAACTGTTTTAAGATTGTTAGAAATATTGTTTTGAAATAACAGAAATATATATATAAATTGTGTTACAAATAGATGAAATAAATAAAATATATAAAAAACAATATCACCGAATAAATTGTTGATTCGAGGAATGTGCTTAGCACATTTCCCTTAAAACAGTTCCACCGTCTCCCCATGTGCTAGAGCTTATCACAGATGGCTGTCTCCCAGGGTACAACAAATCTAGTAGTGATTCAGTACCGAAATCACTACACAACGAGCTTGATAAAGTACCTGAACTATCACCGGGTTTCAACGGAAAAATCGAACACAGAACTCGAAGAACACTCACAAACAAGAAGAAAACTTTTGGAATTCTAGAGTGAGAAAGAATGAAAATGAAGAAGTGATGTGGTTTTTTTTTTTCCATCGAATGGTGTGGGATAAAATTCCTATTTAGATTATTGAAATAATAAACTGTTAATTAAATCATCAATTGATCCAACGGTTGACATTGCTTGCCTCTTCATTTGCCTTAATATTTCTTCTTAATGAAGGATAATTGTTTGCCAAAATTAATGAAGACATTTATTTTGCAATACTCACGTTACATGGTTTTTTAATCTGTTAATAATAATATTAAATTATCATAACAATTAATAATAATAACAAACTCATGTAAGTCACACTACAAATTAACAACATTTTGTTAATTGGTCATCAAGGCATTTTGATTAATTAATTTAAATTAATTAATTCAAACATTTGGATCAAATTTCATCCTATAATTCACATTTGAATTTCACATGAAATTGATTTAATTTTATTACCCATATTCTAATTTCCATTCATTAATAGAACTTATAGAATTAGTTTAAAAATTCCAACAAATAGATCCATATGTTGTCTATCAATTTGCTTGAATGATAGTTTTTCTGAATTCGGACTCTAAACCTAAGTTTTGAAGACGACAAGTTTAGGTGAAAAACTATAAAAAAAAAAACATTTTACTTCACCAATTATTAAGAACTGGTTATTAACTTGAGACACATACAAGTCATATTAGAAAGAAAAAATTAAAAAATTCTACTATTAAACACCAAAATTTAACGCTTCCAATTTATAAATTTCTTAAACAATAACGAGTTGTTGAAATAATTTTCTAAAATCATGGACTCATAGTTCACTAAGAAGATCAAAAATAAAATAAATAATTATATTAGAAGGATGTCATACTCATTTATCCTAAAATAATTAAAGTTAAAACAAAATAAAAAAAAAAAATTATTTCGAAAAAATATTGTATCCATTTACACTAAAATTTAGTTACTCAATTGAACGAATCCAGCAAGATTACTTTGCTAGATTAATCAAGAAAGCAAATCATAGAGAGAAGGCAGAGGAAAAACTCAACTTCATTAATGAATCGGTTATCAAAATTACAAAGTGTAGTGTCAATCGGTTAAAACCCCAAATTAGTTTTACTAAACTAACAAAATAGCCCTTACACTTTACATATATTACAATTTCAATCAACTTAAAACATTATATTAAAATACTAACATATACTTATTAATTTGTATTACAAATCTACAAATCTTTTTGATCATTCAGCTTGATACTGCCCCCTAAGGATGCACATCTTGTAAAAACAATCGCGATCGAAGAAAGCTGAATTGTGGATAGTCCAAAGCCTTTGTAAAAATATCAGCAATCTGTAATTTAGTGGATATGTGCTGCAATTTTATAAAACCAGATAAAAATTGATTTCGAACTACATGACAATCGATGTCTAAATGTTTTGTCCGCTCATGAAATACAGAATTTTCTGTAATATGAATGGCTGCCTGATTATCACAATGTAATGTAATGGGTAATTGAAGAATAATTCGGAAATTATTAATAAGATATGAAAGCCACTTAATCTCGCAAACTGTCACAGCTAAGCTGCGATACTCAGCCTCGGCTGAAGAACGAGATACAGTGGGTTGTTTTTTTGTTTTCCAAGAGATAACCGAATTTCCAAACATGATACAATAACCTGATAATGATTTTCTTGTTTCTAGACATGAACCCCAATCAGAATCAGAGAATGCCTCAATATGTAGTGAATTATCAAATGGAAAAAACAGTCCCAAAGAGATTGAACCCTTTAAATATTTAACCAAATGTAAAGCTGCTTCCCAATGACAATTCATTGATTGATTAACAAATTGAGACAATTGTTGTACAACAAATGTAATATCTGGTCTAGTATAATTAAGATATAACAATCTCCCAATAAGTCTCCTATATTTAGAAGGATCTGCCATTATATTCTCATGATCATTGGAAAATTTAATGCCTTTGATCATGGGTATTTTAGTTGGTTTACAACCCATAAGACCAACATCACCAATAAGATCAAGAATGTATTTCCTTTGATTAACACAAAAACCATTATTGGTTTGTGCAATTTCAAGACCAAGAAAGAACTTGGCTTTTCCAAGGTCTTTTATGGTAAATTTAGAATCAATAAAATTCTTTACCAAAGAAATTTCAGTCAAATCATTTCCAGCAATAAGAAAATCATCAACATATATGAGCAAAACAGTGATACTAGATTTAGAATGTTTAATATAAAGACAATGATCATGTTCTGATTTAATAAATCCTATTATAGTTAGACTTAAAGAAATTTCAGCATGCCATTGTCTTGAAGCCTGTTTTAAACCATATAAACTTTTATTTAGTTTACAAACAGGTTTTTTTAAATTAGAATGTACACCCTCAGGAAGTTTCATATAAATTTCCTCATCAAGATTGCCATGAAGAAAAGCATTATTGATGTCAATGTGATGTAAATGCCATCGTTTAGAGGCAGCAAGTGCAATTAAAAAACGAACTGTAACTGTCTTAGCAACAGGTGCAAAACATTGATGGAAATCAATTCCATCTTTTTGATTAAAACCTTTAGCCACTAAACGTGCCTTACATTTGTTTAAACTGCCATCAGAATTTAACTTTGTTTTGAAAATCCAGCGACAACCAATGGCCTTTTTTCCTTTTGGTAAAGTTGTAATTTCCTAAGTATGATTATGTTTTAGAGCTTCAAGCTCATGTGTCATGGCTTGAATCCAATCAGGATTTTGTGAAGCCTCTAAAAATGATTGTGGTGTGTAAGTATGATCAACATTAGAAAGAAAATTAATGTATTCACAGTCTAATAGAGAATTTATAAAAGGATAAGTGTTAGGGGTGTATCTACTGGAATTTGTGGATTCAATCTCAACATGATTTATTTCAAAATCTTTCAACCAGGAGGGTGAATGTTTTTCCCTAGTACTTCTTCTATTTTGATGAACATGATGAGAATCAATTGAATTAGGTAAAGTAACAATATGATCAGTTGATAAAACAGGTTGGTTATCAGATAATTGTAAGTCAGATTGAGAAGAATGTTCAAGCAAATCAAGTGGATTGTCAGAAATAACTTCGTGTGTTTTATCATCATCAAAATGTATTTCATTATCAAAAATAATAGATGATTCACAACTATTTGGAGAAGATATTGTGTAATGTGAATTGTCAGTTATATTTTGATATGGAAATATATCTTCATAAAAGATAACATCTCTCGAAATAGTAACAACACCGTTATTAATTTCATAAACCAAATAGCCTTTTTGATTAGATGGATAACCAATAAAAATACATTTAATGCCACGATCTTCAAATTTGGTTTTATGCGGCAAAACATTTTCAATGTAACATAAACATCCAAAAACTTTAAGATGATTATATGAACAATTATCTTGATGTAGCATAAAATATGGTGTTTTAAAATCCAAAACTGAAGATGGAATTCTATTAATTAAATAAGTTGCAGTAAGAAGAGAGAAATGCCAGAATTTAATATGAAGTTTGGATTGATTCATCAATGACCTTGCCACATTAATCAAGTGTCTATGTTTTCTCTCCACAACACCATTTTGTTGTGGAGAATAGGCACAAGTTTTTTGATGAATGATACCTAAAGAATTAAAAAATATATTGAATTTTGAATTTATAAATTCAGTACCATTATCACTTCTTACTATTTTAACTGAAGATTCATATTGATTTTTCACCAAAGTAATAAATTTTTTCATGTTTTCAAATACACATATTTTATCTTTGAGAAGAAAAATCCAAGTGCATATACTATAATCATCTACTATGGTTAACATATAAGAAACTTGAATTATTGAAGGTTCCTTATAAGCAGTGGAGGACCCAGAAATATTTTCTCGGGGGGGCCAAATACATAATAACGTAGCATATTTTGGCTATCAAATAAATGTATTTTTTAATTAAAATTTTACTCGATAATTATATAAAAATACTAATAAGCACAATTACTAAATTATTCTTGTCCATGAGTCGGTACAAAAGAAGACAAATATCTTCATTACGTTGACAATACCAATCAATCAATTCAAGAAAATTTCCTTTATTTGATGAACTACTTGACTCATCATGTCCTCGAAAAGGTAATCCTTGCCTCAATAGAAAGCGTGTTACATCAAATATTGTCGTTAAACATGTGTGATAATTTATTTATATATCACGACCATGTGTACGTAAAACGTTTCTCACGTTATATGTCTTTGATCTTAAAATGATTCAAATTGAATTCTAGCTTCAATATGACAACTATTTGAAGTTCTCATATGACGATTGAATCTTTCTAATGCTCTTTTCCAATTTTTGTACTCATCTCCTATAAATGTATCATCTACGTTTTCTCTATTTAAAGGTTTGAAAAGATAACACCAAAAACAAAATGATGCATCTTTTGATATGCTATATTCTAACCATGTATATTTAATCAGTAACATTAGACTCATTAGTAGACTCATTAATTGATTGAGAAGACTCATGTTGGTCATGTGATGTAGAAGTACAAATTCGTTTATAGAACATCTTCATTATTCTATATCCTACATAAAATAAATGATTAAAAATAAATATGTGTCACAACCCCTAAATAAAATATTAATAATAATTACTTTAATAAAATTATATTTGAAATTAGAATAATATAATTATGAATTAGTTTTTTTATTAATTTTTGTAAAAGGAAGGGTTAATTTATTATAAATATTAGAAAATAAAATTTGTATAAAATAAAATGTTGTAATTATAGTAGAGGCAGGGTTTGATCACCTGACCTCCACTATAAATTTCAACTCCAAAACCACTCAGGCAAAGCCTTATTTGATAAACATATATATATAATATTTTAAAAGTTTTATTCTGGTTGGGGGAGGCCGGGGCCTCCCAAGGCCCCCCTTGTAGGTCCGCCACTGCTTATAAGGTCCCCAAAGGTCAACATGAATAAGTTCAAAACATTTTTTTTGAAACAGAACAACTATCAGGAAAAGGCAATCTTGACATTTTTGAAATGGAACAAACTTCACAATGGTGTATCTTATTTCCCAAACCAGGGTAGACATTATTCATGACTTTAGGAGATGGATGACCAAGTCTATTATGCAATCTAATACAATCAATAACAGGAGATGAAAATTCAGTAGAACTACTATGAGAAATGTCCTTAGAACAATAACGAAGAGAAGAGAAAAACAAATTTCCAATTTTCTTCCCAAGCTGAAATTTGTTGACCAATTTACGATCCTGCAAAATACATTCATCTTCATCAAATATGCACATCATGTTCTCATCTTTAATCAATTTTGCTACTGATATTAGATTGTATTTGAAGTCTTTTGCTATCATGACATCTTTTAGCACTAATCTTTCATTTAGTTTCATATCTCCTAATTCAACTATTTTTTTAATTGATCTATCCGCTAAATATAGGATCCTTACTTTCTCAAGTTTTCTAATATTAATGAGCAGTTATCTAGTATTGCAAACATGACTGCTTGCCCCTGAATTTATCAGCCACATTATGTCATTGTTATCATCATGATATGTGCTCATACTGTGTTCAAATGTAAATGCATAACAAGAATCATAACAGGTTGGAATTTTAGTGTACTTACCTGCACTATACTCTGAAGTTCCTGCTGCTACCTTCCCTTTTCCTTTTGAATTTGACTTGCACCATTCTTTGAACTGTTTATATTCCGTTCCAGTAACCTCTACATGTTCTTCAATGTCATCCAATAGAGAATTTGCCACATTTGCTGTGTTGACAGCAACCTGTTTTTTTCTTGATTGTTTGAACCACTCCGGATATCCAAGAAATTTGAAACAACCTTCTTTTATGTGACCTTTTAATCCACAGTGAGTGCAGATAGAGTTCTTGTAGGGTTTGAATTTTTCAGCAGGTAATTTTGAACTTCCTTCAATTTTCTGATTCTTGTTGTTCAATTCTGTCTTCTCCTTCACCATCATTGTAGTGTATTCTCCTTTAGATATACTAATATTCCTCTTAGTTTCAACATTAACTAGAATAGTAAATGCCTTATGAACTGAAGGCCATGGATCTGATGCTAACATATTATCCACAACATGTTCATAAGAGTCATTTACTCCCATCAGAAACTGAAGCAACTTTGCTTCTTCAACATCTCGCGCTACTTCACTTACAACCTTACATCCATAACAATTGACAACATCTGATCTATCACAGTTGCACTTTCTTGCTGGCTTCAAATGTGCAGTTTCATCCCAAATCAATTTAACTTTGGAATAATGCTCAACAATATCAGAAGTACCTTGTTGAATAGTGGATATATCATTCCCTAACTGAAAACGTCTTGGTCCGTTGTTGCCTTCGTATGTACTTCGAATATCTTTCCATAGTTGTTGAGCAGTTACAACATTCTGGAAATGAATTTTCAGGTTTTTGATCCATAGTGTTCATTATCCAGTTTCTCACCATAACATCCACTATCTTCCATTGCATTACTCCATCTACATCTAGTGGAATCTTACAAGATCCGTCGATAAATCCGAGCTTCATTTTTGCCTCCAATGCTAATCTAATACTTGTACACCACTCATAGTAATGAGATATTGTTAGTATAGAATTAGTAATTATTGCACCTGTGATGTCTCCATTTTGAAGAAGTAGTGGATCGGTGTTGTATTTCCTTTTGTTCGCCATTCTCCTTTTCAATCGAGCCTCTGTTTCTTGATCTGAGTTTGAAGACGACGATCCTTCGCTGATAGTCAAATTAGGGTTTGAAATCTTCACTTCTTGATTCTTGTCGGTTGAATCACTATCTTCTGAGTTTGAAGAAGAATATGAACCATGCTCTGATACCATGAACGAATCCAACAAGATTACTTTGCTAGATTAATCAAGAAAGCAAATCATAGAGAGAAGGCAGAGGAAAAACTCAACTTCATTAATGAATCGGTTATCAAAATTACAAAGTGTAGTGTCAATCGGTTAAAACCCCAAATTAGTTTTACTAAACTAACAAAATAGCCCTTACACTTTACATATATTATAATTTCAATCAACTTAAAACATTCTATTAAAATACTAACATATACTTATTAATTTGTATTACAAATCTTCTTGATCATTCAGCTTAATATCAATTTATAGAAAATTTTCAAATAATCCCGAGTCATAAAATAATTTTCCAAAATTATAAGATTCAAAAAGACCAAAAATAAATTAATAATTATTTAAGGAAAATATGGTACATTTCTCCAAAATTAATTAAATTAAAACCAAAAATAAATTAAATTATTATTTAGAGAAATTTTTGTATTAATTTATCTTAAAATAATTAAATTAAAGGCCAAAAATAAATTAAATAATTATTTTAAAAAATATATTATATTCATTTATTCTAAAATAATTAAATTAAAAACCATTTATCTCAAAATAATTAAATGCCAAAAATAAATTAAATAATTATTTAGAGATAATATTCATTTAAATCTCAAAATAATTAAAGATAAAATCTTAAAATACATAAAATAATAAATAAAATAAACACAATAAATATTTATGTTTATTAATTAAATTTGTGTATTTTGTAAGTAAGAATAAAAATAAACAAAATGAAGAAGAGAAGGTCAAATTGGTCTAAGTCATTTGGCCTAAACCAAATAGGCTTAAAACGTTGACCAATTAGAATGCGTAAGGAGGGCTAACGCCTAAGCTAACGTTACGCTAACTCCTAGGCGAACGTTAGGCTATTGAACGACCACACAAAACGCCCAACACACATAACGCACATGGAACGCGTACCACGCATCCATGCCTAGTCTAAAACGACATTGTTTCAGGCATTCCCCAATGCCTAGACGCGAAAGCACGAAATAAAGACGTTTTTCCTTTGGGTTGTCTTCATCCTCGTGACGCCTAGATAAGAACAACCAGTTTCTTTGAATAATAATGGAAGTCCAACTTCATTATTATTCAACCAAAACGGAAAGTTATAGAAGAGAAAGATTAAAATAACCTTGTGATCATTTCTAGGGGTGAGCAAACAGCTAAAATCAATTCGTTATCTCGGATCCGTATTATATTCAAACTAAATTTATCCAATTCGTAATTCAAATCATTTTATTAATTATACATATCGGATATGGATTAGATTGAATATAATTTGGACAGTACAAACTAAAAATTTTTATATATTTGTAAATGTCAACTTGAAATTATTCAATAATTTTAAATTAATTAGATTATTCAAATCAATCTGAATTAACCTCAATCCGAATTTAATCCAAAACGAAATAGTTAATACAACTTTGTAATTCGGATTCGGTTCGGATTAGTCCGTTAAATGCTCACCTTTTCGATTAAAAAATCTATTACTTAATTTATTTTATTATTTAATGTTTAGTATGTTTAATTATAAAAAAAATAGTATTAAAAATTTAATGTTATAATTAATTTTGTTAAAAAAAGTATTGTTAACTAAATGATGGAGAAATAAGTAAAAAAATATGTTATATTGAAGTGAAATGCAATTTAATGATTTTTTTATATTTAAATAGTTTTGATAATTCTAATCCAATCGGATTCGATCTCAATCTAATCTGAAATATCCATTCCGAGTTAGTATTTTGGATTTAAATCAGATTGAATTTTAGATTAATCCACCCAATGTTCACTCCTAATCATTTCCCCTACAACCATAACCCGAATCATAACATATATGGATAGAATTCTGATACACAAGTTGAAATAAATAAATATTTTTTATCTAGAATCCAACTGACTCAAGCCATCAACAGACCTTGGTTGGATATAAAAGGGATCTCCCGACCAATACAAAAGAACAACAACTGACTCTCAAACCATCAATCAGACTCCAACAAAAATTCGGCATTAAAATTTCTTTAAGCTTTTCAGAATTTAGAAAATTTTATATGAGCCCTTTAAGCTCTGTTTTAATCCATCAAAAAGCTTTAATAAGTGTTCAAGAGTGTTCTTCAACTCACTATAAGCTATCATTCAAGTTGTAATTCATATTATGAATCAAAATTGAAATTTATACATTTGATATGTTATTCAATACCGCATGATCCTTTGATTTCTTGATTTGAATTTGATTATGAGATCTTTTATGAACTTTCTGTCGAAACCAATTCGAATCACTCAACCTAAATTAGAAAATCGCAAATTTAATTTTATATTTTAAAAAAATCGGGGTTCTATTCTTGGCCTCTAACTCACGAATTGTGATTCCAAAAGTCCCCTAACACATTTCAAATTATGTTAGGAGAATTTTCAAATCAATCCTCAAGAAAATTAGACAAGTTTTCCTGAATTTAATATTTTAAATAAAGTTCAAATTTCGAATTTAAAAATTGCTCAAAATTGAGGCAAATTATTGTTTAATGGGTAATTTGTTCGTAATGGGGGTTATTGGTATGCTCAGAATTCAAAATAGAGCCTTGATTCGATAACTCAATTTTTCCTTATAAAAAATAATGTTTTCTATTGAGGCTTCGTTGAAGTCTTCATCGGTCGAATGATGACTCCGAAGCTATCCCAACTAGACGAAGTTTCCCATACCTTCAAATCGATGATGAGAGCTTCCTACACCAAGACCAAAACCTATAGTTATGACTGAAGGTTGAAGACAACCCAAACTTGTTCTCGGATTCCCTAAGCCTAAGTCTAGCGCGCCTTGCATATTCCAATTGTGCGTACTCACCTTGCATAGACCAAAGGCTTAACCACGTTGACCTCGTCCCAGATCGCGTCTGATCCAGGTATCGATATTTATTTAATATTTTAAAATTTAAATTTTCAAATTCAAATACATGTCTAAATTTGGAAAATAATTTTATAAATGAGACGTAAAAATCAATTTCTTTTTAAAAAGTCAAAATTTTATAAAGTATAGACTTTTCTTTAACGGGCATAAAATACATAGGGCGAGAGTTATTTCTCAAGTGTTACCAAACATCGAACTCGAAACAATATCTGATATATAATATTATATACATGAACTTTTTTTTTTTTGATTTTTTTTAATTAAATTAAGTGGCGACTCTAAAAATTAAAAATTAATCATTTAAAATTTAATTTCTTAAATTAAACATTTATCAAATCAATCATTCTGATCCTTCATCTCTTTTATGAGATCTGAGAAGAGAGTAAGTATGAGTTTTCGAGATAAATGGTTAATTTAAAAAATAAATTAATCATGTTTAATTACGATAAAATACACATTGATTCCTCATAAACAAGGACGCTTACCTATCCCATTTTGTATTCACATGATTGATTTTGTTTTTTTTATAAGAAAATATAAAAAATAAATGAAAATTTGGGGTGTTTCCTTTTACAAATATGTGTTTGTGCGTGTCACGCGTTTATCGAGTTCGATTGTCGATCTTTTCTAACTCTCATTTTCTCAATTAGGTTCATAATGGAAACCCAAAAATGAGATCCATCCATTGAAAGATTCACAAATATCACATAATATGTTCATGCTTATCAAATACTCATTCATGATATGTTTGTCTTTCCTTTTGTTTTGAGACCACAACATTAGTGTCATCTAGACAATGAATTTTCCCGAAACACAATAGAAGATATACAAATTAAATTTTCAAGTCATACATTGGTATGCTCAACAATGTTGAGGATCCCTTCCTTTTGAAGATTTTTTTAATTCATTCAAATTAAATAAGTAATTAGATAAGTTAACTATTTGACAATGGAGTAATGAATTGTGGTTTATACAAAAAAAATAAAAAAATATTAACTTGGTGTAAAATCTAAGAGATGATGCACTATATTCATGAGAGCCATATTATAGTTTTGACAAGTTAACATGTATATAAATGATGATATCTCGAAGCAATTCAACCATGTGAAGATATAAGAATGAATTTGAGGTTCATAATGATTGCGCTTAATCTTGATCTTCAAACCATGACATGATTTCCTTATCTAGAACAACGACTCTAAGTCTCCAAACGACAACTAAAGCTCGAACTCAGAAGAGATTCATATGAAAAAATGATCACAACAACTAATCGAGTTAATGAGTCCAACGTCCAAAGAAAGTTAGAACAAAGGGAAGAAAGGAAGACTATCTTCTATATAACTTGAGAACAATATTCCTTTTCATGCCTAACATTGGTACACTTTTGGTGGTTCAATGGTGCCAAGAATGAAGAAATTTGGGACAATTGATTTTTCTTAGGATCATATGCATATGCATACATTAACATCATTCACATTATAATTGATATCTTTTGCTAAATGTTTCTGTTTTACTAGACTAAATTTTGAGATTCTATCGTCAAACAAACCACCCGAACCACACAGATCTTCTTTAATCCAAAGAGAAACATGGAGGAAAGAAAATAATTAAGACGAATATTCTCATGTATAAAACCTAGTGTTAAACCAAAATAATAAAAAACACAAATATTCAAAGTCCAAATATCCTAGTCAGTTATAAAGTTGAACTTATATTGTTAAAATGTCACGCGTTTATCAAATTTTGGGTTGAATTTAAAATATAGAGTGTTATTAGCCTAGTTGGTTAAAAAGTTGTACTTGTATTGTTAGGTTGCAAGTTCGAACCATACTTATAGCATTTTTAATTTTATTTTTAACCGTTTTAAGTTTATGGGCGGGTCAACCTACAATCCGACCCAACTATCCATTTACTCTCACATATATCCAAATTAACCACAACTCTCGACCCGGCAATCCGGACACTTTAAAAGTTAAGCATCATTACTTTTTTATTCGAGCATCCATTAATCATATAAAAAAGCTAGATAACAAGGAAAGAATAAGGAATTTAATGGTGTTGACAATTCTCTCAATTTACCATCACACATTGCCTATTTGAACCCCGAAGTTTTGGTATCCAAAAAGGGAATCCAAGATTGACAATGTGGAAGATGAATGGAGGCTTCAGACCAATATAAATAGCCTCATTATGTCTGGTGCAAGGGAGACCAAGAACTACACCAGCTAAAAGCCACTTAAACAAGATCCATCATTTCTGTTTTTTCAAGCTTTTTGAAAATCTTCCATTTTGAGAGTAGTGAGTTGAAAACTTATATAGGTGTCCAAAAAGCTGTTAAGAGCATCTACGAAATGTTTGAAACTCATTGTAAACTTCCTTCTATCTATAATTTCATTTATGAAGTTTTGATTTTTCATATAGTAAAGTTTTGTTTTTTCATTTACGGTCACATTCTTTGATTTAATGTTTTAAAAGCTTTTCGTCGAGCCAAAATCTCCTAATTCGCTTTGAATCAAAACGCCCCATTTCAATTTAAAATTTAAAAAACGAGGTTGAAACTCAAGAACAACAACCACTAGTGAAAATGTAGTATTTACCGACCATATTGCCGAGGGCTTTTAGAGGAAATTGGTATTGAACTAAATCCCGACAGTGAGGTAAAAATTGTCATAATGTTTTTTCAAATACCGACCGCTTCAGAAAAACTGTCTTGTCTTTATTGTGGGTAAGACCCGACAGTTTTTGTGAAAACTGTTGGTATTAAGTAAAAAAAATTATATATTATTATTAGGTCAACTATTTCCTTTATTTTTACCCGTTTATATATTACATAAATTTTAATATAATTAAATTAATATATGAAAAAAAAATATAAGATTAAAAAAGTAATTTAACTTGTCAAAATTAATTTAATTCTCACAAATTGATATGTTTATTTATATTTTAAGATTTAATTAAATGAATATTAAGAGTTATGAATGACATGACATATAATTAAAAAATGTTAGCAAAAATTCAACTTAATTATTGTTGAATTTTTAACTTAAATATTTATGTTATTTAAATTTAGACAAATACTTGAATTTTATTAAATATAATTATTGTAAAAGACCTTTTATGTATAAAAAGATGGCATATATTTCTTTATAATTTAAATGACGTAATTGTATATATACTAGCATGTATCCCGTGCATTGGCACGAGTAATAATATAAAAAACCGTGAAAAAAATATTACGGTAAAAATTTTATGGGTGGGTCAACCCACAATCCGATCCAAGTATCCATTTACTCTTACATATATCCAAATTAACCACAGCTCTCGACCCGACAATCCGGACACTTTAAAAATTAAGCATCATTATATATATATAGATTGGTTAGTTAAAAAGTTGAACTTATATTGTTAAAATGTCACGCGCTTCTCAAATTTTGGGTTGAATTTAAAATTTAAAGTGTTATTAGCCTAGTTGGTTAAAAAGTTGTACTCGTTTTGTTAGGTTGCAAGTTCGAACCATACCTATAGTATTTTTAATTTTATTTTTAACCGTTTTAAGTTTATGGGCGGGTCAACCCACAATCCAACCCAAGTATCCATTTACTCTCACATATATCCAAATTAACCACAGCTCTCAATCCGGCAATCCAGAACTTTAAAAATTAAGCATCATTATATATATATATATATATATATATATATATATATTAGTTAGTTAAAAAGTTGAACTTATATTGTTAAAATGTCACGCATTTATGAAATTTTGGGTTGAATTTAAAATATAAAGTGTTATTAGCTTAGTTGGTTAAAAAGTTGTATTTGTTTTGTTAGGTTGCAAGTTTGAACCATACCTATAGCATTTTTAATTTTATTTTTAACCGTTTTAAGTTTATGGGCGGGTCAACCCACAATCCGACCCAAGTATCCATTTACTCTCACATATATCCAAATTAACCACAGCTCTCGACCCGGCAATCCAGACACTTTAAAAATTAAGCATCATTATATATATATATGTATAGATTAGTTAGTTAAAAAGTTGAACTTATATTGTTAAAATGTCACGCGTTTAGTAAAATTTGGGTTGAATTTAAAATATAAAGTGTTATTAGCCTAGTTGGTTAAAAGGTTGTACTTGTTTTGTTACGTTGCAAGTTCGAACCATACCTATGTCATTTTTAATTTTATTTTTAACCGTTTTAAGTTTATGGGCGGGTCAACCCACAATCCGACCCAAGTATCCATTTACTCTCACATATATCAAAATTAACCACATCTCTCGACCCGACAATCCGAACACTTTAAAAATTAAGCATCATTATATATATATATATAGATTAGTTAGTTAAAAAGTTGAACTTATATTGTTAAAATGTCACGCGTTTATCAAAATTTGGGTTGAATTTAAAATATAAAGTGTTATTAGCCTAGTTGGTTAAAAGGTTCTTCTTGTTTTGTTAGGTTGCAAGTTCGAACCATACCTATAGTATTTTTAATTTTATTGTTAACCGTTTTAAGTTTATGGGCGGATCAACCCACAATCCGACCCAAATATCCATTTACTCTCACATATATCCAAATTAATCACATCTCTCGACCCGGCAATCCGGACACTTTAAAAATTAAGCATCATTATATATATATAGATTAGTTAGTTAAAAAGTTGAACTTATATTGTTAAAATATCACGCGTTTATCAAATTTTGGGTTGAATTTAAAATATTAAGTGTTATTAGCCTAGTTGGTTAAAATGTTATACTTATTTTGTTAGGTTGCAAGTTCGAACCATACCTATAGCATTTTTAATTTTATTTTTAACTGTTTTAAGTTTATGGACGGGTCAACCCACAATCCGACCCAAGTATCCATTTACTCTTACATATATCCAAATTAACCACAGCTTTCGACCTGGCAATCCGGACACTTTTAAAATTAAGAATCATTATATATATATATATATATATATATATATATATATATATATATATATATATATATATATTAATATTAGTAGTAGTTTGTAAGGTGATTGTTTTGTATATAAATATTTGTCTAACAATTAATACCTTAAGACCACAAAATAAATTAAACATAAAATTTACACAAAATAAAATGTAAATAATAAAATAAAATAATTTTGTTTTTATATAATATAAAAGTAGTAATTAAATTATATTGTATTTTTTTTAAGTGAGGAGTGAATAAATAAATTTTTTTATTTTATAATTTTTTAAATTAAATTATAAAAGATAATTTTAATAAAAGAAATTAAAAAATATATTGGTTTAGTTTCTTTTGATGAAAATATAAAATAGAATTAGATTCTTTTGATGGAGACAGTTTTATCAAAACATTCGGTATTTCATTTGGGAACTTTTGATGGGAACCGACAGTTTTATCCAAACACTCGGGATTTCATTTGGGAAAACCGACAGCTTTGGAAAACACTCTCGGTATTTCTTTACAATTTTTACCAATATCCAGCGCCCCTCACTCTCTCCAAGTCGTTCCCCGCCTGAATCTCTTTCTCGCGCGTCTCCCTTTGGTCTAGTGCACACCTGAATCGCATCTCACTGTCGTCGTCTTCTCAAGCTTCCCAATGTACCTAGGTTTAAAATGAGCTTCGTCGTCCCCTAATTGATCTAGTACTCATTTCTCCCTTTGATCTAGTACTCATTTCTTCGGTGTTTTTCCGTCATTCTCCCATAGAATCCGCTGCCGTCCTCAACTCATTTTATTGTAAGCATCTCTTTCTATATCTCCCTTTATGAACCCTTTATGAACAGTCGAAATCACTAGAGAAATTTCTTCTGTGAACCTTGCTATTATTTATCTGTTTTTGCTGTTATTGATCAGTGATTCTCTTTGCTTAGAGCTGAATGATTCTCTTATTTACAAATTTTCAATGTTTCAATGTTTCAACCATTGAACTGTCTGTTAGTACACTTTCTTTTGGTTTATTAGTACTCACCAAATCTCTAGGACTATATATATTATGTAATTAGTATGATTTGTTTTCTCCATGTCAAATAGATTCAGTATCAATGTATGAAAACTTTTAATTTTTGATATTGAGCAAATCAAGATTGGAATTACATATATACTAAACATTTGAGGTTTGAGTTTAATGACAATGGGTCCTATTGAATTGTAATAATATACTAAACATTTGGCTTTGAGTTTAATGACAATTATTTGACATTTGAGATTTTCACTTACTGTTGTATCATTGAGGGAGAATGCAGAAGGTGATGAAGACCAGATTTTGGACTGAATTGTATGCATAATCGCAAATGCCATCCCTACAAATAAAAGGCAAGAATATTTAATACTTACATATGTTGGGATTTTTTCACAAATATTATTATTATTATAAATGTTGAGACGAGGGAAAAATAAGAACATCGCTCTCTCGAGAAGGCCACATGGATCAAAGGTGCGCTTGACGTTCAATCTAGTGGACGGGAGACCTTTCGGTGATAACTGTCAACTTTGGTCCAGACATTTGGGGTTAGTTGTTCAGAACGCCAATTCGATTTCACATCGTTTACTCAAGTGGAAAAATTTGAGTTCTTTGCAACTTGATAACTTGTGACGAGCTATCAAGGTGAGAAGTTAAAACATTATTTATTAGCATTGTTCATTTTTTAGTTTATTCGTTACTTTAACACAAAAACTTTCAGGATCCATTTGATACATTTCCGGAGCATATTGATACGTACCGACAGACTGGCATAGTACATGCCAAACAGATATGGGATAGATGGCGAAGTGATTTGCATGCCAAGATTAGGAGATGTGAGGGAAATGAGGCACTTATTCGTGAGAAAAACCCGATGAGTACTCGCAGATAGATTGTAATTACATCTTGGATAACCGCTATTTCACGGAGGACTTTAAGGTACATATATAGTATTTGAAACCTTATATTAACATTCATTAACTATTTCAACTTTTATTTTTTAAAATGTAGAGAAAGAGCGTGATAGGTATCCAAAATAGGGAGAATGTGATATATGCCCATCACACGGGAAGTAAGTCATATTCTCAAGTCGAACGAGAGATGCAAGAAACTTTAAGACGCCTTCCGACATACATAGAGAAGTTTAGACAGACTCAGACTCTGAAGGCGACTAGAGAGAATCACACACTGACACCTAATGCACTGGTCCAAGAAAAGATAGTAAGTATAATACTACATTTAAGTACCTAACAATTAAAATATATGACTTTATTATTTTAAATGTGCAGACGGAGATGGAGCAAGCGACAAGCGCTAGCTGAGAATCCGGAGATGAATGACTTTGTTTTAATAGAGACCATTTTTGGACCCCAAAGACATGGAAGGGTAATGGGAATGGGATCCGGTATACGAGTTACACATTTTAGAGATGATCGAAGGGGTGAAAATAATGCGCAAAGAAACAGTCATGCTTTACGAGAAGAGAATGAGATTCTTAGAGTAGAGGTACAAGAGCTGATTGCAAAAAAAGCCAAACATGAATCACAGATTGCATTCTTAATGTCACATTTCCCGCCCCCACCTTCAGATTAGTAATTTTTATGAAGACATGTATGTTAAGTGAACTAGATACATTTTTGCATATTATGAATCTTATTTTTGTTATGTAAGTTTTATTTTTGCTATATATGTTTTGATTGATTATTGTTGATATTTGGTAGTGCTCATATTTAGTATGAACAGGGATTTGGAAATGGAAAAAATAAATAATTTTTTTTATAAAAAAAAAAGATGACCGACAGTTTTTAGCTAAAACTGTGGGTGTTGAATAAGCTACTTGCCGACAGTTTTATTAAAAACTGTTGGTATTGATTAAGGTAGTGTTGACAGTTTTATGGTATTGTGCCGACAATTTTATCAAAAACTATTGGTATTGATTAAGCTACCTGCTGACAGTTTTATCAAAAACTGTTGGTATTGCCTAGTCCACTTTAGACGAAAGTTTCTGGAACACTGTTGGAAAAACCATTTCCCTTTTCCTGACACGGCAATACTAAGAGATGCCGACGTGTATTAAAACCGTTGAATGTGTACTAATACCAACATTTTTATGGGATTTAAGGACAGCTAATGCCGTCCTTAAAACCCCAGTTTCCACTAGTGAACCCAAAAGGCATCATAACTTATTTTGAAATGGTCTAGGATCAATTCCAGGCCGTTTCCCATTAGTTTGAGGTATGTTCTTGAAACTTTTTTAAAATCCATTTACCTCTCGAATTTTTTGTTATATCTTAATGTTGGTTGTGTTGTGTTAGATTTTATAGTTTATAGCAAGTTTTTATAGGATTAGGGAAGGTTTTGGGTAAAAGTGTTGCCGATGTATTTCGCGTTTTTCGGTCATCATCTCCATTTTCCCGGTTACCTTCGATCATCGACTTGCACGAGATTGACGATACCTTGACAATGGGACAACTCATCGTGAAGTGGGGCACCTTTCTAAGCATCCATAATCAATGATGGGGGCTTAGGTTGAAAACCACCAACATCCCGATTGAACCTTTGCAGCAACTGGATGGAGGTTAAAGACGATTGTGTATGCTCCATTGTAAGAATTATAAAATAGTGTTTAGAAAGTTTGATGTGTTTTTTATGTATTAATAAAAGTTTAAGGACTATTGTAACT
Source organism: Impatiens glandulifera (assembly GCF_907164915.1). Lineage (NCBI taxonomy): Eukaryota > Viridiplantae > Streptophyta > Magnoliopsida > Ericales > Balsaminaceae > Impatiens > Impatiens glandulifera. The sequence continues at coordinate 133,007,321 of NC_061862.1, forward strand.
ATATCCCTTTTATAAATGGGAAGTTTTCTAATGAAATTAGTCGGTGATTTTATTCTCAATATTTAAGATTTTCTTTTCCTTATCTTGGGTTCTAAACCTTAACTCAAAAAACAAACGATTTCATGGTATCAGAGTAGGAAAACTTTGAAGATCAAGAAGTTGAAGATAAAAAAGAAGCGTTCAACAATAGTTCTTCGTCGTCAACCGATTATTCATAAACTGGAGATATAGAAGAAATAGTTAACGATAGTTCTTCAACGTCGACTAATTATTCGCTAACCGATCAAATAATGGCCGGAAGAAGCGATATGATAATGATCCATTGGCGATTCGGAACTCGGACAACACAGGGGCTATAATCTATACAACGATATTCAATGGTACAAATTACATTGGATGGAGCAGCGGTATCAGGTTATCTCAAAACTAGGATTTATTGATGGTACACTGGTTGTTCCAAAAGATGCTAAAGATTTTGATAGATGGAGAAAGATGGATTTCTTGGTAAGATCTTGGATTCTAAATACATTATCAGACGAAATTAAGGCAAATTATTCTTCAACCACAACAACAAAAGATCTGTGGATAGACATCAAAGAAAGATACCAAGAGAGCAATGGACCACAATCATTTCAGATTCAAAGGGCTATAAGCAACCTTAGACAAGGTGCACTTAGTCTTGAAAAATATTTTTCTAAACTGAAAAAGTTATGGGATGAGTTGTTAGTACTAGAACCATTGCCTTCTTGTGACTATGATCCAAGAACAATTTGTTGTTGTAGAATGGCCAAATTAGTGATACAACTTGATACTTCCAATAAACTTACTCGGTTTTTAATGAGATTAAACGAGTATTATGATAATGCTAGAAAACATATATTACTAATGGATCCTAAACCTAGAATAAATAGGGCATATGCGATGATGCAGAGTATAGAAAGACAGACAAAAGTCCAATCTTTGATTAATGATCAGAGTGAAATTTTTGCTATGACAATGAAAGATAATTCTGAACAGAAGAAATGGGAAAATGTAGCAAAAAACACAAGAAGTAGATGAGGTAATAACAAAACATACAAATATTCAAAAGGAGGTTCTTCTTTATATTGCGAACATTGCAGAACAGAAGGTCATGTACAAGAGGGTTGCATTAAAATCATAGGTTATCCTAAATGGTGGAAAGGTAATAGTGATTTAAAAGTGAAAAGTTCTAGTATCTCAACCAATACTATGAATGTTGTAAGCACATCATTTGCCTACTTTGAAGACCATATCAGAAGATTTATCCTCCTCCAAAGAGTTCAATAGTTCAGAAATTACAGTTGTTGTCAAAGAAGTAATGAAAGGATTGCTCAAAGAAGGAAATAGCAAAGAAAAATATTATGAAGGTATGTATCACTTTTATGATAACATTACTAATGCATGTAGTTTTAATGTGCATAGTAGTTATAAGAATAAACCTTTATGGACATTAGATAGTGGTGCTAGCTGTCATATTTGTTCAAACCAAAATATTATGACTGAAATTAAGAAAATTGATAACATACCTTTGTTTTTACCCTATGGAACAGTTAAACACGTTAAGCTAATGGGAAATGTTAGGCTTTCTGAAAAATTAAAATTGTATGATGTAATGATCATTAAAGACTTTAAATATAATCTAATTTCAGTGTCTAAACTTGAAAAAAGAAACTAAACTAGTTGTCAATTCTCTTCTTAGGGTTGTTTATTATAGGATGCTAGGGATAATTCTATCGTAGGGAAAGGAAACTCTAGTCAAAACCTATACTTACTTGATATAGATTCGGTGAATATGACTTTTAATTCATGTATTGATTACATGTTGTTACATGGAAGATTATGACATCCTTCTGAAACAGTATTACAACATGCATTTAATTTGAATAAAGATGATACATTTCATTGTGATATGTGTCCAATTTCAAAAATGAAAAGATTACATTTTAATTCTAGCATTTCTAAAACTGCTAAATGTTTTGAAATGATACACATAGATATTTGGGATCCTTACAAAGAAATATCTCTTATTGATTGCTCATATATGTTTATTATAGTCGACAATTTTAATAGGTTTACATGGACTTATATAATTAAAACTAAAGATACAGCAAAAACATGTTTTAATCAATTTTCATGCTATGATTAAGACACAATTTGAAACTTCAATCAAAATTATCAGGTCTGATAATGGTAGTGAATTTTTAAATCATGAACTGCAAAACTTTTTTAAGAAAAATGGTATTCTTCATAAAAAATCTTGTTCCTACACCCCACAACAAAATGGAGTAGTAGAACTCAAACATCAACATTTACTTCAAGTGGTACGAACTTTAATGAATCAATAAAAAATTTCTATAACTTTTTGGTCATTTTCAATTCTTATGGTGACTCTTGTTATAAATAGAATTCCTTTAAAAGTTTTAAACTAGGAAAGTCTGTTTTACAAATTGTATAAAACAAAACTTGATTTAGATAATCTTAAAGTTTTTGGGTGTTGTGTTATGCCAAAAATAATGCACCTCATAAAACAAAATTCGAACCTCGAGGTAAAAAATGTATTTTTATTTGATACTCTATAGGACAAAAAACTTGTAGAGTATTTGACATTTTAAATGAAGCTATTTTTGTCTCTAGAGATCTGATTTTTTTTTTATGAAAATAGGTTTCCATATCAAAAAGAATATGAACAAATAAACAAACAAACTATTTTTGTAGATACATATTACTTATTTTCAGATTCTGATGATGATTCATCTTCTTTTTGACATAAATGATACTAATACTTCTAATGATCAGTTAAACCAAAATGTTGAACAAAAATTTTCATCACAACCGAATCTTTCAGAAACTCAACATCAAATTTTTCCAGAAACAGGACAAGGAAAAAATGTAAGGGAAAGAAAGACACCTACTTGGCATGGTAATTACATTGTCAACACAAACACTATTTTAAAAAATAAAAACTCTTATACACCCAGCACTTTTCCTTATGTTACAAAATGTAGATATGTTAAACACTTAGAATTTTTGGGGAACATCTCTACAACTAAAGAACCAAAAAGTTTTTTTGAAGCCTCACAAATTGAACACTGAAAGAAGGCTATAAATGAAGAGTTGATAGCACTTAAAACTAATAATACTTGGGATTTAGTTGCACTTCCAAATGGGAAGAAACCAATCGGTTGCAGGTGGATTTATAAGACCAAACTTAACCCAAACGGTTCAATAGCAAAATATAAGGCGAGACTGATAGCTAAAGGGTACAATAAAAAAGATGGTATCGACTTCCACAACAGTTTCTCGCCGGTCGCCAAAACTGTAACGGTAAGAGTTTTAATTGCATTGATTGCTGCTAATAATTGGTTTTTAGAGCAGGTTGAGATAAACAATGCCTTACTTCATGGTGAATTGGAGGAAGATGTATATATGAAAGTACCTGAGGGGTACAATGAAAAAGCTGATAACAAGGTATGTCGTTTAAATAAAACATTGTATGGTTTAAAACAATCTTCCCGATAGTGGAACAAAAAAATTTCAAAAAAATGGTTGAATTTGGTTTTTTGCAATCTGTAAATGACACTTGCCTTTTTATTTTGAAAAAAAATGATTCTTTTATTACTTTATTAGTGTATGCGGACGACATACTAATAAGTGGTAATGATATGGATATGATTAAATCCATTAAGAATTATTTAAATAATTTTTTTCCATAAAAGATTTAGGAAAAGCTAGATACTTTCTAGGATTAGAAGTGTATCAAATTTGTCAAGGCATGTATATGAATCAACGAAAATATGTGTTAGATATTTTAAATGATACAAGTTTATCCGACTATAAACCAGCTCAAGTTCCTATGACTAAAGGGATAAAGCTAAATAATTCCAATAGCCCTGTTTTTACAGATCCTGAAAAATTCAGAAGGCTAATAGGAAGATTATTATATTTAAAATTTTCTCAACCGGATATTAGTTTTAGTGTACAACAATTAAGTCAGTTTATGCATAACCCCTAAATGATCACTGAGAAGCATCTTTACAAATTATTAGATATATGAAAGGAACAACTTCTTTGGGGTTATTTTATCCTTGTAAATCTGATTTATTGCTTGAGAGATTTTCAAACGCAGACTGGGCAACCTGCACATATACACGCAGATCAATAATTGGTTATTGTGTTAAAATTGGAGATGCACTTGTATCATGGAAAACAAAGAAGCAAACGATTGTATCCCGTTCTTCAGTGGAAGCAGAATATCGCAATATGGCAACAACTGTTTGTGAACTAAAGTGGATCAGTTATTTGCTCAAAGACCTACATATTGATGTCAAATTGCCTATTTCTATAAAGTGCGATAATCAAGTTGCTACCCATATCACGGAGAACCCCGTCTTTCACGAAAGAACAAAGCACATAGACATCGATTGCCACCTTGTTCGAGATAATTTCAATCAAGGTTTTATCATACCAAAATATGTCTCTACAAAAATTCAGCAAGCTAATATTTTTACAAAGCCATTGGATTGTACAACATTTTATACTCTCAGAGACAAGATTAATCTTAGAGACATTCATCTTGAGGAGGGGATGTAAGAATTATAAAATATTGTTTAGAAAGTTTGATGTGTTTTTATGTATTAATAAAAGTTTAAGGACTATTGTAACTTTATCCCATTTATAAATGAGAAAATTTCTAATGAAATTAGTCGGTGATTTTATTCTAAATCTTCAAGATTATCTTTTTCTTATCTTGGGTTCTAAACCCTAACTCAAAGAAACAAATCATTTCAACCCTTCCCAACAGAGACGACTAAGCTCTAACCCGCCTTGCGACCGAGACAACCAATGGATTGGTTCCTGATCGAGGATTCAACGCTAACTTAGGTCGCGACTAAGAAATATTGACATCTAGCCTAATTTATTATCAAGTGTTCGACTGAGGAAGCAACTCCTTGTCCGACCGAGAATTTTGAGTCGTTTGGTCTTCCTCGCGATAAAGGAATTTCACCCACAATTGAGAAAACTTCTCCCATCCGACTAAGGTCACGACCAAGAAATTTATGTCCATATGACGAGGATCCCTCCTCCACACGACAAAGGGAAGAAGCCACATGACTGATGCTAGTGATTGGCACCTGTTTCCCATACCCGCGACCCACGCTAGATTCGATGTCTGACTCGATGACTCCTCGTGCCTCGTTTGTTTGTAATTTATTTTATTTTTTTACATTTTTATGCCTCATTTGATTGTTCTAAAATCTATAAATATTAAAAAATTGTTGAAAATAATATTTTAAACAAAAACAAAAAATATTTTTTTTACTTAGAACCTCTTTGGCCTATTTTTTAACATTTCACTATTTTATTTGCTTGCGTCCATAATTTAATTTTAAAACTCCAAATAAGTACGAGGTTGATTTATTTATGTTCACAAACTTAATTTGTGATTATAAAAATTTTAAATTTTATTTTAGGAATTTGTAAGCACTAAAAATATACACTCTAGTTTATAATATTAAAATAATTATTTTGAATTATTTTTAAATAAATAAGATCAAAATAATTAACCCCATGGCTAAAAACCTATTTAAAACAATTAATTATTGAGTTAATTAATCAAATGAAATAAGAGTTAAGGCCAAAATAAAAAAATATAATTATTTGGGATAAATGTTGTACCCATAATGTCTTAAAATAATTTTAGAAAAATAAAATGACAAAAATAAATAATTTTGATGAATTATTGTATCAATTTCATCTAAAGAGAATTATTTATTTAAATCATATAAATATACAACAACAAAATGTTAAAATATTTACCATATTTATTTTAATATTTAGTGTATTTTAAAAGATCAAAATTAAGGTCAAAAGGGTGAAAGAAAAATCAATTTCAAATAAACACTTAAGGTTTTAAATACAAACAAATATCAATAATCCAGTGCAGCCGAAATCTATAAGATTCTCTATAGAAGGATTTATGGTCATCGGATGAGCGCTGAATTTTCATTCAGCGCCCAGGAACGCTCTACGTAGCCCGTTGTAGCCGAGGAGACGTGTGCCTGGGCCACAATAGATTAGGAGATAGCCGTTAGCTGAAACATTAACGGACCGTCCAATGCCAACAGTATCAAGACGTAACGCCAAACACAGGAGAAACAACGCCGTTTTTGGCTCCGATCACCTTCTTCATCGCGACGTTGTCTAGATAAGGATGAAGAACCCGTGATGATTTTGGTTTTTTGGAACTCAGTCATTGGTCCACCAAATGAGCTAATTCAAAGCCCAGAATGATCACTTTATGATGGTGATCATTCTCCCTATAACTGTAGGCTTCGTCATTGCCTATTCCAATGACTACAAGCCAAGAATAATCAAAATCCATCAATGGCATTTGACTGATTCAACCCACTTGGCTTCTCCAATCGACTTAGGATGAGTATAAATACCCCCCTCAAGTCATTATGAAGATAAGGAACCAACACACAACCCTTAAATCGAAGAAAAACAAAATCTGTCATTAAAGCTTCAAAGTTTCGAATTTTTCGATTATTCTATTTAAGGCCTTAAAGTTTGGATCTGAGCATCCAGAAAGCAATCCTAAGGATCAAGGAGTGTTCTCCAATCCTTGATAATGTTCCAATCAACCTCTAATTCATATTTACAATTTGAATTTGAAATTTTTATATTTCAAATTGTATAAGCTTGTATGCTTGTTGTTATGGTGTTTTATAGTTGAGAATTCATCACAAGATGATTTATAAACTATCATGATATGATATAACCGATTAATCGATCTAATTAATAAAAACCCAAAATTGAATTTCAAAAATAAAAAAAAAACGAATTTGCTATTCTTTGGTTAATTCGGTTGAATCACAGGCCAGAAAGCTTTCCAACATGATTGTAATGATGTTAGACAACTATTTGGATCATGTTTGATCCATCCCGATCATATTTGATCAAAATCAGAATTTTAAAAATAAAATGAAAATTTTGAGTTCTTAAATTGGTCAAAACGAATAGCCAATGTTCTTGTTTTGGTATCAATCAAGTATATGTAATATAAGGAAGTTATTGGATAGCTCCTTTCACTTCAAAACAACTTTAAAATAAAAAAACTCGATTTTTGATCACAAACTGTTTTGAACAAATTGATCATCATCTAGGTCGATCCATACCTTGAGATGATGATCAACACATTCTTAGGAATTTTGTGAAGCTATCCAAGCTCTTAGATCAAAGATTAGAGCTAAAAAAAATAATTTAAAAAAATGGATCCTTCTGTTCTTGAGGATCGAGGCTTGTGAGCATATGACCGAGAGATTCAACCAAGGATCCTCGGTCCGGACCGAGAAAATCGAGTTAGGACTGATGTTCTTAAATTAGGACCAAGACATAGGGCCGATGTTCTTGAGCTAGGACCGACAGATCCGACCGAGGATTCTCACCTAAGACCAAGAGGTCTGAGTCCGGGACCAAGACTCCCAAGACCTAGGACCGAGAGGTCTAACCTTAGGACCAAGATGTCTGAGTTCGGGACCGAGATTCTCGAGACCCAGGACCAAGAGAATCAACCTTAGGACTAAGAGGTTTGAGTCCGGGACCGAGACTCCACCAAGGACCGAGAGGCCTAACCTTGGAACTGAGCATCCCAAGCTTCAGACCGAGAGCTCTTGAGCCCTAAACAGAGAGGTTTATACACCTCGACCGATAAACCTAGCCCCAAGCTAGTCTAGGACCGATAAGTTTTTATACATAGACCAGTAAGATCAGCCAAGGATTGAGAGTTCTTAGCACCTCGACCGAGAGACTCTATTACTCAGACCGAGAGCTCCCGAGCCCAAACTGAGGGTCTCCGAACCCAGACCGATAAAAACGAATCTCAGACCAGGACTCCGGTCCTAAGGCCTATTTGGTTTCACTTTTAAAATCAAAAATTATTTTTGGAATTTTGGGACTCCAAATCATTTTCTAAAAATTCCGAAAAAATTAGAAAATGCATTTTAAATATTTTGGGATGTTTCCACAAAATAATTTCGACAAAGGCTTGTTTGATGATTATTTCTAAATCTTAATTCCTTTAAAATTATTGATATTCTTCAGGTATTTCCACCATAGTTATCATCTGCAACATGTACTAGCATTTTAAATATTGTTGTTTCAATATTTTAAATAATGCTAAAACTTAGAAGCATGACTAGGACCAGAAAATAATCAGTTAAAACTCAAACGTTATACAACCGATTTTTCAAAAAGTCAATTTTATAAGTAGAAACCGTTTTTAAAACAGGTACAGAGGTTGAAGCGCAAAACCCTTTTTCTAGTATTACCAAACTACGAACTAAAAGAAAATTCTAGTCAATACGTTTGTATATGTGCCAACTTTTATTGATTTTCAAAAAAATCAATTGGTAAATCTGTTTCAAAATAAATAATTTTTAAATTAATTATGTTTAATTAACTAAAACTAATGGATTTTTAAATCAAATTGAAATTTGATAAATGCTATGATTTTTTAAAATTAAACCCCCGAAAAAACTGTCAGGAATTAATGATATCTTTTAAAATAATATTTTATTTTAAGAAAATTTCTAAAACGCAAACCGAGGTTGAACTTCTCGAATCTTAAACTTTTTACCAGGAACTCGCTCCAAAGGAGATCTTTTTAGGGTTACAAAATTCTTTTTAATTTGCAAAATTCACCATTTATTCTCTAAACGATATTTATTTTATTGTATTTCTTTTAAACTTTTCTTAAAATTTACACTAGGATAGGGATTATGGTAGAGAGTGAATAAATTGAATAATTATGAATAAAAAGTGTAAGAATTATTTCTAAAAATTGTCAAATAATTTGTAGTAAGATTTCTTGTTTGGGACAGACTCGTGATAGATAGTGTTGAAGTCATTTATCATAGTTAATTAAATAGAATTTTTTACAATGCAATTTTTTTTCCAAACATTCTTCAATTTTATTTGTTTCTTTTATTTTAAATTTAACTAAATATTTTAAAAGTAATATTTTTTTTAACGAAGAGAGAACTAACATAACACCTATAACCAAGACCTCTGCTTAAATTCAAAATGTTTACCGATAGAATCAAACTCGTGACATTTTGCTATTTTAAACTGACTTTTACCATTGAACTAACTTGATAGGGTAATATTAATAATATAATATATTATGAAGTAAATAAATATAGATAATTAAAGTGATATATACTTAGCATTAATTTTAATATTTTTATATATTATTTACTAATTATATAAGTTATTAAGTACAATGAAAAAGTGATTATTAAAGTACAAAGATTAATTATATATTAGTAGGTATAAAAAAATTGTACATCGATCTTGAATGTTGAACCTACATTAGGCCAATTATAAGTTTTATGGTTCAAATATTCAGAGCTTCTTTGATGGTAGTTATTTAGAATTATTTTCAATAAAAAAATTATAATATTAAATAATTTTTTAACAATTAAATCACTTAATCAATTAAAATATTTTTATTTTATTTATATAAAAAAATAAATTTTATATATAAAATAATATTTAAAGGTCAATTATTATTTAAGTTTCAAATTTGAGTATTTTTTTTATTACATTCTCTAACTTTGAATTTTGATATCGAATTATTATAATTTTAATCATTTTGAGACTTTTCTCAAATAAGTGTAAAATTTTTGTTTTTATAATTAATTTATCACATTTATAAAAAAAATAGGAAAAAAACTTACTTAGACGTATGTACTAATAAAATGTCATTTAAACATATGTACTATCAAAAATTAGCTCATTTAGCCTTTTTTAATAACCATGATTAATTATTAATAAATTTTCTCTCCTTCTTTTTCATTAATTAAACTAGGTAATTTATTTTATTATTAATTTATTTTATTATTTTAATATTAATTTCTCTTTTACATTTCATCTTTTTTTTATTAGTTTTTATTTCTCATATTTCTTAAATTCTCATTTTTTTTAAAAAATTAACAACTTATTTATAAATTTTATGTTTTACTGTAATATTTTTTTGAAGGGTTTTATCTTATTTAATTTAATATAATAAAAATGAAAAGGGTTTTTTTCTTATTTAGTTTAATATAAATATAAATGAAATTAATAATTTGTTATTTAATTTTTATTCACGGACTTATATTAGTAGTAAAAGAATTGTTTTGTCTAATATTTGATTATTACTCTTTTAGTATTTGATGAATGAGTTTTTATTATTATTCAATTCTTAATTCTTAATTAATTTATTTTTGTGTTGAAGGATTTTTATTGTTGAAAGAATTTTCATTGTTATATTCAATTATTGGGATCAAACAATTTTAAAATAATTAATAATTAATGTGAATATAAAAAAATATATATAAAAAAGAAGAAGAAATATAAAGTTAAAATAATTAATATGAATGCTCATATATAAAATAAAATTAAAACAATCAATCATAAATACTCATATAAAAATAATAAAAAAGATAAAAATAGAGAGTTCATTTATTAGTAATAAATGAAAAGGGAAAAGAGAGAAAATATATTAATATTTAATTAATAAATATATAAATTTAAAAATAAAAGTTAACCATAGTTATTATAAGAGGCTAAATGAGCCAATTGTTGATAGTACGTATTGTATAAGTACGTACGTTTAAGTGAGCTTTTTGAAGCTTTTTTTCAAAAAGATATTTATTTACATATTTTTGAATATTTTTTTAAGCTAACTATTTTATTTTGAGATCTACGCATTTAAATTATCGTGTTTGAGTGATTAGAAAAATATGTGATGAGAAAATTTGAAAAGTGATAAATTTAATGTTTGTAATTTTGAAATAGTATCTTTATGATTAATTTAAATATTTTTTAAAATATATGTATTTAATGTCTTACCGAATATGATGTCTTATAACAGGTTAAAAATATTAAAGAATGAGAGAATTTTTTTTATAAATGTGATAAATTAATTAAAATTAATAAATTATTAAGTTAAAATAAGCATTTAAGAGAAATTTGAAATAATTAAAATTATGATAGTTTAAACATTATATATACACGATATAATTCAAAATTTAAATCTAACATTTTCATCTTTAACAATTAGACTAGTATTTGAATAATCTAACTCAAATATATCTAATTTTTTCATCAATCAATATTTAAATTTATAATTCAATCTCTTACATATAACAAGATCAAACAAACTTAATGTTAATGTGCTATACATTTGTCATGAACTTTATATTATTAATATTAATATATAAACTCTTGGTTCATGTAAGGTTACTTGAAAACTATTTTTATGATAAAATTTATTATTTAGGTTTAAATATTATTATTTATATTTAAAAAAATGTTATACATAATAACAAATCATCAATATTTTGTTATGTTTAATTGATTATTTAATAGAAAAAATGACTTGTTGATATGATTTAAAAGAAAATATTTACTCATATTTATTTTATGGGTGGTTAGTAACACCTCCCACCCTTATAAAGTGATGTTAAATTATTTATGAATACCAAAAAGAAAAAGTATATATATTAATTAACTTAGGAGAGTTTAATTTGATGCAAATTAGATTATTTTCAAATAAATTATAGGAAAAAAACTCACTTAGACGTATGTACTTGTACAACTAGCTCACTTAAATGTATGTAATAATAAAAAGTCATTTAAATGTACGTACTATCAAAAATTGGCTCATTTAACCTCTTTTAATAACCATGGTTAACTTTTATTTTTAAATTTATATATTTATTAATTAAATATTAATATATTTTCTCTCTCTTTCCTCTTCATTTATTATTTCATTTATTACTAATAAATGAACTCTCTATTTTTATCTTTTTTATAATTTTTTATTATTTTATATGATTATTTATGATTGATTATTTTAATTTTATTTTATATATACGAGCATTCATCCTTAATTATTTTAACTCTATATTTCTTTTTATATATATATATATTTTTATATTCACATTAATTATTAATTATTTTAAAATTGTTTGATCCTAATAATTGAATATAACAATCAAAATTCTTTCAATAAAAAAAATCCTTCAACAAAAAAATAAATTAATTAAGAATTGAATAATAATAAAAAACTCATTCATCAAACACTAAAAGAGTAATAATCAAATATTAGACAAAACAATTCTTTTACTACTAATATAAGTCGTGAATAAAAATTAAATAAAAAATTATTAATTTTATTTTTATTTATATTAAACTAAATAAGAAAAAACCCTTTTTCATTTTTATTATATTAAATTAAATAAAAAAAACCTTCAAAAAAATATTATAGTGAAACATAAAATTCATAAAAAAATTGTTAAATTTAAAAAAAAAATGAGAATTTAAGAAATATGAGAAATGAAAACTAATAAAAAAAAAGATGAAATATAAAAGAGAAATTGATATTAAAATAATAAAAAATTTAAAAATAAAATAAATTACCTAGTTTAATTAATGAAAAAGATAGAGAGAGAAAATATATTAATATTTAATTAGTAAATATATAAATTTAAAAATAAAAGTTAACCATGGTTATTAAAAGAGGCTAAATGAGCCAATTTTTGATAGTATATATGTTTAAATGATCTTTTATTAGTACGTCTAAGTGAGCTAGTTGTACAAGTATATACGTCTAAGTGAGCTTTTTTCCTAAATTATAATCCTATTAACTATTATTTTCTCAATCTCATGATTCATATTTTTAATAAAAATATTAATAAATGCTTTAATCATTTGCTCTAAATAATTTAAATAAATCCCTCTAAATCAAACAAGTTCAAATCCCTTTCTTTATTCAGACAATCTAAACTTTATTCAAATAATTCAAAAATTCAAACAAACTTCAAATAATAATCTACTCAAACAAGCCCTAAATATTTGAAAAATAAAGGAGCCAATAATCAAATCATTACACAGCTTGCATTCAACCAAAAACTAGCCGTTTGAGAACTTTCAAATTTTCCTTTTTGTTTTTACCTACTCTCTCCAACGGTCAAGTTTAAAAAAGTCAAATGTTTACGTTACTATTCCCTCTTTTTAAACCTCTCTCATTTCTTCTTCTTCTTCACATCACTCTCTCTTTCTCTAAGAAACCTCAAAATTCTCAAAAACAAAAACAAAAAATCCATGGCTTTCGATTCTAACCATTTCACCCACAAAATCTTCCTTCTTTGCAACTACATCCTTCTAGGAGCCGCTTCAAGTTGCATTTTCCTCACCCTTTCTCTCCGTCTAATCCCTTCCCTTTGTGGGTTTCTTCTAATCCTCCTCCACATTCTCACCATCGTCGGAGCAATCTCCGGCAGTGCCGCCGCATCATCTTCTTCCTCCACCACCGGACGCAGGTGGTACGGTGCCCATATGGTTGCCACAGTTCTAACTGCTATATTTCAGGGATCTGTGGCTGTTTTGATCTTCACAACTACTAAGGAATTCCTGGGTAGATTGGATTCTTATGTAAGAGAAGAAAATGGTGCGATGATATTGAAGTTAGCTGGTGGGTTGTGTGTTTTGATATTTTGCTTGGAATGGGTTGTTCTTACTTTGGCGTTTTTCTTGAATTATTATGCATTTGTTGAGAGTGGGAATTCTGGTAATTCAGTCAAGTTGGGAAGTTCAAAGGCGAGAGCTTTTAATCAAGAAGAGGAGATGAAGGGTGATCTTCCATTCCCATTTCAAGTTTAATCAATCTTAAGTTAATTTAATTCAATTGATGAATCAATGATAGGGATTGATTGATCTTCTTAATTCATTTCTCTCTCTCTCTGTTTCTTTCTCTGTTCATGTTCATGTTCATGTTCATGTTCATGTAAAAGAGAAATTATTATTATATATGTAAAAGAAAGTGGTTTATTATATTATTCTTATTAATCTATAGATTCAAAATGCATATCTTATACTAGATTAGAAATCCCATATGCTATTTCCGAAAGATAGCTCTTCTTGAAAACTAGGAAGTTTATAAGATGAATATAACATATCATCATAATGATCATCATCATTAACCAAAGCAGCAGAAGCAGAAGTAGAAGCAGAGGCAGAGACAACAGGATCTTGCATTTCTATCAATGTTTCCCAATTGAAATCCTCCTCTTGAAGAATAGTATGATTCTCTTGTGCATGGTTTTCAATGTTCACCTCAGTTTTCCCATCATCTCCTTTTATAATCCCCATTTGCTGTAGAAACTCATTCAGATCAATCTGAGGCTTCTCTATAGCAGCAGCCATAGGTGTATCAGAAACAATTTGAGTCTCTGGTTGATGTTTTTTCAAGATTCCATTTTGCTTAAGCTCTTGTAACTTCTGATGAATAGCATGAACACTTGGTTGTGCACTTAAATTAAGCCATCCAATTGGGTTATGAAAGGATTTAGGAACAACCATATGTGATTTGGAAGAAGGAAACCATTTGAAGAGTTTTTGATTTCTTTTGTTGAAATGATCAGAATGGAGATGAGGAAGGTTTAGGTATGCATCTGAACCATAGAGGTTTCTAGCTGCTTCATCATAAGCCATGGCTGCTTCTTCAGCTGTTGAGAATGAACCTAACCAAAGACGGGTTCTTTTTTTTGGTTCCCTTATTTCTGCTACCCATTTACCCCATGTTCTTTGGCGAACTCCTCTGTAACCACATGAAGCATTTTGAGGACCACCTTTTCCTCTTGGAGGTCCTTTTTTCCATGGTTTTTGAGGTGGGGTGGTGGTGGATATTGCCTTTCTGTAATTCTCCATTGAGATTTGAGATGATATTCAAGTGTGGAAGTATTGAAGATGAAATTTTAGAGTGTAAATATAGAGTGAACTGTGAAGTGTGAGCGGGGTTAGTTTGATTTAATTGTTGTCACGATTTGCTTCAAAGTCCCCCACCATGTGATCTCAATTCTGTGATACTGGTATCATCTATTTTTTCTTGTTTTTTATTTTTATTTTCTTGAGTTTTGAGAGGATGGGAATTGGAGGACATTATAAAATACATAATATCAAACTAAAATAACATTATTAAATTAAATAAATAAAATTATGAGTAGTGATAGGAAGAGAGAATTTAAGGGAGGAACGGGGGAGTGAATGGTGTGTCACTACATCACTGTTTGAAAAATGATAAAATGTGAGGAGAGAGAAGAGAGAGAAATTTTGTTATTTTTTTGGCTAATCAAATTGCGTCATATCATTCTCTCTCATTCCCTCCTCAAGTTCTCTCTCCTAATCATTTCTCTAAAATTATTAATGTGTTTTAGTAATCCTAATCATTTCTCTAAAATTATTAATGTGTTTTAATAAGTAATATTTTTATCTATTTTAAATGTTTCAAAAAGATATTATTTCAATTAATAAAGTTTTGTTTCTTATTTATATATATATATATATATAATACTAGTTTGTAACTTTGTAATTAAGGACACCCTTTCATTTTATTTATAAAAATTATAAATAGTTAATTCTCAATATCATAATAATAAAACTTCTTCATTCTTTATTAAAAATTAATTATGTATATATAACTATGAATATTATTATTTCGGGTTAATGATAAAACTAATTTCTATTATATTTATTAACATAAAATATAATAAATAAAAAATTACAATACAATCAGATATTTCTAGATCCAATAATGTCTCAATCAAATCACAATTAATCTATAATCTTTTTTTTTACTCCAAGGGATTTGTATGGATTTCGGTTTAATAAACATCTTAGATTTTTATTTTTAATATTTCTAACAGGTTGACTATCATATATTTATATATGTCATAATTCTCTTTATAAGAGAAAATAATTATCTAATATATTTTGAATAATTCAATAAGTTACAAAAAGCTTCTAAATATTTTGAATGGTAAAAGTTTCTTTTTAAAGAAATTAAAAATTTTAAATTCAATGTTCTATATATGATACCAACCATAGAACAACATAAAAAAAAGTTCATATACTAAATGGAATATGAATTATAATTGACAGAAAGATTAAGATTATGGAAGTATCATATAAGTTAGCCCTAGGCTATATATAAATAAATAAAAGAAATATTGGTTAATGTGGCAAATTAAAAGAGCCTTAAATTAATTAGGGTTATGGAATCATATATATATTGTATTATCTTCCTCGGATCCTTACAATATTGAAGCAGTAAATGTTTGATGATAAATTGCACCTCAAAACATTAGCCATTTTCACGAGCTAGAATGAATTCACATGTCATCACAATTTTTACCCAACCTGACTCCCGAGAAGAGAGAGAGAGAACTAATTAGATATTACCTTATTCTTCTACCTTCTCATGTTCTTCACATGTCCTCTCTCTATATATATAATATATATACAAATATATGTATTTTTAATAAAAATATATTATATATTATTTTCTTCTCCATAGAAAAACCAATTTAGAAAGAAAAAAAATGCCCGTTTGATGCTTATACTGATTGTTCACTATGAATTAATTGAACTTAAGTTCATTTTGAGGTCATCTTAAATGTATAATAACTTTATTTTATGGGTTTTTCATTATTTTTATTCATATAGATAACATTTTTTGAACTTACTTATAAACCCACGTACAAAATAATTTTAAATGACACTCAAAATTTGGGTTGAACTTTTTTTTTTCTTTAAAGTTAACCTCATAAAAATGGTAAATATTGTTGTATCTTCTAATTGTAATTTTTTTTTTTAAATTTATTATATTATTTAATATTTAAATTCTTGATCGGTCGTTTTGATTTTATAGATGTTATTTTATATTACTTATAAACTAACCTTATATATATATATATATATATAATTCTTTTGTATTAAAGAGAATTAATTTCTTATTAATAAAAATATATTTGATTACATTTAGTTTTATCATAAATAATTAAGAGTCACTCAAAAACTTAAGAACACAGATTATGCAAAATGGAGAATAATTATTTGTCCTAATCTTTTATTTTTTTTAAAGAAATTATTTGTTATAAAATCCAAATGAGAGTTGATTATTCTATATATCAAATTATATAAATAATTTATAAAAATAAAACTTTCAATAAAAAAAATCTATACTATCGTTCAATTTGTTAAGAGTTTTATCAAAGACGAACTCATTTGAGTTTCTAAACAATAAGGGTTGAAGTCAAGCAAGTCAAACGAATCAATGAAGGTTAATAAACAACACTAGAAAATGTCTGCCAACAAATAATGAGAAGATAAATATAGGAGTCTTCCTTATGAAAGATCAAATCTAATAACTCTTTATTAAAAAAAATGAAAAATAACTTTAGATTCAATTATATCGTCTCATTTTCTTCTAAGAATGAGACGGATACGAACTTAAGAAATGATCATTAACACAATCAGAGGGTATGAATAACAAATGAGCCACCAAAGATTGAGAATATTATTCGGATTATAAAAATCCGAGACGAAAAAATTGATCTAACTAAATAGACTAAATAGGATGTCAAACTGAATAAAATGTCACACCAACTCAAATTTGAGGAATGAAATGAGAAACGAAACATCTTCTAATGCTATAAAAAAAACATCATTCAAAAAGAAAGAAAGATTAATCTTTCAACTTTTCTAAAATATATTTTTTGTGAGAGAGAAATGAGAATGTTGAGATCATATTTCTATATTAAAATGAAATATATAGTTGTAATTTATTATGTTAATTTTTTTTTATTAAAATAAAATGGTTAGATGATATAGTTTAAATAACATTTGAAATGTATATTCATTAGTACTTTTTAATTTTTTAATTACATTGTCATTTATTCACTTAATTTAAGTAAATTAATGAGCGAATGTTTTTAATTAAGTATAATTTAATTCATTTTTATTTATCTTAGTTTGAAAATTTATTATTATTAAAAAATATATTTTATAGTAAGTATGAGAGAATAAATTATTGAGGAGAGATTGTAACCCCGCATGCATCTATCTCTCGTCCCATAGCTTTGCACGTGCTACAGTCAAGCGGACGCGTGTCAATATGGAGGAATGTCGCGGGATGACTCGAGATTCGATGCGTTTCAACCTTGGTTTTGTTAGAGAATAGAGAAAAGAGAAACTAGAGTTTTATTATTGATGAATAATATGGAAATAGAAAACAATGAAAGACTTATATATAAACCAACAAAGAGACTAAATAATAAAATATATAAAGTAAAGGTCTAAAATGCTAATATCCCCGTCAAACTCATGATGCAGCAGCAATGAGCATTGAGAGTTTGGTAACAAAAAAACGAAAACGAGAAGAGGATAGAGCTTTGGTGAATAAGTCGACGATCTACACAGAGGAAGAAACAAATGGCAATGTGATGGTACCGATTGCAAAGTGATGTCGAACAACATGACAATCACGCTCGAAGATCCAAGGAAGAAGAGGAAGAAAGGAGAAGGCTCTGAAACTGAGTTCCCCGAAGATATCAGAGAATATGAAGAACAACACTCCAATGAACTATAGTAGGCGCAGTAACAAATTGACTAACAATGTGTATAGCATGAGCAATATCAGGACGGGTGATGATGAGGTAAACCAATCTGCCAACAATAGTACGATACAAGGCTGGATCTGGAAAAGGTGAGCCATCGGTTATGGAATATCGAACATTGGTTTTAATTGGAGTATCCACAACCTTATTATCAGTAAGACGAGCACGATCAAATATATCACCTATATATTTTGACTGAGATAAAATATACCCCTTTGGAGATGAAGCAACCTCAATCCCAAGGAAATAACGTAGCATCCCCAAATCTTTCATCGCAAAACTATGAGCCAACTCGGATTTCAAGAGCCAATCCCGTCAATATCATCACCTGTAATAATCATATCATCAACGTATAAATATAGAAGAATACAACCTCAATCTGTTCACTTGATGAACAATACCGAATCATGATGACTACGATGAAATCCTATTGAAGTGATCATAGTAGAGAATTTATCAAACCAAGCGCGTGGTGCTTGTTTAAGCCCATAGAGAGCTTTCCGGAGCCTACAAACTTCACCAGGTTTGAGAGGGACACAAAGTGGAGGAACCATAAAAACTTCTTCTTGAAGACATCTGAGTTATATTCCACCCACGAACGGAAGCGACGGCAATAAGATTGTGAATTGTTTTCATTTTCGCAACTGGGGAAAAAGTTTCCTCGTAATCCATGCCATATTCTTGAGAAAAACCCCTCGCAACGACTCGGGCTTTATATCTCTCAATAGACCCATCAGACTTAGTTTTGATTTTGTATACCCATCGAGAACCAATAGGTCGTTTTCTTGATGGTAAAGAAACCAAATCCCAAGTATGTGTTTGATGTAGTGCTGCAAGTTCCTCAGTCATAACAAACTGCCAAAGAGGATCAATAACAGCCTCTTGATAGGACGATGGCTCACACAAACAATGAATAGATGCTAAAAAGGAAGCAAAAGATGTAGAGTAACATGAATAAGAAAAATCAGGAAGTTTGGTTGATTTACGAGGTGGAAGATCCACATAATCGGGAGGAGATTGAGAGACCGTGGAGGGAGGAAGATATGTGTCAGGAACTGTAGTACTAGAGTCTGTAGTAGGAAGTGTCACCTCTGTAGTACTAGAATCTGTAGTAGGAGGTGTCACCTCATCATCAACCGTAAAAGGATCAATACTAACAAAGTCTAGGTGAGTCATATCATGAGAATTTATAGGAATGGGAAAAAATGGAATATGCTTAAGAAACGTAACATGACGGGAGACATATAATTTTTGACTGACGGGATCAAAACAACGATAACCTTTCTGTCCTATCTCGTACCCCAAGAAAACACATATTACAGATCATGAAGTCAATTTGCTACGCTCAACGTGTGGACGTAATACAAAACAAGCAGAACCAAAGACATGCAATGAGGAATAAGCAAGAGCATATCCTTGAACGGTGACAAACCTGAGTTGTGAGATGTTGGAATCATATTAATAAGATGTATAGTAGTGAGGATGGCTTCACCCCAAAAGACACTAGGAACATTGGCAGACAATGAGAGAGAGCGAGTTGTTTCAACAATATGTCGATGTTTTCTTTCTGCAATGCCATTTTGTTGAGGGGTGTCTGAACAAGAACTCTGATGAAGAGTTCCGTCAGAAGCAAGTAACCTAGAGAAATCATTAGAGGTGTATTCCCCACCCAAATCACAACGAAAGAATTTAATGACAGATGAATACTGAGCTTTGACAAGAGCTCTAAAAGTATGAAATATACATAAAAATTCAGAACAACATTTCATAAGAAAAACCCAAGTATAACGAGTACAATCATCAATAAACGAAACATAATAGCGGGAACCCCCTTTAAGAGGTAAAGGAGAAGGTCCCCACACATCAGAATGAATTAGGTCAAATGGAGCAAAAGATGAAGATAAACTTGTTTTAAAAGGCAAAGCTGAAAACTTAGCAAGTTTACAACCACTACAATCAGAAACATCATCAGTTTTCAAATCACCTAAAACTCCAATAGAAGCCAAAAATTTTAAACGGGATCCCGAAATATGTCCTAAACGAGAATGCCATAAATAAAAGGTAGAAGAAGAGAGACTCAAATGAAAAGATGTCAAATCCACAATAGAAGTAGCACTAGTAGCTATTTTTAGTGCTTCAAGTTCATCCAACACATATAATCCTCCTCTCCTATGGCCTGTCCCAATCAGCTTCTAAGAATGTGGATCCTACACATAACAAGTGGAATTAGAAAAGAAGACGGAATATCCCAAGTCACACAATTGACTAACCGAGAAAAGATTTAGGGTAAGACTTAGAATATAATAGACATCTGAAAGAGTTAAATTGTGTGTATTAATAGAACTGACTCCTACTAATGGAATATGGGTACCATCAGTTGTTGCAACCGAGATAGACGTGTTTGGTGACAAAGAATCAAAAGAAGACAATTCAGGAGACATATGATGAGAGGCCCCAGAGTCTAGAACCCAAACAGAAGAATATATACCTGAGGGAGCAGAGATATTAGAAGAAGACAAACCGACATGAGAAAATGATGGCATGGCATGAGGTTGCGAAGCGAGAAACCTTTGGAACTGCTCAATCATTGATGGATCTATAGGAGGTGGAGTCAATACACTACTATCTTGGAATGCTTGACTTGTAGGTTTCTAGGGGCAAATGAGATGATGATTGTGGAGGGCGTCTTTGTGATTGATGTTGTGGTTGCGATTGTTGTTGTTGTTGCGGTTGTTTTACCTTTATTGATTAACAAAGGACATTGACCTTTCCAGTGACCTTTCTTCTTACAGAAAGCACATTCATCCATAGCCACTCGTGAGTTCAATCGATTCGGATGATTACCAAAGGGATTATGTGGAGTTGCAAGAACGAATGAAGTAGATGTTGGGTTATGCTCTTTGTTAGGTCGAGTCTTGATTCGTATCTCCTCAGCTATCAACTCATGGACAACCGAATAACTGAAGGCAAAGGGTTCTGATGCAAGATTGATCCACGCAAAGTTTCGAAGTTAGATCGAAGAGCAACCAAAACTTGAACTAAGCGTTGTTTCTCTCGATGTGTGATGTAAGGTGCCAATACTCGTAACTCCTCAGACTCGGTAAGAGCCAATTGATCCCACAAATCAGACATGGAGGAATAAAAATATTGGATACACAAATCATTATGCTTGAGTGCACGAATGTTCGTTTCCAACTGAAATTGTCGGGCAAAATTAGACTATGTATAAAGACGAGCAAGATGGTCCCAAACGTGCTTGGATGTATCGTACTTTGCCAACTGAACCCCAATCGAATGTGTGATGGAATTGTTTATCCACGTGATGATCTTTGAGTTATCGGTCTCCCAAACATCGAACATTGTTGCATAAGTCTCTGCAGCCTTATCAGTAGGTGGCATTTCTGTACCCGTAACATAACCCCACATCGATTTTCCCTTCAAAAAAAATTTCATCACATAGCTCTAATATGAATAATTTTTCCTATTCAACTATACACTAATAGACTGAAGAGAATCGTCTTTACGAACAGCCATAACGAACAAGCAAACGAGATCCAAGCGACAAAGGAACCAAACAAACAAAATCCCTAATTCACAAGCCAATAAACAAACCCTAGGAGCTGCAATCAATCAGTGCGGAAGAAAAACAACCGTAACAGATTAATCATTCGATGTAGAAGCATAAGAATCGTTGCAAAACCCTCGATCCCAACAAATCAAGCCCTATAAATGAATGGTGGCTCTGATACCATGTTAAAGAATAGAGAAAAGAGAAACTAGGGTTTTATTATTGATGAATAATATGGAAATAGAAAACAATGAAAGACTTATATATAAGCCAACAAAGAGACTAAATAATAAAATATATAAAAGTAAAGGTCTAAAATGCTAATAGGTTTGTGTGTCAGACATCTTTTAAAATGAAACATTTAGTTTTTAAAAGATTATGAAAATAAATAGAGCGGTAAGAAATTAATTATGTAAAAATAATTAATCATTTGTTCAAATTTTAATAATTTGGGGGCTAAATAATAATTTAACCCGAACCCGATTTAAATTAATTAAATAACTAATTTAAAATATTATTTATTTGAAAATTAGAGTCGCGGGAAATTCATGCTCATGTCGGTGATGATGGCGTTAAAGGTTGTTTCGGAATAGTGATATTTCTTTTGTAAAAGTCTTCTGATAGACATCGAGTCTATAAATGGCTTTAGATGTATAATATTTTTGTAATCTATCATTAGGATAGACCGAAATTCTTCTACGGTGGGGCATATAATCCTACTACCGAGGACATAGGCTCTTTTGTCTAGATTCCACATTTTATACATTTCCATCATGAAGTTAGAGTTTACTTCGTATTTTAGGAAACTCATGATGGGGTTGAGGTCGTAGTCCTCGAAAACCATTGATTTTCACGAAAGTGCTTTGTCCAAGAGAGAAGCTCAATATCCGTTAGCGTGGACATCGTTGATGACTGTGATAGCAGAAGAGGGAATGTATTGCAATTGTAACAAAAAAATCAAATGCATATGCAAATAACATGACCTATAGATAAACATCTCGTAAGGTTTTATATATTTGTTTTTTTAAAAAAGAACTTTCGATGTTACATTGTTCAAAATTTCGGAGTTCTTAGGGTTTTCCAGTTTGATTATACTAGGCTTCTAAGTTTTTGTCGTTTGTACAAAAGGGTAAAACTTAGAGCTCCTCTTCAGGGGGAGCGAGTTCGTCTATATCAAGTGGAGGTGACAGAGTCTTCACTTTCTTCTTCTGCATGTTGTCGGTGGAACTCATCCATGATCTGATTAATGTAGTCCTTCCGTTTTTAGGATTCCCATCTTGACAGAGTCGCTCCAAAGTTCTAAATAGTCGACGAAGTCGCTATGTTTAATCGACCTGTCTATGGCTACTACATAGTCATGGTAGGGAGGCATGCAATCTCGCCCGAACTATTTAAATAGTTTACTAATGTAGTATGAGGTAATCCATTCGAGGCCCATAAGTACCATAAGTCGTTCATTAGATATACCATTTTCTTGATACCATACCATGGTAGAAGTTCTCGAATGGTATTGTTGTCGTAGATGGGAAGCTCTGGCTTAACATTCTTGAGGCACCGATTCTGGAGAGCGACATTCATTTCCTTGCTTAGAAGTGGAGGAGATATGCGCTCCATTTTCTTCAGAAGCCATACATAGAGGATGGTAGGAGCTCCTCTTTTATTGAGAGAATAGGAATAATATGATTCGTTGAGACCCATCACTGTCTCAAATAGGATGATTTCGGTGGGATTTTTATTCTCAACCTTAAGATGATAGGCCACTTCCAAGATTTTCGAGGATGGAGGGAGATTGCTCGAGGGAGCGAGAAGGAAATGAGTTAACATGATTCTCATAGTGAGCAAAGAGGTACCAAAATTCAGTGGAGGAATTTTCCCGGTTTGGGTTGTCATCTTAACCCAACGAGGAAGATCCAAGTAAGTTCTGGCAAGGATCTTGTCTACAGTGGTTTCTGTGTAGCACAACTCTTCTTGGATGATTTTCCTAAGAGACATATATTCCATGAAGGGCTTGAGCTTTATGATGTTTTTGTTGTCAATCATCATAATGGATCTGAATTCCTTGATAGTTGGGCAAATTTGACGATCCCCCAACATGAAGGTGTTATGCACCGGATACCATTTGCGCTGCATCTCCATCATGAAGTTATGATGGAGCCGAAAATGAGTGTAGTTGATAGCAGAGTTGAGCTCATAAGCGTTATAGTACCACTCTGAATCGTGGAAGTGGTGGGACCACATGAACAGATTCTCGTTTTCTAACAAGGCCATTTTGCGATGTATAATCAATTGTAACAAACATGTCGTTTGATTTTGATAAAAGCAAATATGCTTAAATATGTTTAGTATATCTATTATAGATGTATGCATGTATAATAAATAAGCACGTACTGGATCAACTTGTCGCGATATTGTTGTTTGGGCACGTCCAAACAAAGGTTGGGTAAAGTAACCAGGTTTTGTGTACTAAGGTTTCTGTCAAGGCTTAGGTTGGAATCTCTCCCCACCATTGCTAAGGTCGCATCTCGAAGGATGTATCAAAGACAACATGGGGATCCACTCTAGGTTCCTAGTTTTTTCCCACGCAACATCTCTCAATCACAGACAGGTATTATCGGTCTAAAAGTAGTTTGTATATGTATAGAACTCCGATCTGGTACTCCTTCACGCAATCTTGGGTGATATACCCCTTTGATTTTTAAAAATTATTAGAGTATTGCCTAGGTACAGGGTAAAACTTAAGTACCTGTTGAGGTGATAGACCCGTGAGGTGGACTATTGTGAGGGTAGAATGTTATATATAAAAAACTATAAATAGCCAGAGTTTTATTTATTTTATTCAATTTTAAAATAACAAGGTATCCCCAATAGAATCTCCAAGAGAGCTCTGACCTCCGCAGGCATCTATCTCCCGTCTCATAGCTTAGCACGCGCCGCAATCAGGCAGACATGTGACAATATGGGGAGAATATTATGGGGTAGCTCTAGGTTTGATGCGTTTCAACCTTGATTTGCGTGTCAGACATATTTTAAAATGAAATATTTAGTTTTTAAAAGATTTTGAAAATACCTGGAGCGGTAAAAAATTAATTATGTAAAAATAATTAATACTTTTTCAAATTTTAATAATTAGGGGCTAAATAGCAATTTAATCAAAACCCGGTATAAATTAATTAAACATAACTAATTTAAAAGATTATTTATTTGAAAATCAGAGTCGCCAAGTGATTTTATGAAAATTAATAAAATGATACGTGTATAAACGTATTTATACCAGAGTTTCTAAAAATGGTGGTTCGTTGTCTGTTTACGCTTGGGAAAAGGCTTTCGCGCTATGTCCTCTACGCCAAAATAAAAACGGTTTTTAAAAATTCTTTTTAAAATAAACAAATTTTGGCTATGATAAATTCATTTATAACATTTCTTACATTTAATTAGTAGTCTAAGGGTCATAAACAATGATGTGTTTAGATCGTAAATAATTATACAAAATTATTTTTAAAAGGGGTATGTACCTATTGTGCTAGTATTTAGATTTAACAAAACCTTTCAGGAATATTTGAAAATGGATCAGGTTCCAAAATTACAAAAATATTTTTAGATTTTGAAAAGTTGAACCAAATAGGCCTTAGGACCGGAGTCCTAGGGTTTGGGTTCAATTTGACCGATCTAGGATCGGTCGGGCTCGGTCAAGACTAGGGTGGTCCAGACCATGGTGTGGGTCGTATGGGTCAAGAGACCGGAGAGCTCGGTCCTGGGTTCGGGAGGCTTGGTACCAAACTCAAGTTGATCGGTCCTAAACCTGGGAGGCTCGGTCCTAGGTCAAGTCTACCGGTCTAGGTTCTCGGTCCTAGGGTTAGGTAGTTCTCGGTCCTAAGTCTACAAGGCTTGGTCCTAGTCATCGGTTCTAGGCTAGAGGCTCTCGGTGCTAATCATCGGTCCTAGGCTAAAGGCTCTCGATCCTAATCCATGGTCCTAGACTAAAGGCTCTCGGTTCTAGGTCAAAATAAGGATCGGTCCTAAGTTAGAAAAATCAGTCATAGACTAAGAGGATGACTCGGTCCTAAGTTAAAAAAAACTCGGTCGGGCTCCACGTTCCTAGTCTAAAACCATCGGTCTTGGGGCTCGGTTCTTCCTCAAGAACACTGGTGCAGGTCCTCAGTCGGAGCTAAAGAATACCGGTCCTAGTCCTTAGTCGGAGGCTAGGTTCTCTCGGTCGCGGCTGAAGAACAAGACCGAGGATTACCGGTCGTAGGCTAAAACCTTAGAACCGAGGTGTTCTTATTTTGGTCAAAATTTCAAAAGTCTATAACTTTTGATTCAAATTATGGAATCATGATTTGTAAGCTACAGTTAGTTTATATGATCATGAAGAACAAAAGCTCTAACATAAATTGCGACTTTTCAAGATCTTTACAAAGATCAATTTAAAACACATTTCTATGTCAAATTTTGGACTTTTCAAATTAGGCCATTTTAAGGCCTATTTTTTGTTCCATTAGCTTTGAAATGATGAATATAGTTAAACTCAACCAAAACAAGAACATCATTTAAACAATAAAATATTTTTTGAAGATTAGATCAAAATCCAAAAATATATTTTCAAAAATACGATTTTATCAAACATGATCAAAATGATGAAATAGTTGCTTGGGAATCATCATAATATATTAACAAACATGTATTGAATTAACAAATTAAGTTTAAACTCAAGAACACAAGATTTCAAAAATCCAGTTTTTAAGTTTAAATTTTAAAAAACGTTGTTGGATCAAACATGATCAAAACGTTATTACAGTTGCTTGAAATTCATCATAACATGTTAACAAATATGTATAATAACTAACTGGGTCAAAAAATCTAGGTTAAAACCAAGAACACAAAAATTTTAAAAATCCAGTTTTCAAACTTGAATTTTCGAATTTTTTTATTTAGGTTGATTTGTTCTATTTTTTTAATAAAAAGTTCATACATGATATATAGAATGATTCTAAACAAAGAAATTCAATAATCAAGCTTAAGAACATATCAAACTCGGTCAAACAAGAAAATTTGAAAAAATTCAAATTTTCAATTACAAACCGAAGTATAGTGTTTCTGGATTCATACCAACAGTTGGAGATTACTCCTTGGATGTGTTGGAGGCTATCTAGAAGCCTGGATCGAAGCTGGGATCACCGGAGGATGTTTTACAAAAAACAGTTCTTGACTGGAATCTTCCAACTTTGATTCAATGGGTATTGCTGTGTAATTGTTTGATTATTTGCTTTACAAAGCATAAGGGAGTATTTATCCTCTAGTGAACTTATCCCTAATTTTATCCTCAATCATGGTAGCCTTATCTAGGGAGGATAAGGCTAGAGGATAAGGGCCTCTTGCTGGCGGGGATAAGGGGAGCATGTGGACGAAAAAATTCAAGAGATTTGATCGTTTGCTGAGGAAGTTGGAGCTTATGGAAGAATCGCGTCGGCGATGATCGCGATTCCAACGAAGAAGACCGTTGGACGATGTTGTTTTGAGTGACAAAACATCGGGTTCCATTGGAGTTCCATTAGCGGTCAGTTCGTTTGACTAACGGAGTTAGTCCATCCCGTTAGTTGATCTAGTGTGGGCGCGCGCGACTTCGTTGTAGCGAGCTGCGTTGGAGCGTTTGGACTTATGGATGAAGCCTGAACGCTCATCTAATGGTCTAGGATCATATTGTAGAATTTTAACAAAAATCTGGTTACACTGAATTATCAGATTTTACTTTTATAAAAAATATTATTAAAATTGATTTTAATTCTCTTTTTACGTTTTTTTATCACAAAAAATTTCACATAAAATATTTCTAGAATTATAATAACAATTAAATCTGACAGGTTTAAAAGCGGTAGATAGCTTGGTTCCTATAGGCTGTGGTCAACGAGAACTTATAATCGGGGACCGACAAACAAGAAAAACAACTATTGCTATCAATACCGTATTTTTGAGAATTTTGTGTATTTTATTTAATTTCTTTAAGTCATAAATTAAACATAATTCATGATTAAATCACAATTAAATATTTTTAACTTTTTTTTTCTATATTGGGTATAATAAATACAATATTTTATCCTCAAATTACTTTTCAGAATTTTGAATAATTTTCTTAATTATGGTTTAATTATCACAATAATTAACCTTTAATTAGATTTTAATTTTTTTTTAAGTTATTTTAAATTTAACCAATTAAAAATACTATTTTAGTATTATTAAAAATAATAATATTATTTGAAAAATGGTTAAATGTATTTTACAGAGATAAATTTTCATTTTAAAGAGATAAATGATTAAATGTATTTTTTATATGATCACATCTACAATCTAAATTAAAAAAGAGAGAATTTCTATCTCATATCAGTTTGATCCTCTGTTAGTCTTGTACCCTCTCACAAGGAGCTAGGTTGTAAGTTTAAGGTGACAAGTATAATTTCTAACCATTTTTTTAATATTCAAAATTCCGATTATCAAATAAACTTTAATAATTTACTAAATGAACTAGTTGTACAAGTAGATAGTTAGATAAAAAAATTCTTAAATAAAATTTTGTAAATTAATAATATATTATTTAAAAAGATAATATGAAGAGTTTAAACATTCTAATATTAATATAAATTTAAAATAGTAAGAATTTATTAATTTAAGAGTTTACTTAAAATTAGACTAGTTAACATTATGTAACATCTTAAAATTATAAGATTTAAGAATCAATTCGAGGTTTTAACCGACTTGGGTATGACACTTCGATTAGAACACCCCATATCTCTTGACACGCGAGTTTCATTTTAGAAAGTCCAGCGACCAAGCACTCTCGACAGGTTGTCGAGGACACGTCTGAAGAAGAGGCGAGCTCCCCCTAAGTTTACCACCCGCAAGTTCCAATCGAAAAATATTGAAAGAAAAAAATATTAAGAATTAGAGGCTAATGCAAAATAAATAAAATTGTGGCCCACAAAGTTAAGAAAAATATACTAAATAATATGGTAGACATTGTTCCAATCGAAAAATATTGAAAGAAAAAAATATTAAGAATTAGAGGCTAATGCAAAATAAATAAAATTGTGGCCCACAAAGTTAAGAAAAATATACTAAATAATATGGTAGACATTTTAAAACTTAGACTCTAATACTTCAAATATCAAAATTGTTCAATCTTAATTTACTAATGAGATTACAAAATATTAAACTTTTTAATTCGTCTTAGAACAATTTCAATATATAATGTTATTTTACACATTTTAAAATTGTCTATTTAACATATAACTATTTATTATGAGAATAATGAAATTGAAATAAATAATTTTTTTTTTTAATTTTCAATCTTGATTATCAAAATATAATAATGTTTTATTTAATTTATTCATTATCTTTTTTATTACTCTATAAAATATAATTTATATTTTAAAACATATATATTTATTATTTAATTTATTTATTTTCTTTATTATCATTCTCAAAAATATATAAATAAATAAATAAGTTAACTAACAAATTTTTTAAATATATATTTACCTAAGAGAGAAATGTTATGACGTGGAGAATAAAGATAAAATTTTAATAAAAAGAAAAGATAAATAAATTTGTTGAACTTTATTCTTAATTAACAAGTCCTAATTATCCGCCTTCCATATGTCATTTGCTTCAAAGTTTTTAGATTGTGACTCGCTATCTTTTAAATATATGTATAAATTAAATATATAATTATAATAATTACTATATATATTTTTTTTTATAATAAATAAAAGATTATTAAAACAATTGAGAAAAAAATATTAATTAATTAAATTGTTAATAATATTATATGTTTTAAAATTTTGAGAAATTTAACTTTTTAAAAACAGGTCATATACAATTAGATAGGTTGTCTTGTCATCACTAAAGAATAAATTCATAATTTAAAAAAATAGAAATTCAAATTTTAAGTGTTTCTCTCCTATCAATATTTAGACTCAATAATGTATAGAATATATTAAAAACATTAATTAAAATTTATTCACATAATCCAAATACATAATCTATTCACATTATTAAATTTCGTACACCAAACTATTTTATTTGGTAATGGAAAGATTCAACCAGTTGGCAACTCACGTGGTAGGTAAGATTACCAATTTTCAACTATCTTTGTTCTTCTATGAAATTTCAATCACAGTATATTTTTTCAACCAAAATTTTAATATATTTGGTAACGGCTAAACCACGCCAACATGTTTATCCAATTTTGAAACTATGTTTGGCTTAAGTTCTATAACCAGCTCCAGCTACACGATCAGTCTTCTCTGTAACCTAACTTGCTCATTCTTTGCTAAATTAGGTCACAATCACCTTACGAATCTAGGGAACATTTTTTTTCTTTCAATCATAAAAAAAATTATAGGTATTATACTCTGGGACGGAGCCACGCATGTGCTAGGGTGGGCTCCAGCCCCACCTAAATTAAAATCTTAAAATAAAACATTTTATAGTCGTATTTGACATATGACTCTTAGCTCAGTTGACTATGTAATTAAACTGTGAAAATGAGGTAAGTGATTAAACCCTGCCCTCACATTTAATTTATTATATTTTAAAATATAATTTATCTATAAATTAATTCATAATTATATTATTTTAATTTTATTAAAATAATTATTATTAATATTTTATTTTATACTAACTATATTTTCTAATATACAAATATTTATAATAATATATAAATTTTAATTAATATATAAATAAGATTTATTTATATAAATAAAGTATAAAAATTATATATAAAATCATATAATAATATTATTTATTTTAAAATTATATTTATATAATAATTATACATTATTTTTTATTTATTTCAATATAATTAATAATACAAATTATTTATAAGGGTAAAATATAAAAATTAAAATAATAATAGTGTTTTATATTTCTTAATTTTAAACTATTTCAAAATTTTATAAGAAAATATAAATTAATATTAATAAACAAGTTAAAATAGTTATATTGGTTTGATTCAGTATTTAAATAAAAAATTTGATATCTTACTAAGAACCTAACAAATCTCCTAGAATTGATGTTGATGTAAGTTCTTTTAAACTTGATCTAGCATTACGTATTCCGATATGGAAATATCCTTTTAATCAAAGGGATGAAATTAGACGAGCTTATATCAAGATGGGGTCATATCAACCTATTAAGGATGAGTACCCGCCGACCAAATTTGGAAATCAAAATCGACGATTCCAAAGTCATTG
Organism: Impatiens glandulifera; assembly: GCF_907164915.1. Taxonomy (NCBI): domain Eukaryota; kingdom Viridiplantae; phylum Streptophyta; class Magnoliopsida; order Ericales; family Balsaminaceae; genus Impatiens; species Impatiens glandulifera. Next base: position 133,038,658 of record NC_061862.1, read on the forward strand.
GTTTAAGAAATTTACTTAGTTAGAATACTCTCATTTGAAAGATGTTGCTTTTTGTTTCCCATATTTCTTGTTTGAACATAAGCAACTCCCAAAAACCTACATTTACAATAAATGGATTCAAATATTGAAAGCGAGTTAATGATGGGGATAAATGCTCTTTTGTTATGCATATAGGATGTAATATTTCACCACATAATATGACAGTTGAATATCTTAATAATCTAATGAATATCATTGTCATATTGACAAAGTACTGAATGCATAGTCTTCAGATAAAAAACAAAATAATAGATTACGGCTTACAACAACTATTGAAAGCACTCGGTGACTCACTTTGCAAGCGTGTGCATTGAGAGTGCATGACGAGTCTCCATCTTCTAATAATCGTGGAAATTTTATTGAAAAAAAAGCGGAGCATAAAAAGTTAAATCTGAGATGCAAGTTGGAGTCAGCCCCAGATAATTTTTCATCTTGGCTCCGCCCCTAAATATACTATTACGAATAATGATTAAACATATTAATCAAATCGTTCTACGAATATCTTTACCAAAATAAAATAAACATACAAAATCTAATAAAAGATAAAAATACTCAATTTAAAAAACAAATTTATACATTTAAAACTATATAGTTGAGAAAAATTAGGTTAAGAAAATTAATGTAAAAAATTAAATTAATTAAGTTTTAAATAAGAAAAAAATAACTATATAAATAAATAAAATATAAAAGTCTAATTTAGCATATTTTAGCCTATTTTGTGAAAAAATAGGAAAAAAAATAAAAAACATGAAAATAAGAAAAAAATACAAAATCATTGTCAAAACATATTATCAAATGAGTAAACACTCATATATATTATGATTGGTTAGTGGTACCAGAAAATAGTAAAAAATATAAAAGATTATTTTATTCTTATATTTATATAAATTATTATATATAATCATTATTTTATAAGTTATTTATATTAGAAATTAATAAAAAAAAAAATATAATTATCATATATAAATGTAGTTTTAAAATAAATAATACTATTATATAAATTACATTAGTTTTTATATAATTCTTTATACTTTAATTTATATAATTATATAAATAAATTTTATTTATATATTAATTAAAATTTATGTGTTATTATAAATATTTATATATTAGAACAATGTTAATTGTTTTTATAAAATAAAATATTATAAATAATTATTTTAATAAAATATTATAAATAATTATTTTAATAAAATATTATAAATAATTAGAAAGGTATAATTATAAATTAGTTTGAACAAATAAACTATATATATATATATATAAATTGTATTAATTTATAATAATAATATCACTATTTATATAATTAATTATAAATATTATTTATTATTAATGAAATACAATTTTATTTTATATAAAAAGAACCACATTAACAAGTCCTTTGTTGTTTAACCACAACCCACCCCTACTACTGTCTCCGCCATTGCCCAAGCCACGGTTTAATCCCACATAGAAAACCTAAAAAAATAATTATTAGTGAGAATCATATCCAAATAAAAACTAGAAATTTTCATCATGAGTTATTAATATATAAATTTATGTTAAAAAACTTAATTTTTTTTAAAAATCTAATTATTTTATTAGATGGGCTTCGTGAGTGGTGGACTGCCCTAACTTATGGGTTTGCCAGACTTATTCCTAGATCGACCCTGGTCACAAGCGAAATGTCTCCTTCCCTTTCGCTATGTTAGTCCACGACAGTCGCATAAGGCGAAAGACTTTTTTGACAATTACTTATCCAATTGAACTTAAAGTCTATAAGTGGAGTAGATAAGTATTTGAGACTCGTGACTATGATATAGATTAGATAAGAATAACTAGACGAAATAAAAATTAAATATGTGATGAAATAAATCTTATCCAATTGAACTTAAAGTATGGCACCTCGATGTCGACTCATCACATCCTGGGGTTGAAGAAGGTCGTCCCAAGGGTTCGGTTGTTCGCCGATTCAAGTGGTACGTGAGTTGGGTTTAGAACGTCGTGAGACAGTTCGGTTTCTATCTACCGTTGGTGTTAAAAGGAGAACTGCGAGGAACCAACCCTAGTACGAGAGGACTGGGATGGGCCAACCTATGGTGTACCGGTTGTTATGCCAATAGAAGCGCCGGGAGCTAAGTTGTATAAGTGGATTAGATAAGTATTTGAGACTCGTGACTATGATATAAATTACACAAGAATAATTAGACGAACTAGAAATTAAATATGTGGTGAAATAAATTTTATCGTAAATCTAGTCAATCTTTTCATAAAACTAATAAATCTTTGACTTTCTAATTTAAATTATTTTATTCATTCTCAAGTAAAAATAATAACTATATATATTATTATTATTTGTATATATAATTAAATATAAAATTAATTAAAAAAATGAAATAATATTAAAACATATTAATATTTACAAATTCAATTATATATATTTTTTAAAATAAGTAATAACTTATTTTAATTTATAAATATAAATACAATTTATATCTATAAAGTATAGAAATATATTAAAAAAAAGAAGATAAAATCATAAATAAAATTTTAAAATTGTAAATTTAAAATCTTATAATTTTAATTAAATTAAATTTAAATTAATTAAATTATAAGATTACAAAAATCCATTCAAGATATTTCCAATCTTTGACTTAATTTTTTTTCATGATAATGCACAAATAATTTGTAAGTGGGAGGTATTGAGACATTTGAAAGTTGCACCTTTTATATTTTTTCTCTATTAACCAAACATTTATATTGAACATAGGGGAAATTGTAAAATTTGAAACAATTGGATTTTTTTTAAACCTCATCCTTTGAGCTCTTTATTTTAATATTATTTAAAACGAGATCGTTTTTAACCTATTATCTATTTAATATTTATAAATAAATAAATATTAATATCACTAATTTAACCAACAAAATTTAAATGAATTAATGGTTTATTACCCAAAACCTTAAATTCACATCAGTAATTTATTTTATAAATATTAAGTAGATAATATGTTGACAAACCCCGTTAAGACAAAACCTCGTTTGGTATATTTTAATAATAATTAACACGAAATTTAAAAGAGATGCTCAAAATCTCAATTGACCCTAAGAGTCTTAGTTTGATAATACTACTCTCCAACTTTATAAAATTAATAAATGAGGAAGGATAACGAGAGAATTTTGTGAAAAATAAGAGAGAATGACGTGACATCACCTAATTGATTTGAAAAAAATAAAAAGTGTGAGTAAATAAAAAAAATAAAGAAATTATTGAATTTTTTCAAACAATTATATTACGCCAAATCATTATTTCACCCAAATTTCATCTCATAATCATTTCTCTTAATAAATAAATATGATTCCAACAAATTATTAAAATTATTTTTAATTAGATTGAGTTATATTTTAGCATATTTACTCAAATTGAATATGTTTGATATATGGCCATATTGGGGGTATTTTCCAAACAAGGCATAAACTTCTCCAACAACTATTCCATTGAAGAATAAAATAACAGACAAATGGTCAATTTCAGTGTGTAGTAGGAGGACCCAATAGAACTAGGCTATGCTGGCAGATCAAAATCAAATCAAGCTTTCTTCACAGGGAAAACGGATCTTCTTCTCACTGAGACACTGATTGATTTCCGTCAAATTAGCAATGGCTAAATCTAATACTCAGAGATTGAAATATGTTGAAGAAGAGTGGAGATCGATCGTCCCTAAGAAAGACGTCTCTCTCCCAGACTTCCCTTCCGACTTCGTCTTCGGCACTGCCACTTCTGCTTACCAGGTCTCTATTATCAAACTCGATTTCTATTTCCATCTAAATTGATTCAAACGCCAAATCCATCTTATTTGGACGGCGGATGGTGGAATAACAAAAATGTAGGGTTTATAGTGTATAAGACTTGAGGCTTTTTCTAAATGGGATTAGGATAAAATGGAAGTATTTGGATTGAGTTATAAAAATTTGACTGAGTGGTGAGATTTTACTTGTGTATTATTTGCGGATCAAACTTTGTTGATTATGTGAAACGAGAAAGATATTGAATCTGTCTCTTTTCTTCCTTTATTTTAGGTTGAAGGGGCCTGGAATGAGGGTGGAAGAGGTCCTAGCATCTGGGATAGCTTTTGCAATGTTAAAGGTAGTAGTAAGTAAGTTTCTGCTGATTAATGCACCCCAAAGATACTAATTTCTTTGCTCCATCAGGAAACATTATTGATGGAAGTAATGGAAATGTTGCAGTTGATCAATATCATCGATTTCAGGTTGACAAAATATGTTTATGTAGTTTGATTTTTTGATGAAAGTAATCACACCTGAAATGCAGTAAACTAAATTTCAATTCTGTACATGTTTTAGGAGATTTCTTTATATCTTTTTAATTTCTTGTGACATTGCTGCTGATATGAGACTTGGAACATTAATCAATTGATGTTGTTGAATCTGAATGCTTTGGTGACTTTTGCAAGAATAGTAATTCCCAAAGTTTGTTTCATTTGTTGAGCTTGTCCTTCTTTCCCTATACTGCAGGAAGATGTTGATCTCATAGCTAAGATGGGATTTGGTGCATATCGTTTTTCAATATCATGGTCTCGCATATTTCCTGGTAATATTTTTTTGTGATATACAAGGACGACAACACTGAATTATTACCTTCTCTCATGCAATCTGCATCTGGTTGTTTAAACCCCACTGTTATCTTTGTTGCATCAAGGCCTTTCCATAACTTAATATCTCAACATAGAATTAACCCAACAATCTTCTCTATTTTCTGTCTTGTTTATTTTCTTTTCCATCTTTCTTTCTCTTTAACCACCCTGGAATGAGTGAATTTCTTAATTTGCATTTCCATCATTCTAAGAGCTTGTTTGATGTGGATTGTTTGAGATTATTTCCAAATAACTTAACTATCCAATCAACGATCTTACTACTACTATACAATGGTGAAAAGCTTCTTACTACTAATTGACTAGTCATTCAATTTGAAGATAATTGATTGATTTCTTGGTTATTAGCAGAAACTTGGTTATTAAATAATAATAACAATTGAATACAAAGCTAAGTCAATTCTTCTTCTCGTTTTTTTAATTGAAAACCACATATGTTTATCTACCCTATTGTTGAAGAATGTGTCTTGTAATTTACATGGAAAACTCAGTTTTGTAATCTTATGGTTTTTTACCCTAGCATAAAACATGTCAAAAAAGCTCAATAATACACGTCATGATTGGAAGGACAGGACAACACAACACAACCCAACAATGACACAAAACATGTCAAATTTCATCTTCCCTCATAAAAGAAACAATGACACAGAACATCATATACCATGTCAAATATTCATCTTCACTTTTTTCCCATTAAAATGAAGACATGATTCATCTTATACCATGTAGTTTTATTACCTTGTACGTGTTATTACGACTTGATAAACAAGTAGATTGATTGTCTTGAATTACTCTGTCTGCAGATGGCTTAGGTACAAATGTGAATGAAGAAGGGATCGCTTATTACAACGATCTCATTAATGCTCTTCTAGAAAAAAGTAAGTAGTTTCTTATTTTATTTGCTTCCGCCACAAACAGTTGGATGTAATAAGATGTTATGCTTTTGCAGGCATTCAACCTTTTGTGACATTATACCACTGGGATCTTCCTTTAAATCTTGATCAGTCAATCGGAGGGTGGCTGGATGAGAGAGTCATGTAAGTTCCTACTTGTTAAAATATGCTGGTGATTTATTGTTAGTTGTTTTTGGGAAAACAAGTGGCATATTAATTGATTTCATCAGATATTAGCTAATCCTAGGTGAATAACAAAAATCATGTATCAATTCTGTCAGTAGAATATTGTGCTATCATGCTTCCAGGGAGGCCTTTCTCTCCAAGCCTCCCTTCTTTAATGCCTCTTGGAAATATGTATTTCATTTAAGAAAGATGCTCATTTTGCTTCCTGAACTTGCATAAAAAAACTTGTTTTGCTTCACAAACTTAAAAATGGCTTAAATTACTTATTGTCACCATTTTTTTATTAACCCCGTTAATATCTTTATATGCACTTTAGACTGAAACAAATATTTTAGTCAATGATTGATTGAAATTAAGGAGATGCAAAAACTGTGCAGAAACTATTTAAGAACATAACAGAGTTACCCAATAAATGACGACAAGAAGTAATAAAAGTAGAGAAGCAAAAACGAAGCTAACACATAATATTTGTTTTTGAAAGGATGAAACCATTTCATTAATCCACATTTTTGCAAAGGCCAACCTAACACAAATTAAGTAAAATGAGCCTTTTATGCAAGTTCATAAAAAAGCATAAAGAATTTCTATCCTTTCATTTATGTATCTTCAATTTTTCTTTGTATTTATATTGATCCCGTTTTGTACAATATGAATCATTCATATAGGTACATATTGATTAGAAAACTTGATTAGAATTGGAGTTATATTCACAATGTCGTGGGTTTTGACTAGCTTGATTGAGATTTTATTAAATTTATATTTAATGATTGTTATCTATATGTAGTCTAAAAATATAGGCAACAATGCCCATTGTAATATGATTCTCACATCAATAAGCTTCTCTTTGCATTTTTACATTGCATTAGTGTTCATGATTATGATCTAGGGTTTCCACCACATAAAACTATCTGTATTTCCTCCATTAAAAAGGTTATTCCAATGCTGACCTACAATTCTATTTCTGTAAACATCCAGAAAATACTTTTCCATCTATGCAGAAACTTGCTTTTCCAGATTTGGTGATAGAGTGAAACATTGGATGACCCTTAATGAGCCTCTCCAAACTGCAATAAATGGGTACTGTATTGGAATATTTGCTCCTGGACAGTCTAAAAATGCAACAACAGAACCATATTTGGTTGCCCACAACCAGCTTTTGGCCCATGCTGCAGCTGTTAACATTTACAGAGAAAAATATCAGGTTCTTTTTATTTTTTTTGTAAAGATATATCAGAGGATCATTTCTTCTGTCCCAAGTTTAGATGGAATCTTCAACTCAAGAAAATGTCAAATTTACCAGACTCTTTTGATATAATTTTCATAGTCCTGGTATCTGTTTTATACTTTCATAGGATAAAGATTCTATTTGATCATTGAGGTCAAGTAAGAGGACTTATTTCTTTTTCTTTCTAAGGATAAAAGAAAACAAATAAAGTCTAAAAGGATTGTATCTGTTATAGAATTATGTATGCATAAACTCAATAGGGTTATTCAAGTGCAAAGAGTTTTGTCTAAGAGACTAAAGATCTCAAATTCGATTCTCACTAAGAACGCCCCTAACTTGAAGTTGGGATCGTGCGTGCAAGCTTATTAATTAAAGAAAAATTATGTATACATAGTAGTTAGTAGTGTACATTGTTACTACACAACAATAACAAGCAAATAAATCTTCTTTGCTTGAATCTTCTTCTTGTTCTTCGTTTTAGGCAAACTACATGGTATCAAAGCTTAACCTCTAACTTCACATAATCTTTTTTCTTTATCATCCTCCCTCTTCCTTATCATCTTTTCACTTTCTTTTCTCCAAACAACCCACCATGTCTCAAACTCAAGCTATTCAACTGAGACAAAATATAACTATCTGCAATGGTTGAACTCGATCCGAACATTCATTAGTGGAGAGGGGCAGGAAGAATCCTAACAGAGGAAACTATTGCACTTGCAACAACCGAACCCTCATTCAAGCAATAAAGGTAATCCAGAATCTGGAACATCGAAAATCACTTGGTTATGACATGGCTACTTAATTCCATGAATTCCTTCATTGGCGAGAATTACCTATTCCATCAAACAACAAAGGGAATTTAAGACGAGATGAAGGAGCCGTATTTTCAACTAGATAACTCTTCTCAATTTTTTTAAGTTGAGAAAATTCTACACGATCTGAAATATAACGAGATGTCTACCATTTTTTACTACACAAAACTCACTCTTCTATGGAAACAGATTGATTCGTTTGAAATAGCAATCTGGACCAATGTCAAAGATGTTGAGACATATAGGAAAATCACTTAACAACGCGGATGGTACAAATTTTTGTTTGACCTGAATCCAATATTTTATGGCTCGAATTCTAAGTCAAAAACAGCTAATTGATGCTCACTACCACTGCAATTGAACACCAACATTTGCGACTAATCACATTCAGCCGCGATTCAATGGCGGCGTTAACCGCAGCCGAGTAAACACTTGCAAGAGTCGACTTTGGTGTGGCCATGGCTGAAAACTAGGTCATATACTAAGGGAAACGACACTGGTCTGGTCTATATGCGAGTTACCAAAAGAAAAAAGCGCAATCAGGTGCAAGTGGATATTCAAAGTAAGACATAAAGAAGACAACGGTGAAAAGACTAAAGGCTCTAATTGTAGCCAAAGTCTTCACTCCATCATACATGATCAATTATTAAGAGACATTTAGTTTTCCTTTATTGCATGGATCTGGTTCTAGAGAGACGGAGCAGAGCCTTCGAAGGCGGAGGCAACAAATGATGAGGCTCGGAACAGGGTTCCAATTAGCTACATTTATGACCTAGTTTTTGGAAATGGTCACACAAAGATTGAGTTTTACAAGTGAGCCGAGTGTTACTGGTTCAGTTGTGGTGGTGAGCACCACTTTCAATCAACTTTCATGTCATGTTTTGATAAAAGCTTCCCGAACGTTGAGGAACTTTTTTTTTCTTAGAATTCTCGAACGAGAGACATCAAATATAAGATTCAGATCAAACAAAAACTTGGACAATTCAGTGATTTTCTGGTAAGCCTCACCATCTTTGGCATTAGTTATTTCAAACAAATCAAGCTGTTACCATAGCCGAATGAGTTTTGTGTAGTAGGTGAAGGTAGACATCTCGCCTTGTTTATGTGTGTAGAGTTTTTTCAACTTCAAAAAGTTCTGAAGAGTTATCGAGTTGGAAATATGTCTCATTTACCTCGTCTCAGTTTCCCTTCGTTCAGGAAATTTTCGCTGGACTTCATGGAATTAAATAGCCAAGACATAACAAATGATTCTCGATGTTCCAGGTTTAAACAAGGGGTCAGTTGTTACGGATGCAACACTTTCCTTCATTAGAAATTCTTCCTTCCCATTTCCATGGATGTAGTTCAACCATTACAGAGTTAGATCCAGTGAACTTCTAGTATTAGACTTAAGTCTCAATTGAATCAACTCATTGTCTCAATTGAATCAACTTGAGTTTGAGACAAACATCAGTGATGATTGGAAGCATATACCCCTCATAATGTGGTGGACAATTTGGAAAGAAAGGAATAGAAGAACATTTCAAGAGTAAAGTTTTGGAGCTGAAAGAATTAAAGGCTTTATGCTCCACGCATTTGGTTCTATTCGTAAAAGGGGATTTTGTACGGGTTGAAATTTTTTTGATCTTATTGGCATTTAGTCTTATTCTTCTCCTTCTGTTCTTTTGTTTTTGTTTTTGTTTCTCTCCTCCCTTCCATCTGTAATTAACTAAACGCATTTTGCGTTTTTTATTTCAATGAAAAGTTGACCCTTTTAAAAAAAAACTTGAGTTTGAGACAGGATGGATTGTTTGAAGAAAAGGTGAAATGTTGATAAAAAAAATGTGAGAGTTAGAAACAAAGCTCTAATACCATGTTGTTTTCCTCAAACGAAAGTTCAAACAAAGATGATAAGATAAGATTTATTTCTATTGTTATTGTTGTAAATTACAATGTATATGCTACCTACTATGTATACACAGTTCACTCCATTTATAAATATGGAAATAATATACTTACAGAAAAGTCAAATAATAATATATTTTGATTGATTCTGTAACAAACATGCTCCTTATAGACTTTATTTGTTTCATTGTATGTTTAGTAGTTTCCACAGTTTTATCAAATTCATGCCATAAGATCTGAATTCTCTTTTTCTGTTTTTTCATATTACTTTGTCAAATTTTCCTCGTTATCTTAGTTAATTATTCTATCATAGTTAATTATTCTATCTTACTTAATTATTCAAATAATATGTGTTACACCATAGGGAACACAAGGAGGCCATATAGGTTTGGCGGTTGATTGTGAATGGGCAGAGCCTCTATCAGACAGTATGGAGGATAAAATTGCTGCACAGAGACGTCTTGACTTTCATCTTGGATGGTATTTCTATCCTAACTCCTTCCTTCCTATTTTATAGGATACTTCAATCAATATTGGCGTGAATTTTAAGGAAGAAGCTCATAAAGTTTGTTTACTAAAATGCTCTTGAAAGAAAAGATGTAATGATGCTGATTCGGATTGGGGTTAACAAAATTGAAAAAACAAAATATTAATGAAATGGTAAAAGTAGATAAAGGTACTTTAGGGATTGCAATGTTAAAAATGATATGATCCAAATGATCCTCAATATTGTAATGCTCATTCGGTCTTGTAAAATTTTTGCTCACTATTTGTTGAACTATAAACATATTATCACGGGACTTATTTCATTCCTTGGTGAACTTATAATATAGCTATCTGTAACCTCCACTGAATTTATCTTCAATCAGTAGTGTTAACACGTGAGGGTGGCTTTGTCATATTAACTTAGGTTTCTGGACCCAATTTTTCATGGAGACTATCCTAAATCTATGCGTGACCAGCTTGGAGATAGGCTTCCAACGTTCTCAGAGAAAGAGAAAGAGCTTCTTAGGATGACAGTGGACTTTGTTGGTCTTAATCACTACACCTCAAGATTTATTGCACATTCAACAGCTACCTCTGAGAATCCAAATTATGAGGAACAACAGATGGAGAGAATAGGTTAGTTATGAAAATCTTGACAAAATTTTCCAGGCATTTAAATACCATTATAATTTCTCTTCTTTTTTATATATTTTCTTTTGATCTCAGCTGAGTGGGAAAGTGGGGAAGTTATTGGCCAGAAGGTATTTATTAACCATTCTTATTTCAGCTTCTTTCATTATTAGCTTTCTTTCAGAAGTTTCAATGATTTATGTTTTACATAACTTTTCTACCTTGTAGGCAGCATCACCATGGCTTTATGTGGTACCTTGGGGTATTCGTAAAGTGCTCAATTACATAGCCGAACGATACAACAATCCCCAGATATATGTTACTGAGAATGGTATAACTCCTGAAAAAGGGCAAAAATAAAGTGAAACTATTTGCTTTCATGAATGCTTAATAGATTTAAGTTCCAGTTATATTTAATGCTTAGGCCTTCTATGGTGTGGGTTATTTGAGATTAATTCCAAATAACCCACTATCCAATCAACAATCTATGCTAATCAATCACATTAGTCAAATCATCAATCAAATACCCTTCTCTATCTATTTGTTTTCCATCCTTTAGTTATACCCTTCAAGTTATTTTACCCAAATAACCTGCATCAAAAAAGGTTATTTGAAAATAACCACTTGGTTATTAAAATAACCCGAGATTAAGCAAAGCCTTAGATTATTACTGCTCAAAAGTAAAATCTCATGGATCTGTGCATTTCCCCATCAATCTTGAGTTTCTGATTTCAAATTTAGGAAAGTTAAAAGGAGAAATTGATTATTGACTATGGTATAGAAAATATTGGAAAGGGGTAGGCATTGTATAAAGAGTGATCTTCCATGTTTTTGACATGCTTTTAGTTTCAAGGCATCAAAGAAGGAATTTTGCATTCACATAAAGTTGATATATGTTCTTTTATTTAGGTCCCTCTTTATCTACTGTATCTGGGACTTACAAAGAAATCAAACTGTAACGGTTTGAGAATTGTATGCTTCTGATTCATCATAAAAGCTTTTACCCTTGTCCATACTATTTTTGAATGGAAAAGAAGTGATTTGTAACATTTGTTTCGTATTTAACCTAATCATTGTGGTTGATATGGTGAAGGAATGGATGATGAAGACAACAGTGATGCGTCTCTTAACGATATGCTAGATGACAAGATGAGAGTTGAGTATTACAAGGGCTATCTCACTTCCGTTGCTCTAGCAATTAAGTAAGCTATGATCTTAACATGCATGTTTAAAATTCTTAATTTTATAGGAGTTAGCCAAAAAGATAACTTTTTTGGGATTTGACCCACTTTTACAAGTTGAAAGGGTGGTGGTTAAAATGTTCATTTTTCAAATGGGGAAAATCTGTCTTTTTCTTACATATATAATTCCTTCTAGTTCTATATATATACTCCTCTTATTACGGTTAGTAGAGTTAAATCTACATAGAATAACTTAATCATTTGTTGAGCAGAGATGGGGCAAATGTGAAGGGGTACTTTGCGTGGTCATTAGTGGACAATTTTGAGTGGGGTAATGGCTACACCAAGCGTTTTGGGTTGATTTATATTGACTACAAAAACAGGCTGAATCGTCACATGAAATCTTCAGCTTATTGGTGGTTGAGATTCTTGAAAGGGGAACAGCTCAAAAATGGAAAAGAAGAGTAGTAAAGAAATATGTGGTCTTGAATAAATGTAATATGGTTCTCTCATCACAGAAACTCCCCAGACTAATAATAATAATAGCGAGATCTTATGAATGAATGATGATATTATTGCTACTTTACCACCCAGATCAGTTGAATAATTTTACAACTCTCATATATCAATTGAGTACCTCTTTTCATTTCCTCTATATTTTCAGTTCATGATGGTATTGATGCAGATTTCTTCCAACTGAACACATAAGGAGAGATTGTATCGCAAAATGCCTCACTAGTTGAGAATCTTTACCTACATAAGGTTCTCTATTGTCATTGGGCACGAACAATTTGTCAGGTACCCCTAAACTTCAATCATGTGCTTTCAATGAGATCTCACAATAATAGTAAATCTTTTAGTTCAATCTCTGAGGCAATATCTAAATATTTATCTTAATGTAGATCATCACATATCATGTTACTTCTATACAAGCTATCAATTTTCCCACTAAACCATCTAAGTCAAGAAGATACTGGTGCTCATTTAAATTCCCCATAACTCCACAGTTTTGTTGGAAGTTATTTTTTGCAATATTAGAAGACTCCCACCATGATTACCTCGAACCCTCTTTGGTCTGTTAGGAACCAAACTGTGACCATATCCTGTTCTTTTTCCAGCTTTGTTTTTGTTTTTCTTTCAAAAGAAAATCTCCAAATTGTCAAATGATTCCCATGTTTTGGATAATCTCTATCGATTTTCATTCTTCACCACCATTGTCTCATTCATACTTGAATTGAATTTACAGAAACAAAGAAACCCTTCTCAAATTTAGTAATGGAACCAATGTGTATAGGACAAAAGAGCTGGGAAAGGACCCAACTGCAGTTGGTGTATACTCTTTACATATCAGTATATAATTAAATTAATTTTGTGTAATTTTCATTCATAAATCCAAAACCCTAGAAGTTTTCTTGTGGTGAATCCCTAACCACCTCTTGATATGTTGGAAAACCTTTTTGTTGCATAACAGTGACCGATGAGTGGCAGCAATTCCCACTCTCTCCACTGCTGCATATCCGTCTGCCTGTAAAATAAACATAAACAAAAAAAGTATCTAATTTCCTATGATATCTCATATCGGAAAATCACAAAATCTTAGTATTAGGCTAATGGAGTATACTTTTCATTGATACCTTTTAGGGCTTGGGTAGTGCTTTGATTAGTATAGTGTAATTGTTATGCATTTCTTTGATCATTTAGAGTTAACTTTTTCACTAACTACTCTAGAGAATAAGAAAAGTATATAAAAAAAAAATAGAACCTTTGCCGATTCAGCAGGAACAGTTCCATCTCCGTCCACATAAGTATACTGGGGCTGGATTTGACAAATGTGTTATATGCAATTAGAACAATAAACAATAAAATTGATTATATGCATAAACATGATTCTTGACAGAAAATTAGCACAAATTGCAATCCACCATGTATTTTAGACATGGATATGTGGGGATGATGTTTCATCATTTATTTTTTGTGACTTGTTTGATGTAGGGTTTTTTTACGAAATAATTTCAATTTTTGGAAAGAATCTTATTTGATAAAAAAAAGTGGATTATTTGAGTTACATTATCAGCATATTCCAACATTATAGTAAAAGTGATTACTTGAGTAAATTGTAAAATGTTGATAAAAAATCACTGATTTACAAGAAAAACAAAGGTAATTAAATCAATAGAAGGGCAGAATTTGACAATAAAATCATGTGACATCAGGGTCATTTAATTTAAATTTTCTCATGTTTTAAAATACATGTACAAAACATGCATAAAGAGGGTGATTACCATTGTGTGACATACTTCAGACAAATCTTCAATTGGAGAAGTTTCTGAACCATAGCTGCATTCAAATACATGATGATGGTTAACACTTAACATCCTAAGAATCAATCAACATGTTCAACAAAAAATGTTTAACTTGCTAGATTCAAAGAATATTTTCTCTATAGATTTCCAATCTCATACCAGACATCAAGAGGCGAGTCGTACGATATCCCAAAAATATTGTAGAATGAGACCTCTGTAGGTAATTCAGCTTTATTGAGAATATTGCGGGTTTTAGTAGCCCATTTGAGAATAGCAAGATTAAATGGTAGAGCAATTGTTTTACCATCGTAGCTTAACTGCAATAAAATTAGGCGGCTTTTAATCAGATTTGGTAAAGCTGTTTAAATATTAAACGAGATGTGATTGATATGAAAATCAATTACACTATAGTCCTAATTATACTTAATATACAAAGCTACAAGATAAGATGAACAAAAGTTTCAATTATACTTCTAATTGATTTAGTTCCTAATCGAAGATTTGTAAATGATCCTAATTTGGTAACTTTCAATTCAAATATTTTCCTATTTACCATCATAGCATCTATTCCATTCACAATATTGTCTTGACCCTACCAATTTACATCATAAAACTGACCGAGATTATAAGAAAACTCACTATTTAGTTCAAGTGGTAAGGGTCTTACTAAGAAGTCAAAAGTTTTAAGTTCGATTCTCACTAAAAACGCTCTACTTTTAAAGGGACCTACCTCCGAAAATAAACCCCGCTAAAAAAAAAGTAACACTATTTTTGTTAATATTTTCTCCAAAAAAATAAAATTTGTTAATAATTAATACCTCATTATTCCTTAATGCTTCTTCAAACAATGAAACACTTCCAGCTGGAGTATAGGTTTCCAAACATATGTTGGTTTCTCCATCATTGTCTTGTTGCCTCCATACCTGAATTTCTGGTGTTTTTTTCCAGTTGAATTCAGGATTTGGCAACATCTCATAGATAGATGGGCATTCCACTAGCTACATAGAAACAAAATCAATGTTCTGAGATAAACTTTGAGCAGATAAAACAAGTTAAAGATTTAATATTTCAGTTTAAGGATAAAAACAAAAGATACCAATTGGTGAAAAGTCCATCTTCCCACAAAAAAGTAGCTTTCAAACCCTTCAACAAACTGCAATCCAGTTAAAAGAGAATCATTTATGCATCCAGGTGCACCTGCAATGCAATCCCATACTCAAGTAGGTAAGACAATCAAATGAATCTTCAATGATGTGGATTTAATTCGCGCAAGATAATCAAGGAAAATTGAGATATCTTGATTTCTGGCTTTTCAGTTTGGAAATGGTTTTGTGGATCCATCCTTAAGGTTATCATCTAGAAATAGGTCACTTTCGCGACAAATACAAACTCTTTAACATTTCAAAAAAGAATATATAATTCGGTTAAACCTTGAAACAAGATTCATCACCTTGAAAAGGGCAAGCAATAGCAATCCATTTATTTACATACTTGGAAAATACCTGTCAAGAAAATCACTTGCACCATTAGTTTATAGCAATCCATTTATTCACATAATTTCAAGTGAACTGGAATCAGTTTCATACATCTTTATGCAGAGAAAGGAAACATGTCACTAGTAATCCACCCATTGAATGTGTAATTAAATTCACTTTTCTCCCACCAGAAGCTTCATAAGCTATCTCTAATTTTTCCTTAAGGCCATCCATTGTGGTTTCCACTCTGCCAACAAATGAATTTCAATATACATATATAGTAAGAAGTTGTTGAGCTGGTGTTAAATCAGCTTCAACAATGAATAAAAATGATTTGACCATAACCTGTTGCTTTGTCGGAAGTCATAACCATAACCAAACAATGTGGTGCCTTTCTTATACCCACACCCAACAAGCATATCAATCATATCATGAAACTGATATACCTCATTCAAATGTACCAATTTAACAAACTGAAAAAAAAATAATAAGAAAAAAAATATCAATGTAAGATAGTAGGTGTAACACATTATCTGAAACTGATATATCGTGATTCCATTGAGGAATTTAGCAAGAATATGACAGCAATTGATTTAGAATCTTATGCATCCTTGAACTTCTCCACAGACATGATAAGATTAATGTTCTAATCAGCCCCATATAGCTCAAGTGTAAGAGTCTTAATTAACCTGAGGCATGAGGTTCAACTCTCATTGAAGTTACCTTTATGATCGAGGATAATCGATAACAAATGCCAAATGTCTCAAACAAATGGGCAATTAAGAAAAACACGGCGAATTGTCTCATTGCTTTTGCAAAGAATAAAACAACAATTGATTTAGTTATCCAAATTTTATGATAAAATGGATGATCTAACCACCCCAGATAGCTCAAGTGTAAGAGTCTTAATTAACCTTAGGCATGAGGTTCAACTCCCATTGAAATTACCTTTATGATCGAGGATAATCGTTAACAAATGCCAAATGTCTCAAACAAATGGGCAATTAAGAAAAACACGGCGAATTGTCTCATTGCTTTTGCAAAGAATACAACAACAATTGATTTAGTTATCCAAATTTTATGATAAAATAGATGATCTAACCACCCAAGATAGCTCAAGTGTAAGAGTCTTAAGTAATCTAAGGTATGAGGTTCAACTCTCCTGAAATAATCTTTATGATTGAGGATAACCAACAACAAATGCCAAATGTCCCAAACCTATGGTCATTGTTTTCGCAAAGTCCAACATCAATGAGCAAGAGTGAGACCTTTCCTTCTAAGCTTATGAATGCTTATAATTATATAGTCTACTTTGGTTTTTGACCTTTATAGTCATAAAAGTCTCAACAATGAACCCTAATTCACTTCAACATAAAAAAAAGGATTCAGATTCTTAAAGTAATAGTGAATAAGAAAATTCCAACAGAAAGATATGAACATGAAGAACAACATGATATGAAAACAGAACAATCAAACTTACAGCAGAAGGATCTAAAATATCAATAGCATAAAGTCCATAATCATCATCAGGAACACTGATTTCAACACTATCATCCAATGATTCTGTATAACCTACAAAACATTTCCATTAAACACTATCAAATTCATGTCTACTTAATTCGTTTACAGAACACATGCATGTTTAACGTGATATGAACAAGAATTTGTTTTTCATGCAATCAAACGAAGGTAAACAGAGATACCCGTCTTAGGATTGTAAATGGACCAGAGTTTTCTCTTGAACTCAAGGTCAGCAAGAAGAAGACGAATCCAAACCCGGGATTTGAACCCGAATGGACTCGTCCTGGCTTGGAGAATGCAACCACCCATTCCGGAAATCAGCAGGACCGGGTCCCGGTCGGCGAAAATGTGGTCGGAGTTGTGATCACAGCAGCAGCAGCAGCAGCTTCCGAACATCTTCTTCTTCCTCTGGAAATGGAGAATTCAAAGTATTTGCAGAGTTCCTCTCACTGTGAGTAGGAAAGAGAGAGAATATACTCCATACAAGCCAGAGCACATTCTTTGGCTGGTTTATACCATTTTGAGTCTTTGAGGCATTCCACCAATTCAAATTAATAATATTAATGCATCTTTTATATTAAAACAACACAAATTTTACATTATTTTAGGAACTAAACAAATAAATTAAAAATCAAATTATATTCAAAAATACCTAAACTTTATCCATACAAAAAATAAAATTATATATATATATATATATGGCTCTACTAAAATAATTACTTTATATCGAGTTAAGCTTGTTCGTAAGTAACTCGGACAAAACTCAATTTGAACTCGGTTTATTCGCTTATAATTGAACTCAAATTTTATATTTCTAATTAAGTAACTTGTTTTATAAATATTATAAATATTTATATTTTTAATATATATAACGTTTTTACATATCGCATCTTCCCTCTCACTCATCTCTTTTCTATTCTCTCCTCTTTCTTATTTCCTTTTTTACCATCAAATAAGCAAATCAATCTTGCTTGCAGGCTCAATCTTTTATATTCTAGACGATGAAGTAAATCGATTGAGTAAAATATGTAATTTTAATTAATAAAATTTAATTTTTTAATTTTTCGAGTTTGAGCTCGAGCTCAAGTAGCTCAAATGGTTAACGAGTCGAATTCGAGTACTTTGAATGATATCGAGCCGAGTTCGATTGTAAATTTTGGTACTCAATCGAATTCAAGTATATATAATACAAATTGATTCGAGTTCGAGTGATATAGTACTCTTCTCGACTCGTTCACATTTCTATTTGCTCATATTAAAATTTAATACTTATACTAATGTATATTTATAAACTCATTTTGTATAATCAACTTTTATGTTTATGATTATTTATCTTGAAATATATTATAAAAATAAAATTAATATTTTAATTAATAAAATTAATAATTTGATTGAGAAAACATGTAATTTGATAAAAATAAAAATAAAAATGGTTGAAATAACCCAAAATCAAACCAGCTTTTATAAGATTGTTAGTGAGCAATTAAATTGATTATATAAATATTTCATTATAATAGTTTTTTTAGAAAGACGATGTAGCGTTATTAAATAAAAAGACACAAAAGGAAAAATGAGTTACATGAGCTCAAAAAAAATCGAAAATAAAACAAACTGAATGAAGGACAACAATGAAGAACAAACAAAACGACTGATAAATGAGAAATCACTATTGACAATTAAAGCGTCATAAAATCAATGATGAATGTGATTTTCTCGTAAGCGATGTTTCAATTTTGACAGATTAACCAATTCTTCTCGCATGTGGGAATACGTCTCCACGTTCGGATTAGAGAGTTGTCGTGAATTATGAAAAATGATAAAAGAGTTTTACTTAAAAAATAATAATAAATGTTTTAGGTTAATTCTTACTTTAAAATATTTTTGATTTAAGAACATGTCACAAATATAAATATATATAAATTTGGTTTGCTTGTGATTTTGAGAATGATTATATTTGTAATTATAAATTATTTAAAATATAAATAAATATTATTTTAATATTTTTATTAATAAATTAAATAATGTAACGAATTAGAGTATAAAATAATTTTTCATTATGTTATAAATAAATTAAAATTTCTAACCCAACAATCAAGCTGAATATAGCAAAAAGAATTATTTTAGTCAATGTACTTGAGAGCTTGTCACTCACTTTCTTTCTATTTTATTTTTAAACTTTGGTCTTATTTAGAATCGTGAGAGTCATCCAAAGTGTTTTTGGGTAATTATTTTATTTCTTAAATATGTTGTAATTTAAGTAGATCATTCAACCATCACATAATTAATATCTTGTGATATCAATTAAAAAAATTCTTAAATTTTGTTACTCTCAAAACTCTTAAACTAATATTTCTCCAAATAAATTAGTAGTTTTTTCAATGATATCCAATCACATCTACAAAAATTATTTATGCAATTTGTAACATATTAGGTTGATTAATTCAATAACTTTCAACTATACAAATTCTAAAGAATCCTTATCTCTTTCTCAATTTTCTAAATAATAGATAATTCAATTTCAATATTAATCAACATACATTTTGAACAATAAGCCAATAGTGCCACTTTTGGTAGTATTATAGTCACTTAATTCTAAAGGTAATCTTTTTAATACATTTATATATACCTATATTCTATATATCTATATCAAACTTGTCCCTTTCCTAACTAGCTAAACAAAAGTTCCAAAAATTATTTCTATTCTTTTCTTTAGGGTCATATCCCTAACCAATGTGCTTCTATTAGATATTCAAGTGGATCTTCTTTCTTCCCAATTTAGAGTTGTTTCGGATTTTGAGAAATTCAACTTTCATAGTTATAGTTAGGTCGATTGCTTATTATGTGATTTTGTTCCCAATTTCTTTATTACTCTTGAAAGTGACTATGGTCGTCATCTTTAACTAACGAGTTTCATTGTTTTTTTCCACATAAAGGCCGAGTTAATTTGACTCATCTAGCAAAAGTTATTTCACAAACAATTCCGATTTTAATTTCATTTTGTTCAATTCTTTTTGTTTATGTTGCTTACCTTCTTTCTCTTTGCTATATACAGACCTTAAACAACTTGTATGTATTTTATCAATAACGACAGTAAATTATCGTCGTTGTTGGTTATTTTTCGTCGCTAAAAGTCATTGGTGACAGCAAACTATAAAACTAGCCCGGATAGATTTTTTTAATAAAAAATTAGCCTGGTAGATTTTGGCTCCGCCCCTGACTATATATATATATATATATTTTTTTTTATCTTATAACCTTATAAATTGATCATCTGTTAAAAAAAAATCATTGCATATTTACATTTTATTAGTGTTGGAGAAGAAAATGAGATGAAGTATAATGAACAAGAAAAGGAAGAAAGGGATTACCCATGTGTGAAATCTATATAATCATCTAAAGTTTATTGTCAATTACAAAGTTGAGTGATGAAGTGTAATTTTTATTGATGGTAAACTTAAAATAATAATAATAATAATAACCATATTGGTTTTATCATTCTTATTTGCGATAACTTATTGATACAACTTCAACTTTAAAAAGAAAAAAAAACAAAACAGGTTAAAAAAACAAAACAGGCTTAATGGGCAATCATATTATTCCAAGAAGCTTGTAGCTCCAATGTAATATTTTAAAGGTTAATTGTATATTACCACATAATAATTGAATGAATTTATGGAAGGAATGATTATTAAATCATAACTTTTTCCATATGCAACAAGCAATTAATTCTCTATTCCCATGAAAGATGTAGTTGAAACCTAAGATACATGATCCATTCAAATTAGATTCATTCATTTGTACGTCATATTAATATAGTGTAACTTATTACACAATTAATGCAGGACATGTTAAAATATTTATATGGTTGACTAGTGTGAAATTTGAACCCAAATTCAATTTCATGGTTTGGTTGCACAATTGAAATAACAATTATTTTATTGGAATTAGAATACATTAAATTAAATTTCTAACATCTGGTTTCAATTTTTTATTTTCAAATTATATATAATTATAATATTTTTTACACATTTTTTTTATTTGACATTTGAATACAAATAATTTAATTTTTCTTTATTTTCCAAAGAATAGATTGTTTTGAAAATTTAATTATAGTTACAACCTGCAAATAATAGTTTATAGCTTTAAAAAATTTATTTATTGTTTAATAGAAAACGGTTTGAACTATTTCATTAAAATGTCAAAAGTGGGAGAATCAATAATCAAAGTAGACAAACCCTAGGTATGATTAAAGATGACAATCAAACAATAAAAAAAACTCTAAGAAAAAGTTTTATTTCATATCAAAGAGTAATAAAACACAATGGATCAAACAAATACAAATACACAAACATACTGCACCAAAAGAAACCGAAGAAAATAAAAAGAATTGGAGTCAAACTAACTAAATAATTTAGTTAATTACATAATTCAACCAACCAAATATCGAACTAATAATAAAATTTTTCACTTGTTTTTACACCTTTTCTTCTCAATTTTTAACAAAGAAAACTAGTGGACTCTCAACCACAACTTATCTATTCAAAGTTCATTTTGCTAATCTAACCTTCTTTTCTTTCGATCATATTTAATTTTCATTCCTCATTTATCTTACGAAAGACCGAGGATTATGATGTTCGATGTTCATTGACACCTAAGATCAATTTTGATCCGAGATACACATTTTGAATTTTCCCAAGAGATCGCTTTTGA
The DNA here is from genome assembly GCF_907164915.1 of Impatiens glandulifera. Classification (NCBI taxonomy): domain Eukaryota; kingdom Viridiplantae; phylum Streptophyta; class Magnoliopsida; order Ericales; family Balsaminaceae; genus Impatiens; species Impatiens glandulifera. The sequence goes on from NC_061862.1 coordinate 133,060,652, forward strand.
GATACACATTCTGAATTTGCACGGAGTGACATATTTTGACACTTAAATAGACCAAACACGACTTTGTATTAACTTTGGAAAAAGTCACATTAGTCACTCGAACATTGTACGCGTTTTTATTCATCACTGACAAAACAAGCCCCGTCTTTAAGGGAAATGCATACATCGCAATTGGTCTGATCCCCATGTCTTACCTTCCGCTCGTATCCCATGGTCGTTGACAAAAAAATTTAATGGTAGACTCGACCCTAGTACTATTTTAGAAAAATGTTTTGTCAATTAGACTTTGTTAGAAAATCACTTGTCTTACCTTTCTCTTGAATCTCGTAAAAGTAGACAAGATGATTACTCTCTCGAAAGTTGTTTCGTCTTTAAAATGAGATGAGAAACTAAAAATAGAATTCATTAATGATGTTTTAGATCAATAGCGTACTTAAGCGGATCGATCTGATTGACTTTAGAGGTGTCACATTAGTTTGCTTTTCAAAAAAGCAGGAAAGAAAAATCAGTGTATTCTGATTAAGGGTTCGATGTTTGGTTACGTGTGGAAAAGAACTTTGACACTATGGCCCACACGCCCGTCTAGATGGACTTTCTTTACATTGAAATAGTTGGTCATTTGAAATCTGAAGGATTGATACACTATGTTTGATTAAGACTTGTATTGTTTGTCTAAAGATTTGAACCTACTTCTATCAAGGGACTATGCTTAGTTCCGACCCTAAAAAATATTTAGGAGATTCATAGTAATTGATGAAATTAAAAAAAAATCGAAAGCGATAGACAAATATAATATAATATAATGAGGGTACACAAACAAGTCCTTAAAATTCAAATCTGTTCGAATGTGAATTTTCTTGCACCAGATTATTGAGAATAATATTATGAATTTTCCTGGTAGTTTTTAGAGTTTGTTAACTCTGTTTATGATACCGTCAAGTTAGAAAATTTTCCAAATATGTTAAATAAAAGTATTAACTATAAGTCTATAAATAAAGAACTGAATTGTGTTAAATCAATTCTGTGCAGATTGAAAAAAACCGGAAAGGAAAAGTTGTCCAGTAGTTGATCAAATCCGGTATTTGATCAAATGTCGGTTTTATAAAAGAGGTATTATACAAGATCGGTTATATATTGGAACTATCCGGTAGTTTGTGACTTCGATATTTTACAAACACGCATCCGGTAGTTTGTGACTTCGGTATTTTACAAACACGCACCAGGTAGTTTGTGACTTTAGTATTTTACAAACACGCTTCCGATAATTTGTGACTTAGGTATTTTACAAAGGTGCGTCTGATATTTTATATTCGGTTTTATATTGAGACTTAATGGTATTATATGAAATCAGTATTTTATACTAGGACGCGTCCGATATTTTGTATGCTTCGGTTTTATATTGGAGCACGTCCGGTATTTTATATCCTCAGTATTATATGGATCGCGTCCGATAGTTTGTAAGCTTCCGATATTTTATCTAGAAGCGTACCCGATAGTTTATCCAAATCGGTTTTTTGATAAATGTTCCCGATATTTTTCCACTTCGGTTCTACACAAGGCGCCTCTGGTATTTCCCAAGTTCGGCATTTTTGATAAACGATTTCCTGTACCTGATCAACCTTAGTTCCCAAATAAGCATTCGTTATGAGCAGTCTGACACGGCAGCATAATCAGACATATAAAAGACTACTATGAACCAAGACAAGTCAAACCTTTTGAGTTGTACGTTCCTCGTACATCGTAATCCATTAATGATAATTTGGCTTACTATCATCTAAGTACATACAAGATCAAAGAGGATCCTCCCTAATGTACTATTTTAGAACTCAACCAATCAAATTAGGATAGACGTCCTCTGAAGTAAATATGTCTGTTATATGTTTGTTGTAGTTTGCATACTTAAGAAGAAGATAGAAGACAATTTTCCATACAAGTTTTTAAAAAGTTTTAACCATCTTTTACTAGTTCTTGAACGATCAACTACTTTCACAAGTAAAATAATGATTGTTCTCACTACTCTCTCAAGCTCTCAAAGTCCTAAAAACTTTCAAGTTTGCTAGAGTATTAAAGTTGTATTACATACTGTCTATTCTGTGTGAGTATTTAGTGCTGTAAGTTGACATAATTTGTTTATGTTCAATAGAGTGTTTGTGTGCTAGGAGTTCAGAAGCAGGCAATGTATAAGTCCTAGTTGTCCGACTGGGTTTGTACAAATGTTGTATTCAAACCAAATCTTCTAGTGAATATCCTTCTCAAGGTTGAGAAGAAGGGTAACGTAGGAGTTTCTACTCCGAACATCCATAAAATCTCTTGCCTCGTGTGTTCCTTTCTTTCAATCTCATTCACCTGCTAAGTCTAAACAATTATTTCCGCACTTGAACTCGGTTCAAGAGTTTGTGACGACTTGTGAAGAATAGAAACCGATATTAACTTCTAACAGAGCTAATATCAACTGAAGTGTGTAAGAGTTCAACATAGTCAGACCCCCGTCTCTATTGTTGTACCCGATCCTAACAAGTGGTATTAGAGCAGCCAATTTCTTTTCTTAAGCATTCGAATATCATCATGTCTGCCTCCAATAAGCCCCCTGTTCTGAAGTGAAGATTTCATTAATTAGAAGCTACGCATGCAAGTGTATTTGTCCTCGCAAAATGATGACATGTAGTATGTCATCACTAACGGCCCGATCAAGATTGAGATGGAAAGATGCGAGTGAACCAATGATGATAAAAGAAAGAACAACCTCGATAACTTGGCCAAGAACTCCATATACAGTACTTTGGATAAAAACACATTTACAAAAATCAGAGCATGTTCCACCGCCAAGGAAGTATGGGAGAAAATCATTCAACTCAATAAAGGCAACAGACAAACCAAAGAGAACAAAATCATGGTTGCTACTCAGAAGTTTGATAACATCAAATTGCATCCCGGAGAAACGATGAACAAATTCGACGAACGCTTCACCAACATTGTCAATGAACTTGTCATTTTGAGAAAGATTTATGGAAACATGGAAATAATAGTCAAGGCGTTGAAGTCTCTTCTTAGTGCCTGGGAGGTTAAGACAACCGTGATGAGGGAGTCCAGAAACCTCCACAAGATGTAGTTGCATGACATGTTTGATGATATGAAAGCTTATGAGTTCGAGATGAACTCAAGGAATGAAGATGATCCATCATCCTCAAACGTAACTAGGGCGTTTGTGTCATCTGTGGAGCCAACAGTCCCTAAACCCATCAAGTCAGCTGAGCAGTTCAGCGAAGATGCGATGACCTTACGCATCAAGAAGTTTAGAAGATTCACGCAGAAGAATCAATCTAACTCATCTTTCCAAAACAACAACAACTCTAATGATTATAAGGCTAACCTTTGTTGTTTTAACTGTGATACTTTAGGTCATTACAAGTCAGAATTCCGAAAGCCAAGGAGATACGACAAGAAGCCAGCTGATCAGAAACATAAGGAGGATCATAAATCATCCAATCACAATAGGGATCAGAAAGAGATGGTGGTAGAGGATAGAAAAAGCAAGTGGGCTCAAAGTGACTCCGACTTCAGTGACAATGAAGAAGTCAGGTTCTTCATGGCCTTGCCTCCGAAGAGTTCACTCGAGGCGACTTGGTTACTACACTCAATGACATGGTCATTGAGTACAAGAAATTGTCCGTCCTTATTTCAACTCAACCAGACAACACAATCCTAGAAACAGATGAACTATCTTTTGAGAATGAAAAACTCAAGGAGACAGTTCAAATGTTGACTAAGAAAACGAGAGAACCAACTATGTGATAGCTGTATGAACTAAGTCTAGGGATGCAGTCAATCAGATGACGAGTCATCAAAGGCCGACCAACTGCAAATTTGGACTAGGCTATGACAATAGCAACCCAGACAAGTCATGGAAAGAATTAAAACCCAAGAAAGGCAAACTTCCTTCCATAAGTTTTGTCAAGGGTACCTTAACCGATACTCAAGCAAGTCACGATACAAATGAGTTAGTAACTAAAAAGAAACTAAAATATGTTGAGCCAACTGACAAGTCACGGTGGCTTAGTCTTGAGAGAAGGAAAGTCAGTCGGTCGGTTGGACATAAACATGACAAGAGACCATGGAGGTATCATCAAAACCCATCCTCAAAATATTATGACTCATCTAAAAGCAGACAAAGAGATGTCAAGCCTAATGTAAGTAGATTCATTAAGACTAACACTAAGAGGTTCATCAAAATAACATAAGTATGGATTTCAAATGACTGATCAACCGTTGGCCCAATTAAATATGGGTACCAAAAGGTCTAAATAGTTTGATTTGCAGGTTAAACATGTCAGAAGCCTGGAGGACCCATAATGATACTTGGACGGTGGATGCTCAAGGCATATGATTGGAAACATCAAGCTTCTAACCAACGTTGTGAAGGAATCTGGATCAAAAATCACATTCGGTGATAACTCCAAGGGTAAGACGGTGGGCAAGGGTAAGATTGTCCATGGTAACCTCACTATAAACAACGTGCTACTTGTTGAAAATCTGTGCTATACTCTGCTTTGTATAAGTCAAATGTGTGATATATAATATATTGTTGCATTTCATAAGCAAGCATGCTTATTTAAGGATCAACAATGAAGTACTTTGTTGACAGGGCATATAATAGACAATGTCTATAAAGTTAAATGGGAAAACAAATCACCTAATTCCATTTGCATGATAGCTAAGAACGATCAAAACTGGCTTTGGCATAAGAGACTTAATCATCTAAACTTTAAGACTATTAACTCTATATGCTCCAAATAGCTAGTTGAAGGTATTCCTAAATTTAAGTTTTCTAAAGACAATGTTTGTTCTGCTTGCCAGATAGGCAAACAAATCAAGTCAACTTTTAAAAGTAAATGTAACATTCAGTCTGAAAGATGTTTAGAACTTTTACATATGGATCTTTTCGGTCCAGTTAAGGTAACCAGTTTAGGAGGCATGGAATATACCTTAGTAATTATTGATGACTATTTTAGGTTTACTTGGGTTATCTTCTTAGCTTCTAAAGATCAAGCTACTCCTAATTTGATTAAGATGCTTAAAAGAGTACAAAATGAGAAATCAGTAAGTGTTAATAAAATTCAAAATGATAAGGGTACTAAGTTCACTAACAGGACTTTATCTTCTTACTTTGAGGAGTTCGGTATTAGACACGAGTTGTCTAGTTCCAGAACCCCACAACAAAACGGTTTGAATAAAAGGAGAAATAGAACCCTTAAGGAGGCGACTAGATCAATGATAGCCGACTCTAGAGTGGCTCAAAAGCTTTGGGCAGAGCCTATTAACACATCATGTCATACTAAAAACCGGTCAATAATTAATAAAAGATTTAACAAAACGCCTATGAGATTTACCATGACAAAGCTCCTAATGTTAAATATTTTAGCAGATTGAATACGTTGCTTTAGAGCCACTATCTTGAATCACGATCGATACTCTACGTCCGATCCGATATCGCCGATTCTTTGCCGCCGATGAACACCGCCATGACATCTGACAACGACCTCACCTATAACAACTTCTAGGTTCTAGAAAGCGTCTTAAAGATTTAGTTCATCCGTTTCTTGAATATTCATTTCTGTCGAATAACTGTTGTTGTTCTTTCACGTTCTCGGTGAGCATATTTTGTTACAGATCCAATGGCTACAGTTACATATTGAACAATTCATTTCTCAACATGTGCGTCTCCTTTCTTCTTCTTCTTCTTATATTTCTTTATTCGTCATTGTTGATTTTAGATTTGAACTGAACATGTGCACTGTAAAATGTAGACAAAAAAATGAAAATCGAGGTTCAATTTAAGAGTACATTGATGTTCTGTTCCTAATTATTTTTATTCGTTTTGTTTTGATTCATATTCCTCGATTTTAATTTGATGAAATATATTATGGTTTGAGTTACATCAACTAGAACCTTGTTGAAGGGAAGAACACTCTGCACCTCCATATCCGCAAGCATAGTCAAGAGCTAACATGTTTATAATCTTATCTTCTTAATTATTTTCTTTATATATATGGCATTGAGATGCTTACAACTATTTAGATAAATTTCTATAATAGCCACTAGAGTGATGTCATTATATGTTATCCCTTTTATTTCCAAAAGAATAGCTTCGAAACAATTGTGTATAGACTATGCAAATGAGAGACCTTAGCAACTTTTTAGAGGCATCTGTTTAAACTAGAACAACATTTTTTAGACATTCCACATAGATTTCTGCAACTTTTTGGTCTCTAGAACCCAGCTCGCCTCCGCTCTCATGGCTGATGCTTTTGTGTTGTCTGTTTGATATCCTTTGATGCAATTTTCTCCATTCATGTGTTGATGCTTTTCATTTTGACATTTGAAAAATAGGGTAACGAGGCAAAGAAAGAACTGGTGGTTTATCTGATTGACGCCTCTCCCAAAATGTTCAGCACCACCTGTATAAGGGTTAGGAACCGAGAACCCTCTATTTAAGTACATGGGCGTAAAAACATTCATATATGGAATGTGAAATGAATCTTCTAGCATTTTTGTTGGAAGTGTTAAGCATGTCTCTAGTCATTCTGTATAGTTATGGCATTCCAAATTATATAACACAGTTCTCAGCTTTAGGAATTTTAGATGCACAAGGATACTGTAATAGTCAATCCATTTGAACAACAATATTAATGAAGAAAAAAACTTGTTATTAAATATCAACTGAGTTACATGATTACTGTAACTGAAAGTTTCTTTCACACTATATTCAGGAAAATAAAAGTGATGAAACTCCTTTTCATGGTTCCATTAGTTGTGTTACTCAGAAGACTCAGATTATTAATAGTTCTTACGATAAAGTTGCAATATGCTTCTTTAACACGGTGATAATTTTTAATGCACTTCTCTTAAAAATTTTGTTCCAAATTCATAGTTTTTTTTGTATGTTTGCTTTCTTTTTGGAACATGGAACTTTCTTAACAATGATGTGTACTTATTTATTTTCGTTACATGCTTTTTCATTTTATTGGACCGCTACAAGGATTTGTTCTAGTAACTATTGAAACTAGTTAGGATACTCGGAAATAACTCTTGAGTTGTTACTTGCTAGATAGAACTTGAATCTGACTAGATGTAACATTAGTAGTATTATAGAGGTAGTATGGTAATTAGTAGAGTAAGTTAGTAGATTAATGAGTTAGTATCTTATAAATAGTAGATTATGTATTATTTGGAGTAATGAATTGAATCTGTTTTATCCCCACTCAAGGTTTAGACTATTCTCATCTCATCTGCAATCCTTTTACAAATTATAGTTGATAGCCTCATTCTTTCTGTCAAGGGGAAGAGAAATCATTCTAGCATTAAGATAAGGTAGTTTTTGTTGTGGGTTTTTCACATATATACACACTCCTTCCCATTTTGTTTTGTTTCCTTTATTTTTTTATAGGTTGTAAATTTTTGGGATAAACTTGATGGCTATTAATGGCTTCAGTAATATATTATAAATGTTGAGCCAATATTGCAAAAATGAATAAAAGTTGATATAATTCATAAATGTCGATGACTGATTTTATTAGTGAAGAAAGTTGAATAATGGTTCAATCCATGGCATTAAAATAGAACATGATACTATTTTCTTTCTACCATGAATTAAATTCCATTTTAAGAGCCTTGAAGGTGATGGATGAAGCAATCTCTAATTTCAGTATGAGTTTCAAGCAATAGTTGTGTTTGCATTAACAATATACATATATATCAATATAGTTGTATACTCTAATCTTCTGGCTACCGGCCCTAACCACTTTCCTATCTATCTATATTGATTTATTGCATGTTTAGTCTGTTGGATATAATGCAAGATAAAAGTGTATGGATTCTTTAAGGTTAACCAATGATATCATTACTTTTGCTTCAAACAGATTGATTTTCAAGAGTGTTTGTTAAGCTACCCATATAAAGCCTTTTACGGCTCTTGTGACCATTTTAAGAGAAGTGTGGATCTCTCTTGCAAGTACATATTAATTCTGAAACTATATTATCAGGTAGTTTAGAATTGGAATGTCAAATATCATAGTTATTTGTTCTTTTAAGTTTCTGCAACCAATATCTGTAGTTTATTAAAAATATCTAACTGAAGTTCTTAGCTTCTTCAATATTTTTTTTTTGAAAAGTTAGTGCTTATATATATTTTTTTTGGCAATTAAAGGAGAACTAGTATTGCGTCACTTTTCTGTCTTGGATTTCCTATGTTACTTCAGGTTCATTGTGTTCTTCATTTTTATGGACCAGCTTTGTGATTCAATAATTTTCAACCATGACCAACCCCGGTGTTTTGGCTGCCTGGTTTGTTTATTGATTATGTTTCCATTTGTAAACTAGGCTCATATGAAACAAAACATATTAAGGAATGAAACCCCATTATTTTATTTCCCCTTATTCATTCAGAATTGCAGAGGACCATTACATTGTAGTATGACTTGTAGTTAACAAGATTGAAGGTGAAACTTTTGATGTGTTAACTCTTATCGTTATCTATTTATTATGTTTTTTAAATTCTTTTGAGGCATTAAGCCATCAATAATACAAATGCCTATCAGACTTTGCTTGGTCTTGGTATAGAGGATAAACATTATTCGTATTATTATTAGAAAAAGTAACAAAAAGATTGTTCATCTCTATATATGTAACTTAATGGTTTTATATGGTTTTACTTCTTTTAGGTTATCCCGCATGTTTTTTCATTGGTTATACCTCGAGCATGACTATTGATGTTGTTGGTAAGATTTCTTTTCATTATTTGGTGAAAAAATGTCATTTATCTCCTTTTCCTTTCTGATTATTAACTTAATGAAAAGAACCCCCACACTGGTGTATCCATTAGAATGTTGAAAATTGGTTCTCAGCTCAATTGCTCACTCATAGTGTCTGTGTCATGTGATCTCAATGGATTTCAGGTGAGCCTTTAGTCGTATTCATCTTTTTTAAACTTGATCGAAAACCGTCCTTGATTATTTTTGCAGGGACCTGATAGACCGGATAAAGTTAGAACTTGTGGTTATGTGAGTCACCTAAAAACCCTGCATCATGATGACAATTATTGAATTCAGTATGTGAAGATCCTTTTATATTTTTAGTAGGTTACATCTTTAAGATATTTGTCTGGTTGTGCGAAGATAGTATCGATTAATGGAATATATATTGTTGGTTTGGTTCCTGAATGATCGTGTAAGTTAATTTAGTTCGTAATCTGCTTTTCATGCCACATTTTTACTAATTAAGTTTAAAATATTTTAGAATTGTATGCCTATTTGGAGCTTATTTAATGCAGGTATTGTTTATCGATCCTATTTCCTCAAGATTCACGGTATAAATGTATTCATGCCTTTATTCTTTTGTTATTACGCATTTCCTTTATATTGTCTGAAATATGAGCATATTTTCTTTTGTTAATCATTTGTATCTAGTTTTTTCTTTTGATGGTATTGATGACTGACTAAAATATTTATTCTCGAGTTGTCAATGGCAAAGAAAGAAGAAATGTGAACATAACAACCAATTTTGTTTTTTTTCAATTTTGTCTATATTTATTTAATTTACATCAATATACTTTTTTTTTATTTCTTATCTTAAAAATAATATTCATTTACATAATTGTAGTGAAGGCCAAGAAGAAGATCAAGTATATAAAAATAATCTATTTCCAATTTTTTATTTCATATTTGTTGTTTAAAATTACTTTGTTTGAGATCGTTTTGACTATTATATGATTTTATGAGATAATTTTATAATATAATTTTGTTGAGAGAATTTATGTTAATTTGGTTATAATTAAAATTGTCAATAATTAGTATGAAATATTTTTTTTAATAATTATTTAATTTTAAAACAATAATAAAAATATTCAGATAAAATTGTTAAAAAAAAACAAATTAATATTATAATATAAAATAATTGTTAAAAATTAAAAAGACTTTTAGCAACGCTTAAATTAAGGTTACCGACACTTAATTAAGAGTTTCTATAACTTGCGCCCACCCTGCTTATGGCGACGCAAAAATAAGTGTCGGTGATCTTTTTGGCGACGCTTTTAAAGGTTGGCAGAAGTCTTTTTAAGCGTCGCCGAAAGTCTTTTTTGTTGTAGTGGTGCTAGAAAGTGCAGTTTGTGTTGACGCATAGTGCAGTTTGCGTTGACGCAAAGTGCAATTTACATCGAAGTGCACCAATGATTATATAACACAGATTCAAAGTATAGTTTGCGTCGACTTGCGTCAGTTTGCGTCAATGTAATATACAAATTCACACCATTTCAAACTATCCACACAAACTATATTTCACCCTAAAACCTAAAACCATTCATACTCTGCATGCAAGAGAAAATGACGAAAAAACAAAAAATCACATGAATATAGGATGCGTTGAAGACGTCGGCTGAATGCTGATGAATACTGAAGTCGTCATAAGGGGAAGGGAAGCATTTGGTGTTTCTTAGGGAGTCGGGGATTTTCGCGGGGAGGGGAAGCATTTCTTGGGGAGTCGGGGATAATCGCGGGGAGGGGAAGCGTCGTTACTGGTCGGAGGAGAGAAGAAGAAATGAAGAAAGGAAGTAGTTGATATTTCCTAATCATTTGTATGATTTTTTCAAGGTTTTGGACATGTCCTTGTCGATCCATCGATTTGATGATCATATCTTCAACATAGAATTCCATTTCCTTGTAGATCATGTCATGAAGGTTCATGATGGCTTCCTTTTTATGTATTGCTCCCGCGTTCTTGAGACTAAAAGGCACGACACGATAACAGAAAATACTCACTTCTATCATGAACATGGTCTTTTCTTTGTCTTACGAGGCCATCAAGATTTGATTGTATCTTGAAAATATGTCCATAAATAATAACAGTCATGACCGATAGCATGGTTGACTAATATGTCGATGTGTGATAATGAAAAGTGATCTTTAGGGCTGTCAATTTTCCCTTTTTCCAGCCAATGACGTGATGCCACGTCATCCTCTATCTCATTCCCTCTCCCAATTTTCCTCTCCTATCCCACCTAATATATTTAGACTAACCAAAAAAAATACATGACCATTTGTAGATTACAAGGCTCAAACCTTGTGGTCGAATTATCAAAAGCCCTTAGTGGATGTTAACAATGGTCTCTTAAGTTCAAGTGGTAGAGTACAATACTTTAACTTTTGGGTGAATGATTTGAAACCTTGATGAACATTAACAACTAGTCTCTTTATTCTAAACGGTAGAATGCAATACTTAAAATTTAGGTAAAGGGAACAAATTTTGTGGTTTTCTATTAGGTAGAAATAACAATTATACTTTTTTTAAGAATTTAACGGCGCTACTATAATTAGTCGGTCTAACTCAATTGATAGAGCACAATACTCTTAACCTTGAGGTCAAAAGTTCGATTTAGATCTCAACACTTTTAAATTTTATACATGTTTTGTTATTTATTTAAATGTGACCGCCACACTACAATTAACTAAAAATTATACATGCTTGTTTGTCATTTATAACCGTAAGCATTAAATTTAACTTACCCTATTTTCAAAATAATATTATTATGTTTAATAATATTAAAACAATATTTTGGATTTTATATTCAAAATAACTTAGAGAAGGAATTAAAACATAATTAAAGATTAATTATTGTGATAATTAAACCATAATTAAGGAAACTTTTCAAAATTCCAAAAATAATTTTAGGATAAAATATTTGTATATATTACCCAAATTAGACCAAGAAAGGGATACAAATATTTAATTGTGATTTAATCATAAATTATGTTTAATTCATTACTTAAACCAATTAAATAAAATACCCCAAAATTCCCAAACAAATAAAATATGCTCATAATTGTTATTATGATTCTAGAAATATTTTTGGTGAAAAAATAGATTTAAAAGAGATTAAAAATCGATTTTTAATAACCTTTTAATTAAAAATATAATTGCATAATCCTGTGTAGCTGAAATTATGTTTAATCTCTGCAGCATGATTCTGAATCATCAGATGAGCGCCCAAATCTCATTCAATAGCCCAGACGCTCCCACGCAGCTGGATGTAGTAGAGCCACGCACGCACGTCCGCACTGAATCAACTAACTGGACAGACTAACCCTGTTAGTCAACCAGGATAACCGTTGATGGAAGTAAACGTAACTCGGCATCCCATTACATGAAACGACGCTGTTTTGTTCGTCTTCTTCGTTGGGATGTAGGGGTCGCCGACATCCAATCTTCTAGAAGTTATAGCTTCGACTACAAGCGACGATCAAATCCCTTGATTTTTTCGCCTACATGTTCCTCTTGTTGGCGCCTACGATAACCCTCTATCTAGAAGCCTTATCCCGCTATAGATAAGGCTGCCAGCTGACATATATGATTTTAGAGATAAGCTTGCCGGAGGTTAATTCGTCTCAAATTAACCCTTCTCAGTCGACCTTCCCCTACTATAAATACTCCCTATCCTTCCACTACCGATCATCAAACAATTTCCACAAATTACACATTAATTCAACCCGATTGAAGACTTGCAGATTCCGGCGAAGAACATTTTTTGTCAAAATTTTCTGCAGTGATACAACCTTCGATCCAGGCTTCTGGATCGCTTCCAACACTGTCCATGAATGTTTTCCAGTTGTTGGTATGATTCCTGAAGCCTTGAATTTTGATTTGTAATTGAAAATTTTGAATTTCTGTAAATTTTATTGTTCGATCAGTTTGATCGTGTTCTTGTGCTTGATTGTATGATTTCTTTTTTAAGAATCATTCATGTGTGAGCTTTTTGTTGAAAGAAAACCGATCAAATCATCTTGAATCAAGATTTAAAAAAATTAGTTTGCCACTTGACCTAGGACCGGTCAAACTAAACCTAGACCAAATTAACCTAGGACTGACCTTGCCGCTTGACCTAGGACCGGTAAAACTAACATTGACACTTAACCTAGGACCGGTAAACCTAACACCTAACTTATGACCGTCATCCCCTAGCCTCATCTTAGCCTAGGACCAACAACACCAAACCCTAGCCTTAACACTACGACCGATGTTTCCAATCTTAGGAACTAACATCATCTTAGCCTTGGACCGACAAAACCAAACCCTAGCCCTAGCTCAGGAGCAACGATTAAGCCTAGCCTCATCTTAGCCTAGGACCGAAAAAATTAAACCCTAGCCCTAGCCTAGGACTGAAGATTAAGCCTAGCCTCATCTTAGCCTAGGACCGATAAAACCAAACCCTAGCCCTAGCCTAGGACCGACGATTAAGTCTAGCCTCATCTTATAGGATCGAACCACCCTAGTCTTAATCGAGCCCGCCCTAGTCTAAATCGAGCCCGACCGAGCCTACATCAGCCAAAACGAACCCAGACCCTAGGACTCCGGTCTTAAGGCCTGTTTGGTTCCACTTTTCAAAACTCAAAGTTATTTTCGTAATTTTGGGACTCCAAAACTCATTTTCAAATAATCCTGAAAGGTCAGAAAACGACATTTTCACATTTTTGGGATATCGCCTAAACCAATGTTTTGGATAAGGCTCGTTTAGAATTTATTCTAACATTCTCCTCTAATATTTTCAGGTTTTGTTTAATCTGAACATCAACGTAACAGGTACACGCTTTCTTTAAATGATTTGTACAATTATTTAAAGACTATCCTCATTTAGGACCCCTAGACTACTAATTAAAGATAAGGAATGTTATAATTAGATTTATAGAAGCTAGACTTTGTTTATTTTAGAAAGATTTAAAAAACCGTCCTTAGGCGGGCGCAAAAGACATAACGCGAAAGCCTTTTTCCGAACGTAAATAGACAACGAATCACTTTTTTTTTCCCAGAAACTCTAGTATAAAATCTCACCTTTCTTAGATAAATACTATTTTCTTAAATAGCCCATTCTACGAAATCTCACCTTTCTTAGATATATGTGGCTAGACAACAATACTTTCCATGGGGAAATCCCTAACGAAATAGGTGGCTTGTACAGGCTCAAAGTATTGACGCTTCAAAGTAACGGTTTTCAGGGCAGGATTCCTGCCAGCCTGTCGCGATGTTCTAACATATTGTTAATTTGAATATTATTATTAACGGAAAGATTTTTATTTAATATTAAGATAAAATATGTAAAACAAAATAAATTCAAACAAAATTATAATAATTTTAAAATATTTATTTATTGTGTCTTATACTATTAAAGGCAGCCCATTTAATAAAAATAATACTAAGTTTAGTTAAATTTATTAGTTTTTTTAACATATTATTGTATATCTTAGTGTTTTAAGTTGAAAAAAAAAATAATTTTAATTGGTCATGAATTCAAATCTAAAAAAAAAAAAAATTTAACAATTTGTTTTAACTAAAATTAAGACATCAAATTATTTTTTTTCCAGGGCAGCCCAATTCTCAAAATATATATATATATATATAAATCTAAATTATTGGACAGCTGATAATTCAAATATTATTATTAACTATTTTTTTTTTTAATATTATGATAGGTATAATTATTTTTATTATATTTGTTTTTGTATGAGTATAAAAATTTTATATAATATATAATTTTTCAAAATATAATTTACAAATTATATATACATACACAAAATTATAAAATTATTTCAACAATCATAAGTGATCTAGAAGTTAAAGCGTTAATATTTCATACTTAAGACCAGAGTTTGAATCCCTCTAAAAGTAATTATTATATGCGAGTGCGCGAACATTAGTATATGAAGTGGAAGCGAGAATGTCGGCTTGAGTAACACAAATATTTGTGATAATAACATAAGGATTCGTCCACGAAGGGAATTTCGGTTTGAGTAAAACAAATATTGCTAAGAAAACTTAAAAGTTCGTTTTTATAAATTTGTAAGAGATTGTCACTTTTTTTTAAGTTAATTTTTGAATAGCTAAATTATCTAATTAAAATAAAGTAATAAATAAATAAATAAAGTAATATTGTATTTTGAAAATAAAAGTGATCATTTAGAAATTTATTAACAATAATAAACAAAACTTTTAAAAAATATAAGTTTATTTTTTATTTGGTTTGGTCGGTTTGTACATCGAAATATACAATCTTACTGTTGAAATTAATTTGAAAAAAATATCAAAAAATTTATTTTTATTTAATGATCGGTTAGAAGAATGTTATAGACGATTCAATCAGTTTATTCTTTCACCAAATAGACGAGAGATCGGTACCTAAGGAATCAAAAGACACTAATTTGATTTGACGGTTTGACCGCCACTATACTAATGAACCGACCATTGAGTTTAGTATAACAATTTCATAAATCATGGTCATTTGGTTTGATTAATAGGTTAATTTTGATTTGTTTTCAATTCGATTTTAGTTAAAATTTGAATTCCACCTTCTTAACCCTCTTTTTTTAACTTTCAATTCATTCTTTCAATTCATTCAAATACGTTTATATAGAAAATAAAATATATAATAAATATTATATAAAATAAAATAATATTCTTATTTTTCGTCCATAAACTCTCACTTTTTAAACGTTACTCATTTAAGTTTGAATACACAAACTTTGACCCAGCATTGTTTTCATCTTCTTCTTCATGTCTTTATCAACAATGAGAATACCATACATTTTTCAATTATTCACGAGTTAAAACGTTTAATAAGTTTAATTAAATATTGGATTAACCTCGTACATATTTATAAATTGGATTCAATATATTGTTTGCAATATAGGTAGAATGTCAAACAAAATAACACAATATAAAATAGAAAATTATATTGACTCTATTTTCCACGATAACAAAAATCTCTATATAAATTTTTATTTTTTATAGGCCGTTTTCTGTATTCATTTTTGTAAATATATTTTCTATTTATTATATATATATATATATATATTACTTTAAAATAAAATATTTTATTTTAATTTTTATTTAATATATTTTATTTTAATATATTTTATTTTAAAATTTATGTAATGTATTTCTATTTTAGTGTATAATATTTTATTTTAATATATAATATTTATTTGAATGATTTAATTTAATATTTTTAGTTTTAATTATATATATATATATATATATTGTATTTATAAAATAAATAAAAAATATATGTGCTATTTTAATATATAAAATTTAAATTTTATTTTATTTTATTTTAATTATTTAATTAAGTATTATTAATTTTAATTTATATATTTTCAAATTAAAGTTAAAATAAATTTCCCCTGATCAAAGTTTGAGTTGGTCAATTCTCTTAACATTGTTTCAAGAAAACGTGATGTATACTGTCTAAATTGATCAACCTTACCTTACCTTATGCATTGCCTTCATGTGTGGTTGTGATTTCAAAATTTCTATGTCAACAAATCAACACATGCATATAGTTTCTCTTGTTATTCCAAATTTCCAATTAGTCAAAAGTCAAGTCTTCCCCATCTTACTTTGTTTCGTGTAAAAAACTTCTAATTAAAAATTGAAATGCTTTTAGTATTTATTACCATAGTCTGCTCTATGATGTGTGATGCATGCATACTCTTACACTTCCAAAAATGAGGTTCTGGTTGGTGCTACAACAATTGGCACTCCTCATACTAATCATTACTACTGATGATCTTAATAATAATAACGAAACTGATCATGCTGCATTATTGGCTATGAAGTCCAAGATCCTCGACCCTTTTGGTGGAGGAGCTTTGAGTTCATGGAATGAGTCTTCTCATTTCTGCAATTGGGAAGGCGTGGTCTGCGGTAAAAGGCACAAGAGGGTCACTCTCCTCAATCTAAACTCTTTGGGTTTGTCGGGCACCTTGTCTCCTCATGTAGGAAATCTCACCTTTCTTAGATATCTGTGGCTAGACAACAATACTTTCCATGGGGAAATCCCTAACGAAATAGGTGGCTTGTACAGGCTGAAAGTATTGACGCTTCAAAGGAACAGTTTTCAGGGCAGGATTCCTGCCAGCCTGTCGCGATGCTCTAACATCGTGGAACTATGGATTGGGTTCAATAATCTGGTGGGAACCATCCCCGAAGAATTTAGCTCCTTGTCGATGCTCAAGGTGATCTCTGTACCTTCTAACAATTTAACTGGAGGAATTCCAAAATTTCTGGGCAATGTCACTTCTCTTGAAACATTATCTGTTACAAATAATCACTTTAGTGGAACTATTCCAAATAACTTGGGGCGACTAAAGAACCTCGTACAACTTGGATTGGCTGGTAATCAGATCTCTGGTACGATCCCTTCATCATTGTATAACCTCTCCAACTTGAATGTTTTATCTTTATCATATAATGATCTTCACGGGAGTCTTCCGTCCTACTTTGGCAACATGTTCCCGCATTTGAAATTGCTCGAACTCCAACATAACAGCTTTACCGGACAACTTCCAAATTCAATAGGGAATATTACCAAAGCCGTGAATCTAGTTTTTTCCTATAACGAATTCAGTGGGAAACTGACAGTTGATTTCAGTAAACTAGTGAATCTCGTGAGTCTTACTTTACTTTATAACAATTTAGGGAGTGGGGATTTTGACGAAATGCATTTCCTCGAGTCGCTTACTAATTGCAGCAGTTTGAAAATATTCGGCACAATTAGCAACCAGTTTAGAGGAGTGCTTCCCGATTTTGTAGGGAATCTATCATCAAATATAGAAAAGATTTCACTTTCTTTAAACCAACTGCATGGCAGGATTCCTCCAACCATTGGAAACCTTGTTAACTTGTCTTTGTTAAGCTTGTTTGAAAACAGATTCACTGGGCCGATACCTAGTACCATAGGTAAACTTCAAAAGTTGCAGAGATTTTCCCTTAGTCTAAATCAGCTTTCGGGTACTATTCCGGATTCCATTGGGAATCTTTCTTTGGTGAATGAGCTCGATTTCATGAACAATAACCTAGAGGGGACGATACCTTCCAGTTTTGGCAACTGCAAAAGATTAATATCATTGGATCTTCATCAAAACAACTTGAGTGGAACCATTCCCAAAGAGCTTTTCCAAATTTCATCTCTATCAATTTTTCTCGACTTATCTGACAATAATCTGTCCGGCCCACTTCCTTCAGAGATCGGAGAACTCAAAAGTTTGGTGGCGTTAGACATATCAAACAATAATGACTTGTCCGGAGAGATTCCTGGTAGTATAAGCAGTTGCACCAGCCTCGAATTCCTATTCCTGGAAGGAAACATGCTCCAAGGATCTATTCCCATGTCGATGGAATTCATGAGAGGACTTCAAATCATTGACCTGTCGAGCAATAATCTATCGGGACAAATCCCAGCTTTTTTGGAGAAACTTCCTTTGATCAACCTTAACTTGTCCTTCAATGATTTCAATGGAGAAGTGCCTTTACACGGGGCTTTTGCAAACTCAAGTGCAGTATCCGTGTATGGGAACGATAAGCTATGCGGCGGAATACCTTCTCTACAACTTCCGAGATGTCCTGTCAAGAAACTGAATCGTAACTTCTTCTTTTCATCCAAACGCATCTATGCAATCGTGGGTACTTCAATATTAGGAATACTAATCCTAATTTCAAGCTTGGTGTTTTACTTGTGGAAAAGGAAAAAGGAATCCACCACCACTTTGGAATTGCTGCCCAAGGAGTCTTTCGTGCAAATATCCTACGGCGAGCTCCTCAATGCAACGGATGGGTTCTCTTCCAACAATTTGATTGGTGCTGGCGGTTTCGGATTCGTCTACAAAGGAGTTCTTGATCAGATCGGAGATGTTGCAATCAAAGTACTTAACCTTGTAAACCCAGGTGCCACGAGGAGCTTCATTGCAGAATGTAAAGCGTTAAAGAACATTAGACACCGGAACCTCGTCAAGATCGTAACATGTTGTTCAAGCATTGATTTTCAAGGTAACGAATTCAAAGCTCTAGTTTACGAACTCATGATGAATGGGAATCTGGAGAAATGGTTGCACCCATCTCAAGAAACTAGTAGACCTGAGTTTAATCTACTCCAGCGTTTAAGAGTTGCGATTGATGTGGCTTCTGCACTCGATTATCTTCATTATCAGTGTGAACCCACGGTTATTCATTGTGATCTGAAGCCAAGTAACATCCTACTTGACCAACAAATGGTTGCACATGTTGGAGATTTCGGACTGGCCAGACTTTATCATCCAGAAATGGGTATTTCCCATCACAGTAGTTCGATGGGAGTGATGGGCACAGTTGGATATGCAGCGCCAGGTATGTTAACCATAGTAGAACACATCATGTCTTTAATTTTTGTTGGCCTAATTTATTTCTTAATCTTAATTAGAGTACGGTATTGGAAGTCAGATGTCGATGAAAGGAGATGTTTACAGTTACGGGGTTTTGTTGCTAGAGATGTTAACGGGAAAGAGACCTACCGATTTGATGTTTGCAAATGGTCTTAACATTCGTAACTTTGCTAGTCAAGTCTTAACAGGAAACGCAATTGAGATTGTAATGGATCCAATAATTTTAAAATGTGACATTGATAATGGTCAGAGGGACAATTGTCTGATCGCAATTGTGAAGATTGGTTTGGCTTGCTCGGAAGAGCTACCCCCAAATAGGATGAACATGACCGATGTTGTTAGGGAGTTGCAACATATTAAAAAGGCCATGTTCAAGTGAACATAAAAAGTTTTACTTTCAACTTTAATTTTGTTTTTGTAATTGTACCCTTGTTAAGCATATAATAAATTACATCATTGATGAACTCTTATGTGGAAATTAGTTTTGTCTACTTAAAAGAAAATAAGATCAAAATATATCATCATGCAACTCTTTGGTCTGGTAGAGAGCCGTAAAATAGATGCAATATTGTAATTATTATAATTAGAGTGTCTATTCAAAAGATGTCAATATTCAAAGTTAAATGAATAGATTCATAAAAAAATGAGAGTATTAATAAGAAATCCAATTCAAATAGAATGTTGCACAAATTAAAACAAAAAATACAATTCAATTTTGAGTAGTGGAAGAGAAACGAGACTCCCTTCGCTATTAAAAAAAGCTATTGAAAGACTATCAGAGCCGGCCCCGAGTTTTGGGCTGCCCCAGCCCCCGTTAGAAAAAAGTTCGATATTTTTTTGTTGCCCTAGGTCGAGTTAAAAAATTTAATAAAAAAATGGTTTTGGTGAAGTTTGAACTCATAACCAAAACAAAGGTTTTAAATTTTTTATCTAGAACCACTAGACTAAAATATCTTACGTTCAAAATTACAATATATTTAATTAAAACCTTACTATTTTTAATAAATGGGCTGCCCTGGGGAGTGGGCTGCCCTAGCCCGAGGGCTTGCCGGGCTTACCCCAGGCCAGCCCTGAAGACTATAAACCAGATGATTGTTCTTTTTAAAGTGATGATAATGAACTGTAAAAATACTTATTTATAATGAGTTTTTAAACTGAAATATAAATTCTAAAAAACTGAAGTATAATTGATTGATAAACCTAAGTGTACTTTCTAATGAATTGAAGTGTAACGTTTCTAATCAACTGAAGTGTAACGTCGTATATACTCAACTGTAATTTATTTTACACTAAACATTAATATTTTATAAAACTCAACTAAAATATAATGTAATTTATGAACTGTAATCTAATATCATTTAAATACTATTTGTAATTACACTACAATAAAATATATTTTCGGCGACCCTTATATGACAATTCATATTAAGCGTGCTAAAATTCAAAAGAAACAATTTTTTTTCCAACCTTTATACACAACAATTTTGATTAATTTTTGTATATATATATATATGATTTTTAATTAATTATTATTTAAATTTAACTATTCTAAATTTTAATATTTTTATGTTTTATTTTTTACTTTATAATTATTTTATTTCACTATTTTAATTTTTTTAAATTAAATTAAACTTATAATTTTATTAACATTAAATTTTATAACATAATTATTAAATTTTATTATTAATGATTTCTTGAGACGGTTGTTTATAGCTTATATTATAGAACATGCAATCTTCAATCTGTAAGTGTTGATCTATTGATTGATTTACATGCAGTCAGATGCCTTATTTTAATATTGATGTAACAAGGTAAGGTTAAATTTGAATGGATGAAGATGAGTTACAATGTTTTTTCTTGGCTCTTAACTTAAGTTATTATAGTTCCATTGTCCTTGTTTTGTTTATCTTTTGTAGATCATTGTTCTCTATTTAGTCTATCTACTAATTCCTTCAATCTTGAGGTATGTTCTTTATTGTTTATTGAGGGGAGTTTTTTTTTTTTTTATATTATTATGTGATTCAGATGTCGGTAATCTTCTTCTTCTTAGAGTTTCTTCTGTTTGGAGGTAGGTATATTTAAGATAATATTTATGATCTGATAACTTTTTAACATCAGTCTTGATTGTATTAGATTAAAGAGAATGTTTGATTTAATTCTAAAATATGGAGTCCATGTGATATTGTAGGTAGGGAGGGAGAACCAGTATCCATGTCTATTTTGTAGATCTTCTGATGCAGCAGCTTATCCAGTATTTGGTGAATCAGGTATCATTTTCTATGCTAACCAGGTACCAATGTGCATATGATTATTTCTCTTAAACAACAATATGCATATTATATTTCTTGAACTTAAGCATGCAGCATGCAGGGATAAGAAAAAAATAATGGATCACTTTTAATGTTGAACTTGACACAACATCTCTCTAGATAGCAAATGATCGTTACTGCTTGGTGAATGAACAATACATGAATGCCACCATCTTCACCAAATTGGCCATGGATAACTGGGAAAACTATATCCACTCAGGCAGCAAGGCGTTCTATAAAGTCGGATAAGGATGGGAAATCTTAGACAAGGCTGTAAAAAGTTAAAATTTGTTAGAAATCTTGTCTTTAAATAAATTACAGAAATATATATATAAAATGATGTAAAAAATAAAACAAATAAAATATATGAAGAACGAAATCACCGATTGAGATGTTGATTCGAGGCATGTGTTAGACACATTTCCCTTAAAACAGTTCCATCGTCTCCCGTTTGTGCGGGAGCTTATCGTAGATGACTGTCTCCCAGGGTACAACGAATCCAGTAGTGATTCTGCACTGAAATCACTACTCGTCGAGCTTGATCAGCGTACCTGAACTATCACCGGGTTTCAACGGAAAATATCGAGTGAAGAACTCGAAAATCACTCACAAAATAAGAAAAGGGCTTTTGGAATTCTAGAGTGAGAAAAATTAAGGATGAAGTGATGTGGTTTTTGTCCATCGGATGGTGTGGGATATAATGCATATTTAGATTGTTGAAATAATAAACGGTTAATTAAATCATCAATTGATCCAACAGTTGGCATTGCTTGCCTCTTCATTTGCCTTAATATTTCTTCTTAATGAAAGGTAATTGTTTGCCAAAATTAATGAAGACACTTATTTTGCAATACTCACGTTACATGGTTTTTTAATCTGTTAATAATAATATTAAATTATCATAACAATTAATAATAATAACAAACTCATGTAAGTCACGCTACAAATTAACAATATTTTGTTAATTGGTCATTAAGGAATTTTGATTAATTAATTTAAATTAATTAAATCAAACATTTGGATCAAATTTCACCCTATAATTCACATTTGAATTTCACGTGAAATTGATTTAATTTTATTACCCACATTATAATTTTCATTCATTAATAGAATTTATAGAATTAATTTAAAAATTTCAACAATCCCCCACATTGAAATTGAAAGATTAACCCGTTGAAAGGTTCAACAGTTGAATTGTACATAGGATAGGTAAGTGTAACCTTTTGAACATTCCCTTATGAAAGTATATAACTTTACTAGCCGATTAGTAAACTCGATGTCCTTGAACTATTCTGCCATTTGTGTAAACGATTACACATTTTCACATAAAATTCTCCCTGATACATGTTAAACTCTCATGGTTGTGTCCATTTTGGCCATAGAACACGCACCTAGTTCTATGAGAGGGTCTAGAATTGAACCGTGCAATTCTTTCGAAGCGGCCCCACTTCTCCCTCATATAGGTGATCTCTTTGCTCACAAAGAATCATTAAAAGAGATATGCTTATCCTCGTCAAAATATATATTGTTTCGTTATAGAATTAATCCTCAACAATAATTTCCAAGTCAGTATAATTAGGTTGTCCCATTGAACCTAGTTCTTGGGATCTCTAGTCTACATAGGTTGGGTTTTCCTTCATACCAACTTATAGTAGGCTGATGTCTTAAAAGACTTTCAAACAAACTCTCTATTTAATAATTTTATTAGTGGATCCACAATGTTATCTTTGACTTACATAGTCAAATTTGATAACTCCATTAGAGAGTATAGTCTAATGACATTATGTCTAAGATGTGTATGTCTAGACTTGTCATTGATTCTAAACTTATCTAATTTCAAATTATTATTTTAATAATTAGAAATTTATGATAATCTTGGAATATCTTCTAATGAGAAGCATAGTTATTCGTACAAGCTTACCATTTAAATTATTTTTAATTTTTTTATGAAAATATTGTTTACTTGGCCAACTAGTAGACAAAATGTCTTTGAACTATTCTGTTTTCGTATAAACGATTATATATTTTGCATAAAAATATGTTATTTTTTGACATAAGTCAAAATTATAGATTATAACGTTTAATCTATCAATCATAATTTTCTTAGAAGATTTACATACGTAGATTGCACTTTCAAATGTAAACATATTCACTTGTAAACGTAAAGTCTTTTATTTAATAATATCAATATATTATTTGATAACAACATGATATTTCGTGTAGTGCAATTCACATTCTTAATGAATTTAATCATTTTTATTGAAGTTTTTAACGATAAAATATCGTACAAAAGACACGTAATGAAACATTTTTCATTGTTTTCATGATATATAATTGTCACATCCACTTTCTAATAAAAGTATGATCAAATTTTTATATCATTATTATAAAATTTATTATAAGTCATATCAAGACTTTATAAACTTTTCTTTTCATTTATTTCATAAATTCCTTTTAAAGACATTGGTTCTTCAAATATTTATGAAAATAATGTCAAAATATGACATGTTTCTTGATTTCAAAATCCTCAAATTTATAATATCAATTTGAGCACCAACTCAGCAAATATAAACAAGATATTTTCTTGTTATTTTCTTTCTTTTTGTAAAGTTGCGCAACTTTATCTTTTATAGAAAACATATTTCTCTAACAATAAATTATCTTTTTATTTATCATAATATACACAATTTTTTTGTGTTATAATCAATAAAAATATTTGTCCCCACATTCGTGTTGGTACCCTTTTTTAAACCACACACTTATATGATTTAAATCAATGATTTTCTAATCAAAAAATTGTCACACGATTCTTTAAAAAATTTCTTTTGTTATACTTATCATACAATGAATAAGATAACTATATCATAAATATTTAATTGAATAAAATATAATTTCTATACAAGAGATTAGAATGTTTATTCATATATAAATCATTCTTCACATAATCTCTACATAAGAAATTAAAATATTTATTTCAACACTTAATTTCTATAAAATAAATTAGAATATTTAATCAAATAAATATTCACCATATCACATGTTTCAAGCATCTTTGACCGAAGTCACTTAAACATTTATTTTCGGTTGCACTTTTGCATCTCGTAATATCGGCACGTTTGCCACATTATTCTCAAATCAAACAAGACTTTGCTTGTAATTATTTGATTTCAAAATTATCAAATTAAGTAAGTCTTAATTATGCAATTGAACAATGTATATCAAATATATTATATTAAATTAAAATTAATATATCCATATATATGATATTATATATTATTGCTTCTTTCATTTTAGTCACCACGATGACAAAACAACTATAATATATATAGTCAATAACATAGAAGATAAATAATATGTCATATATATTATTAAACAAGTATATATACAACTTCATTTATCATTAAAAATACCGTTTAAAAAATACATGATAATTAATTAGAATATTAATTATCACACTTAATTAGAATGTTGATCATTTATCTTTAATCAAATATAAAACTAACTAATTATATAAATAAATATTCATGTCATCAATTATTCGTTTCTTAATTAATTAGATGACCTTTAACATTCTATAACAAATCTTTGTCAATCAAAGAACACATTATTTGTGACAAATTTCAAAATTATCTATTAAAATAAAAATAGATAGAAAATAAATCTTAATTTATATATGTGTATAAATTTATAGATAATCATACTTGTGAATAACATGAATAACATGAATCATCATATTATTAGCTAATATGCATGATTTATATTAATAATCAATTAACATATAATCAAATTAAATATAACTACAAATATATTTCATGTCTTAATCGAAATACTTACATTGCCATATTTTGAACAACAATCGACGTGGAGCGAGTATGCACTCTCAAAATAAATCTAGGTAGATTGTTCTCACCGAGACCATTTTTGCAAAGTCAAATTCGACTAACATAGTCGTTTCTATTTAAATGCATGATTAGTATAAGTTCTAACACAAACAACTTATTTAATCTCATTATACATATGACCTTCATTTTCTGTCATTATTAATCACATAATTTCTATAGAAGAAATTAAAATGTTTCAAAATATAAATGAAAAAGTCATTTTAGCAAATTAAATTTCTACAAGAGAAATCGTTAAGTGCCCCATTTTATTTCATAATTTCTACACAAGAAATTAGAATGATTCTAACATCCATGGTTAAAATCTTTTTGATAGATCAAATTTCTATATAAGACATTGTTATGGGCACTCATTCATCTCATAATTTATGCCTAAGAAATTGGAGTGATTTCAACATCAATGACTATAGTCAATTTAACAAGTCTGATTTTTACCAAAAAATCATTTACTATGCCTTCATCTCATAATATTTCTACACAAGAAATTAAAATGGTTTCAACATCAATTACTAAAGTCATTTTAACCAGTCTGATTTCTTCCAAGAAATCATTGATTATCCATTCATACCTCCTCGTACCCTTGCGTCTGAACTTCGAACCGTTGCACCAACACGCCCTTTCATTTTTATACTACTGTTTACGACCTTTTGTCTTCTTTTCAGAGAAACTTATTTTTCTCTTCTTTTTGACTTAAAAACAAAATTGATAACTTAGTAATATCATAATCAAAAGGTAAATATATAAGAACGGAGGTGAATGCATAAAGGTTTGGAATTCTTTTCTAATCAACTTATCACATTCTTATTAATAATCATCACGCTTAATTAATTTAAGAATATATATTATAATTAATTATTTTAAAACTGAAACCATATGTTTCAATTATAATTAATTTTAATTACTATTACTAAATTATAATTAGTAATTTATTTCTAAAAATTAAAAGTTAACTCTTTAGTTACATTTTTTTCATATAATATTATTAATAATTTTAATAACTAACAAATATTTAAGTAAAAATTAATAAATTACAGTTTTCTAATTCATTCTCTAAAAACCGTTTGTATAATGAATATACATAATTTTTCTTTAGAATATATATCTCCATCAACATATATTAGCTTATACAAGTAAGCTTTCATACAAATAATTTTAATAATAATTAACATTATATGTATACAATAAAGACTTATCTTTATTTGTAGATTCTTCTATTCCTTTAGATGAACAACTTTATATTGTCGAAATAAGCCATCATCTATCTTATAACATCATATCTCGTATTCCTGAAACATTAAAGACAAAAATTTCGATGACACAAACTACTAAATAACTTAGCACATAAACTGTTTTAAGATTGTTAGAAATCTTGTCTTGAAATAAATTACATAAATATATATAAAATGATGTACAAATAAATGAAACAAATAAAATATATGGAGAACGAAAATCACCGATTGAGATGTTGATTCGAGTCATGTGTTAAACACATTTCCCTTAAAATAGTTTCATCGTCTCCCGTTTGTGCTGAAGCTTATCGTAGATGGCTGTCTCCCAGGGTACAACGAATCCAGTAGTGATTCTGCACTGAAATCACTACTCGTCGAGCTTGATCAGCGTACCTGAACTATCACCGGGTTTCAACGGAAAATATCGAGTGAAGAACTCGAAGAACACTCACAAAATAAGAAGAGTGCTTTTGAAATTCAAGAGTGAGAAAAATTAAGGATGAAGTGATGTGGTTTTTGTCCATCGGATGATATGGGATATAATGTTTATTTAGATTGTTGAAATAATAAACGGTTAATTAAATCATCAATTGATCCAACAGTTGGCATTGTTTCTCTCTTCATTTGCCTCAATATTTCTTCTTAATGAAGGGTAATTGTTTGCCAAAATTAATGAAGACATTTATTTGCAATACTCAAGTTACATGGTTTTTTAATCTGTTAATAATATTAAATTATCATAACAATTAATAATAATAACAAACTCATGTAAGTCACGCTACAAATTAACAACATTTTGTTAATTGATCATCAAGGCATTTTGATTAATTAATTTAAATTAATTAAATCAAACATTTGGATCAAATTTCACCCTATAATTCACATTTGAATTTCATGTGAAATTGATTTAATTTTATTACCCACGTTATAATTTCCATTCATTAATAGAATTTATAAAATTAGTTTAAAATTCCAACACTTAAGCATGCAGCAATCTGTATTATTCTTGCAGGGATAAGAGAAACATAATGATCACTTTTAATGTTGAACTTGACATACAACATCTCTCTAGATAGCAAATGATCATTACTGCTTGGTGAATGAACAATACTTGAATGTCACCATCTTCACCAAATCGGCCATAGATAACTGGGAAAACTATATCCACTCAGGTAGCAAGGCGTTTTGTAAAGTCGGATAAGGATGGGAAATCTTAGACAAGGCTGTAAAAAGTTAAAACTAACTACCTTCAGATCATCAATACTAGAATAGCAATTTGTGTGTTACGGCTAAAAGTTCACCTTTCAAGTTTGTAATCAAAATCTGTAGGAGTATCTTAATATACCTACAAATCATGTGAAAAAATATTAGTTAAATCATTGGAGTTTATCATCATTAGAACTATATTCATTAGCAAAGAAAATAAGTTTATCACAAATTTTGAATTTGAGATTGTTGTCAATGTAGTAGCACTTCACATGAAAATACATATCAATGTTTCAGTAATTAAATTAACTTTATATGTATAAGTCATGGGTGCTTCGCTGAAGGACCTATGCAGATGATCCCAACTCTTAATGATCTTCTTTTCCCTCTGTTCAACTCAAAAGTCTCCCCTCGAAAATTGGAAACAATCTACGTGCAGAGCTGGCCCTAGGGTAAACCCGACAAGCCCTTGGACTAGGGCAGCCCACTCCCTAGGGCAGCCCATTAAATAAAATAAAGAAGAGATTTATAGTATTTTATAATCATAAAATGGTTTAGCCTAGTGATTTAGGGTGAAAATTTAAGTTTATCCTTTAGTCATGAGTTCTAATCTCACCAAAAGCTAAATTTTTAGGCTGGGGCAGCCCAAAAGTCGGGGCACTTTTGGGCCGGCTCTGTCTCCGTGCTATCGGTTCAGCGAAAAACAATAATATATAATGGATGAATAGATTAACAAATTTGGCTACATATTTGAACATCATTCACAAGTGCAGGGGAGTCTTATACCGAACTTTTGGTGTTAGTTTTCAATGTAATTATTAAATTCCGTTTGAAAATTTTAAATATTAAAAATGTTAAGTCAATTGTTAGTTTAGGAACTGTACTGACGGATGTTTTGTTTGATTTCGAACAAAAGCCCGAAAGTTAATTAACAATTTAATTTTAAATTCAATTATATTACATGTATGATTTAAATATTTAAATTTGAACATCTTAAATAATAAGTATTTAATACATCGTTAGAATGAAAGGGTAAAACAATAAAATTTTAAAATTAACCAAAAATTTAAAGAATATACAGTAATTCTGATGGACACAAATGAGTAAGCGCGATAGCCCTTTCCCAAATGTAACAAAACTCCGAATCAAAAACAGAATCTCTAAAACGTGTTTAATTACACAAACCAATTTCCTAATTTTAAAAATATTAGGTGGCGAATCTATAATCTAAAAGTCAATTCCCGATTTATTTAAAATATTCAAAAATATTTTCTAAATTAATCTGGAAATAAAAAGACAATAAAAAAAATTAAATAGAGAGCCTAGAAAATTTGAGGCGTCACATGATTAAAATAGGTTCAATATTATAAAGTATCGAGACTAATATAATAGACAGTAGTATTTATAAAACGACTTAAATAGCCCATTCATCTCAACAATCTATATATATATAATGAACCACTTTTTTACACATATCATTTTATTGATTTTCATAAAATCTCTTGACGACTCTGATTTTTCAAATAAATAATCTTTAAATTGATTATGTTTAATTAATTTAAATCGGGTTCTGGTTAAATTGTTATTTAGTTTCCTAGATTATTAAAGTTTGAACAAATGATTAATTATTTTTACATAATTAATTTCTTACCGCTCCAGGTATTTTCAAAATCTTTCAAAAACTAAATGTTTCATTTTAAAAGATGTCTGGCATGCAAACCAAGGTTGAAACAATCGAACATCGAGTTGCCTCGCAGTAGTCCTTACATATTGTCACGTGTCTCACAAACACATGCTAAACTATGAAATGGGATATAGACTGAGGATTATAAAAACTTTGGTTACAATAACATTTGATGGTGTTATTGCAATTAGTCCGTTTAGCTCATTTAATATATATGGGACATCTCTTAACCTTGTGGTTATGGTTTAAGCCCATTTATTTGTAATTATTTTATGGTTTTAATCTGCGTCACTATGATTGTGGTAGAGAGTTTCAAATTCTTGGTTGGCATCATTTTATTGATTTTATTTTTGATCAACTTACAATTATAGAGAATATATAAAAATAATTGATTTAGTCTATTTTTGGTTGTACAAACTTAAGATTTTTAAACTTGTTGATGATGGTTTAAACCCTTGGTAAAAGTCGTTTTTTAGTTTCTCTTTTTAAACTATAAATTATATTTATTTATTTTCTTCTATAATATTTTATTTTGAGGTTGCATTGTGTTAAGTAGAATTGAATATTTTTTTTTAATGTTTCGACCTAATTCTATGAAAATGAATAATAAAATTCCAAAAGCAAATTATAAAATACCCAGATCAAACGAACACTTAGGCCTTTTTTGATCAGTTTTTTTATAAAACTTTTTGTTTTACAAATTTTATAACTCTTTTAATCTTATAGCTGTTATGCAGTTTTTTTATAACTCTTTTGAATTTGAGTAGGTTTTATAGCCTTTTATTTTTAAGAAATTCATTTACAGACAAACTTTGAAAATAAACCGACTGAATAGAACAAAATCAATTGAATAATGAAGATCAAAAGAAATTGAATATTAAAGCAATCATACAATGATTTAATATGTTGGTAAATATTGATGTTATCAATAACTTAATTATTCTGATTCATCTCCACAAAACATTTTTAATGTCATTTCACCCGTAAAAAAGGTCACCTAAAAAATAAATATATGAAAACTAAACTTATAAAGAGAATAATTAATTAATAATTAAGTTTTTTTTTATTAATTTTAATGTTAAAATATTATATATCTCAATATTAATATTTTTTAAAAAATAATTAAATATATAAAAATTGCTTAGCTTCCAACTATCCTCTATTTGTAGGATTGTCTCTAGTAATGATAAGACATATTGTCAATTGGACAATTTCAAAATGAAGTATCTCACCGATTTTCAATTATGCAAGCATCCTCTATTGAATCAAAAAAATATTTGTGATCCATGGCATCATATGATTGACCAAGCATTTTTAGATGCTCCTTCCTTTTATTAAATTAGTATGGATCTATTTCACTAAAAGTGTTTTTTTTTATTTTTTTTTAGTGAAAACAGCCCAACAATTTTAATAATGAGCCTTTTTGGAAAACCAAATTTGGAACTAGAGCTAATTTATTGAGAAATAATTTCTAAATGTATTTGTAATTATGTTTGTAGAGCCAATCTCACCCTTAATACTCACACTAAACTTTATTTGATATTTTTTTATTATTTTAATTTAATTTAGAAAAAATGACTTCAAATTTTTCATATTAAATGTCTTCAAACATAAAAATAACATAACCTCTTTTGTCGGTCAAAACAAATATTTCCTCAACACAATCCAAATTTTCTAATGAAATTACGCAATTATATCGAAATAGTAAGAAAAATACATAATGTGGATTAATTATCTTGGTTACATTGGGTTATTAGTGACTTCAACGTAATCAATACTTATGATTTGTCATGTTTTCAAATATTGTTGGGTGATCGGGACTCTTCTCCACAAGCGAGTGATGTCGTGCATACAGGTTCAAATATATCGCAAAATTTAATTGTTTGTTTGTCTAACCCTTGAGAATATATTAACTAGAGTCATAATTGTGGCTAACTTTCTTTTATATTTATTGTGAATGTTCAAGGAGTTGGGTAAAAGCCTCATCTCTCACTTTGTTCCAAAATGAAGCTCTATCATCATCCTATCAAACCCTTTACTTTCTTTTCGGAGAAGTGTTAGACTCAAAATACTTGAATGCTCAAAATACTTTTGGTGAGTTCAATTCATCCAAATATGAGAGTTTATTCTACACTGAATAGAAAGTATTGAAATATAACTTGCTCGAGATGAGTGAGATGTCTAAGTACTTTAAGAGATAATTATCTTTTTTATGTTCATGACCCCTTTCAATTTTCCTTTTATTTCTTTTTCAATAAGTGTTTTGAGATATATATAATATGAAATCAATAATTATAAATAATGTAAACTTCGGTGAATAAATCAATCAAATCGAATTATTTACACATTTTACCAATATTAAAGAATTATAAAAAATATATAATAAAATAATTCAGACATATTCAGCAAACCCATCATATTTCAAGACTTCCTTTACTCGAATATACATACAACTAATTAAGATTGGGTAAAACGAAATCAAGGGTTTGAACTTACCACTCACATGTAATTATAAAAAAAATTAATAATAATAACAAAGTTTAAATTTGTTAGGGCAAAGCCCAACATATTCAAATTTATCACCTTATCCACTCGAACATATTAAAGAGCAATAGAATTCGAACCTCGACAAAGAACCCCTCTTCCCCTCACTCTACATTAATGTTCACAAAGAGTTATCAAAGTCTTTCTGAATCGATCTGAACCTTTAGACCTTTTTAATTTTTATACGGTGCCTTTAGTCTTTTTTTAGAGTAGGGGTCACAAGAGAGCAGAGCGTACCGCCCTTCCATAGTTGCGAGTCTGCTTATAGTCGCAACTATTGTCATAGTCGGTTTCAACTTCTAGAAAAAAACATAAAATTTGGAGGGCGATCCTCCCAGTGAACCGTCCTTGCCCCAAAGGGGACATAGAAGCATCATATCTCAGCACTTTTCAAAGACTAATGATGTTTTTTCCTTGTTTTAAAGTTTATGATTCCTAAAGAAAGGCATTCCTAAAAGTAGACATATATATAAGAGGATATTCTAAAGCATTCCCTTCAGTTGTTTGGAATGTTTTCAGGTCTCTTATCAAACAATGGATATTAATGAACCATCATTGATGGATGTTGTACATGACACAATAACTGTTGTTTTTGGCACAATTACAAGCCCACATCGGAAGATGTGGGAGTGAAAGAAGTTTCTTAGTATATAAAAGAAACTATATTCACAATTAGAATAAATCCCACATCGGAAGATGATGAGAGTTGGGGAAGTTTCTTAGTGTATAAAAGAAACTCTCCCCTCTTTGGTTTATTGAACCCAAATTTGTATCTCTTCTTCCTTATTAATTGATAACCTTAGTGTTCGGAGACGTATGCAACATGTTGGCCGAACTCCGTTATCAAATTCTGTTAGTGTATTCTTTCAGTTTGTTTTCTTCTTTTGTGTTTCTGTCAGGGTTTTCCTAACAAGTTGTATCAGAGCCGAAGGTTTGTCCTTGGCATGGTGGAGTCTTCAAAAGGGGCGTCAACTTCTTCGTCATCCTGGACGAGGACACTGATGTCAAATTTAAAGTTTGCGGTGGAGATCTTTGATGGAACTGGGTATTTCGGCATGTGGCAATGTGAGGTTCTAGATTGTCTTTTTCAGCAGGGTCTAGATGTTGCTATTGAGGTCGGAAATCCAGATGATATAGAAGAAAAACAGTGGAGTATCATGAATCGGTTGGCGTGCGGAACAATTCGATCGTGCCTGTCCAGAGAGCAGAAGTATGCTGTGAAGAATGAAACTTCTGCACAGAAACTGTGGCAAGCATTGGAGGATAAATTTCTAAAGAAGAGTGGTCAGAATAAGCTCCTTATGAAGAAGCGGTTGTTCCGGTTTGATTACCAATCAGGTACTACTATGAATGAAGATATTACTAAGTTTAATGAATTAGTAGCAGATCTGTTAAACCTTGACGTTAAGTTTGAGGATGAAGATCTTGCGTTGATGTTGCTATTGTCCCTTCCTGATGAATTTGAACACTTAGAAACAACGTTACTTCATGGGAAGGGAAATGTTTCTCTTGATGCTGTAAGTTCTGCTTTATATAGTCATGAATTGAGAAAGCAAGATAAAAGGAAAAGCAAAGTAGGTACAACAGATGAAGCATTGATGGTCAGGGGTCGTCAGCAGAGCAAATCAAAAGGGAAAAGAAGAAGATCTGAAAGTAGAGTTGCCAAAGATTAATGTGCTTTTTATCGTGAGAAATGATATTGTAAGATTAACTGCCCAAAGTTGAAGAATAAAGAGAAAGATTCTGAAGATGCGAATGTTGCAGAAAACAAAGGTGATGCAAATTCAGAATACTCTTTATTGATGTCACACACAACATCACATTCTGATGCGTGGATATTGGACTCAGCCTGTACTTATCATATGACATCAGTCCGAAAGTGGTTCTTTGACTTTAAGGAATTAGATGGTGGAGTTGTTTACATGAGAGATATTTATACATGTAAAATAAAGGGGATAGGTTCAATCAAGCTGAGGAATGATGACGGATCCACCAGAATTATTAGAGATGTTCGGTACATACCGAATATGA
Organism: Impatiens glandulifera; assembly: GCF_907164915.1. Taxonomy (NCBI): domain Eukaryota; kingdom Viridiplantae; phylum Streptophyta; class Magnoliopsida; order Ericales; family Balsaminaceae; genus Impatiens; species Impatiens glandulifera. The sequence continues at coordinate 133,094,786 of NC_061862.1, forward strand.
AAAAGAATCTCATTTCTTTGGGGGCCTTAGAGTCGAAAGGCCTACATGTGAAATTGGAAAATGGAGTTCTTAGGGTAATAACTGGAGCGTTAGTGATGTTGAAAGCTATCAGGAAGAGTAATAATTTGTATTACTATCAAGGTAGTACATTTAATGGGACATCATGTGTATCAACTTCCAGGAGCAGTAAGGAATTAGAGGCAACAAAGTTATGGCATATGCGATTGGGGCATACTGGTGAGAAATCTATGCAAACTCTTGTCAAACAAAGATTATTGAAAGGTACACAAGTTTGTAAGTTAGATTTTTGTGAACATTGTATTCTGGGAAAACAAAGGCGAGTAAAATTTGGCACTGCTATCCATAACACCAAGGGTATTTTGGATTATGTGCACTCAGATGTCTGGGGATCTGCCAAGACTCCTTTTCTTGGAGGTAGACATTATTTTGTTACTTTTATTGATGATTTTTCCTTAAGAGTTTAGGTGTTTACTATGAAGAATAAAGATGAAGTGTTTGGGATTTTTCTTAAATGGAAAACTCAAGTTGAAGACGAGACAAAAAGAAAGATCAAACTTCTCCGGACTGATAACGGTGGAGAATACGAGAATGATCCATTCCAGAAGTTATGTCAAGAATGTTACATAGTTCGACACTTCACAGTCAGGAAAACACCACAACAAAATGGAGTATCAGAGCGTATGAACAGGACATTGGTGAAGAAAGTTCGATGTATGTTGTCTAATGCTGGGTTAGACAGGAAATTTTGGGTAGAAGTTGTGTCATACGCTCAACATTTGGTAAATCGCCTACCATCATCTGCACTTGGTGACAAGACTTCATTAGAGGTATGGTCTGGAAAACCTGCAACTGATTATGATTCTTTGCATATTTTTGGTTCTACAATATATTATCATGGAGTTGAATCAAATTTGGATCCACGAGGAAAGAAGGCTCTTTTTTATGGGATTTAATACGGGAGTTAAAGAATATCGCCTCTGGTGTTTGGATGCAAAGAAAACTATTATCAGAAAAGATGTTAGTTTTGATGATTATTCAATGTTGAATAAGGTAACACCAGACAAGATTGATTGTACTCCGCAACAGGTAGAGTTTGAGCAGATAAAGATAAGCCCAACTAGAAGTGACTCTCCGACGACGGACGAAGAGTTAAATGTGGAAGAGGTTCTGACCCAAGAACCTTCAGAACAACGTGAATCAATTGCTTTAAACAGGCCAAGACGAGTTACTCAAAAACCTTGTCAGTTTGTTGACATGGCGGCCTATGCACTTCTAGTCGTAGATGATGTTCCATCCACTTTTTTAGATGTCAGTCGAAGTACTGAAAATGGAAAAAGGAGAGGTGTTATGGAAGATGAGATGCAATATATTCAGAAGAATGAGACATGCAAGTTGACGCATCTACGAAAAGGGAAGAAGGCTATTGGTGGTAAATGGATATTTGCTAAGAAAGAAGGATTTTCCAAAAAAATTGACGTTCGTTACAAGGCAAAATTGGTAGCTAAAAACTACGCTCAGAAGGAAGGAGGTGATTATAATGAGGTACTTTCTCCTGTTGTTAAACACTCTTCCATTAGAATTTTGTTGGCCTTGATAGCGCAGATGAATTTAGAGCTAGCTCAACCAGATGTGAAGACCGCAGACATACACGGTCATTTGAACGAGGAAATCTACATTTATCAATCATATAGATTCAAAGTTGCTGATAAAGAAAATTGGGTTTGCAAGTTGAACAAATCATTGTACAGGTTGAAGCAATCGTCGAGACAATAGTACAAGCAACTTAAGAAGTTTATGATGGAGCACAAGTACACAAGAAGCAGATTCAGTTCATGTGTGTATTTGCGCAAATTGCAAGATGACTCTTACATTTATCTACTCTTGTACGTTGATGATATGTTGATAGAATCAAAGAGCCAATATGAAGTTGACAAATTGAAGGCTCAATTGGGTAAAGAGTTCGAGATGAAAGACATGGGGAATACCAAATCTAACTGTTTAGATTTGGTAAACATATTCCGCGTTTGAGTCGGCGCTGAAGAGCGCCAATTGGAAGCACTGAAGGTTTATTTTTAATATTGAAGATTAGTATTTGGATATTGTGCCAAGGTGCAGATTTGTTGTTTTTGATACTATTAGAATCCCACATCGGAAGATGTGGGAGTGAAAGAAGTTTCTTAGTATATAAAAGAAACTATATTCACAATTAGAATAAATCTCACATCGGAAGATGATGGGAGTTGGGGAAGTTTCTTAGTGTATAAAAGAAACTCTCCCCTCTTTAGTTTATTGCACCCAAATTTGTATAATTTCTTCCTTATTAATTGATAGTCTTAGTGCTCGGAGACGTAGGCAACATTTTGGCCGAACTCCGTTATCAAATTCTGTTAGTGTGTTCTTTCAGTTCGTTTTCTTCTTTTGTGTTTCTGTCAGGGTTTTTCCCAACAATAACTTCGATTCAAAGTCCAATGGTAATAGAAGTTGCTTACTTGAACTTTAGCGAAGGAAAAAGTTATAGGGTTTTTTTCGTAGTAATAGTGGGCGGGTCCCACACCAAATTTCAAATTTGTCTCATTATCCCCTCGAAGATATCCTACATAATAATAAAAAGTATATAATTAAAAAGAAAACGTCGACATCAGGGTTCGAACATGTGCGGGCGAAGCCCAAAATATTTCAAGTCTATCTCCTTAATCACTCGGACATATCGAACAATTTTGATCATTTAGGTGAACCGAGGTCAACGGTTTGATCTTACTAATTGTAAAACAAATTATAAAATAAATTTTGAACCTGCTCCGACCATGCCTAACCAATTTTAAGTAAGTATTCTACTCTCCTTAACCACACAAACATATCCACACCATTGTAGAGTTAAGTAGACCACATCAATGGTTTGAAAAGAAAATAAAAAAAACATATTGATAGTGAGGTTCAAACCTACAATGGCTTAGCACATAAAACCATTGCACAACGAATTAGACAAAAATATTTGAATCACAATCACTGGGTTTAAGCAGAAAAATGTTTAGTGAAGAACTCGAAAAACATTTATAAAAAAAAGAAAACAAATTTCAGAAGTCGAGAGAGATAATGAGTTGGATGAAAAAAAATATTATAAGAGTTAGAGTTAACAGATATATGTAGCTGAAAATTAAATTGTCATAATAAATTTATTTATTAATTCAACAACTCATTGGCTGACAGTTACCCTTTCTCACCTCTTTGTATTTCAACTTCATTCGGAATAAAATTTCACAAAAATTCAAATTTAAATTTGACGTGAATTTACATTCACTTGGATTAAAATAAAAAAAAAACATAGAAACATCTCAGAGAAACGATTTACCGACCCAAGAATTTGCTGTTGTTTTTGATTAGGTATATGTGCGGAAATTTTAGATCTAATCTAAAATACCTAATCATTGATATAAAAGCATAACTGATAGAATAAACATACAGCTTGAAATGGTATACCTTTGATGCGTGAATTTGACAGATCTAGTTGATTGGATCAGGATCAGAGCCCCACTTGTTGCTCCTCTATTTGGTCCACACGAGTTCCAATAGATCCGGTTACCGTCGATTGCTAGATCGTAGGATAACCAAAGGAAACAATCTGATTGCTTGCTTTCAGAATCAAGAGCACCCTTTGTTCTAAAGAACTTCTCTCCAGCTATAGAAAAAGGGGGATGGGGAAGTTTTTGTATGTCTCATTGATTATCGAATAATCATCCTTTTAAATGCCCTTCTCACCTAGGAAAATTTATTTCCCTTTTAATTGTCATGTAAGAAACCTTCCACCTTCCTTTTTGATAAACCGTAACATATTTATGACAATAAAATATGTTATAATTTTATCTTTCATAAATATATCCTCAATATATATATTTATTTCTTTCTTGCTTAAACGTCTTTAACAATATCTAATATATTGTTTATCCACAAAGTTACTCTTTTATTTCAAAATAAAAGGAATAATATATATTACTAATATCTAATATATTAGTAATATAATCATTCTCATTTCATCTATTGGTAAACCCTATATGTGTGACCTCGTAGGACCCAATTATAATAGTTGTAGGTATTACCCTATTAATCATAGTTGGCTTCTAGCAAAGCACTACGACTCCTAAAATAATTGGATTAAATTAATTTTCTTAATTGTCCTATTCACATTTAGTCATTGCACATTGGATTAAAGGACATAATTCCTTCAATCTCCCACTTGTCCTTAAACAAGTGTGCAATATAAGATACCTTGTCTCTTAGTGTCTTATTCGATGATATGATGACATCCATATCCTTTATCAAATATGTTTCTTGAACTCTGAGTTCGAACTGTAAATAAAACGGATGATTCAAATAATCCATCCGAGCATGGCCATGCATTTTCAGTTCTCACTCTTCAAGTGGCCGAGACACCATTCCCTTTTCAATGTATCGGAGTATACACGAAATAGGAGGACTATTCCAGTCTTGTATGACTATGGCTCCCACTCAACTTTTAGCAATCCTAACAATTGCCTTTATAACTCCCTTTTACGGAAAGCGTTTAACAATGTCAAAGAAATACTAATTATCCAGTGAGACCATAACATACTCATGTCTGAGGAATCTACTAAATATGGTTTAATTTTAAAACTCTATAATATTGAAGAGTATTAAAGCAGGTCAGTCTTATATGTATCATCTATACACATATATGTATATGACTAGACATCTCTATGTCCCTATAGCTCATGAAACCTGACGCTATCAGTCAGCATACAATATAGTAACATATAAAATCATCTATGTCCATTTGATGATTTCGAACTATAGACTTTTAATAATTCAAAACTTCATTTCACTTAATGGGGTTTCATTCACCAGAACACTTAAGGTGATCCCATTTGTTAATAATGAATTATTTGGACATATTATTTAATATTTGTTAAGAACAATGTATAAATAAATATGAAATATCATATATCTCAAAATCATCAAGTCAAACTTAAACAAGTGTTTAATACTCATAAACAAAAAAAAAAATTTAAAGCCATTCTCCAATATGTTTGAGGCCCTTAGCCCTACTGTGACTCTCATGCTTGGGCCGAGGCATAGGTTTGGTCAATGGATCAGCAATGTTGTCATTTGTATGCACTTTACACATCCTAATATCACCCATATTAATGATGTGTCGAATAAGGTGATACTTCCTCATAACATGTCTGGATTTTGAGCTCGAACTTGGTTCCTTAGCCTGGGCTATGGCACCATTGTTGTCACAATAGATATCAATAGGCATTGAAATGCTAGGAACAACACCGAGTTCATCCAAAAATTTCCTTATCCAAACAGCTTCTTTTGCTGCTTCACTAGCAGCAATATACTCAGCTTCTGTTGTAGAATCTGCTACTGTATCCTGTTTGGAGCTTCTCCAGCTCACAGCTCCTCCATTAAGGATGAAGACATAACCCGATTGTGACTCAAAGCCATCTCGGTCAGTCTGAAAACTTGCATCAGTATAGCCATATACGATTAATTTTTCATCTCCCCCATATATTAAGAAATCATCCTTGGTCCTTCTCAAGTACTTCAGGATATTCTTAGCTGCACTCCAATGTGCTTCTCCAGGACTTGATTGGTATCTGCTACACATGCTCAATGCATATGCAACATCTGGACGTGTACATACCATGGCATACATGATAGATCCTATGGCAGAGGCATAAGGGATCTTGCTCATTTTCTCAAGTTCATCAGATGTTTTAGGACACTGCGTCTTGCTGAGATATACACCATGTTGAACGGGTAAAAATCCCTTTTTAGAATCTTGCATCTTGAATCTTTTAAGAATCTTATCAATATAAATTCCTTGACTCAGTCCAAGTAGCCTTTTAGATCTATCTCTATAGATCTTGATTCCAAGAATGTACTCAGCATTTCCTAAGTCTTTCATTGAGAAGCATTTCATCAGCCATTCTTTGACGGACTCTAGCATCGGAATGTCATTCCCAATAAGTAGTATGTCATCCACATATAATACTAGGAAATTTATCTTACTCCCACTAAACCTTTTGTAAACACAAGGATCCTCTTCGCATCTAATGAATTCAAACTCTTTGATCTTTTCATCAAATCGAAAGTTCCAACTCCTGGATGCTTGCTTAAGTCCATAAATTGACTTCTTGAGCTTACATACTTTCCCAGCATAATTCGGATCTACAAAACCTTCAGGTTGTGTCATATACACATCCTCTTCCAAAAAACCATTTAGAAAGGCTGTTTTGACATCCATTTGCCATATCTCATAGTCATAATATGCAGCAATAGCTAGGATTATCCTAATGGATCTAATCATAACAACTGGTGAAAATGTCTCATCATAGTCTATACCATGAATTTGTCTATAACCTTTGGCAACTAATCTTGCCTTGTGAATAGATTTATTTCCATCTTTGTCATTTTTGAGTTTGAAGATCCATTTGCACCCTATGGGTTTGACCCCATTTGGCAAATCTATCAAGTCCCATACTTGATTTTCAAACATCGAATCCATTTCGGACCTCATGGCTTCAAGCCATTTATTGGAGTCTGGACCCATCATTGCTTGATTATAGGTGGAAGGCTCATTATGTTCTAACATAAGAACATCAAGGCTTGCATTTAAGATGAAATCATTATAACGTCTTGGCATAACCCTTGGCCTTTCCGATCTACGAGTGGGTTCAACTTGTTCAACGACTGAATCCGGAATATGATCCACAACAGTTTGTAGATCCTCTTGTTCAGGTTCTTGGATGATCTGAGTCCTTATCCCTTCATAAGTATTTATCTCATCATTGACATCATCCATGACATCATCCATGTCATCTTGTTGTTGAGTTTGTTGCTCATCATCATTTTGACATGATTCAAGATGAATATTTCTCCCACTTGACTTGTTGGAAAGAAACTCTCTTTCCAAAAAGACACTATCCCTTGCAACGAATATCTTTTGCTGTGTTGGATTGTAGAAATAATATCCAAAACTTCCTTTTGGATACCCTATAAAGAAACATTTATCTGACTTGGGGGCAAGTTTATCTGTCTGTAAACGTTTTACATAAGCTTCACATCCCCATATTTTCAGAAAAGACAACTTTGGAACTTTTGCAGTCCATATCTCATATGGAGTTTTGTCAATAGTTTTTGACGGAGTCCTATTTAGTGTTAGTACAGCGGTAGTAAGGGCATATCCCCAGAAGGAAATCGGAAGATTGACAAAACTCATCATTGATCGGACCATGTCTAACAAGGTCCTGTTTCTCCTTTCAGATACACCATTTAGCTGTGGTGTTCCTGGGGTTGACAATTGTGTTACTATACCACAATTTTTCAAATGATGATCAAAATCATGGCTCATGTATTCACCACCACGATCAGATCGAAGTGCTTTGATTTTCTTGCCACATTGAGTCTCTACTTCATATTGAAATTCTTTGAACTTTTCAAAGGATTCTGATTTATGTGACATAAGGTAAACATACCCATATCTACTCATGTCATCAGTAAATGTGATGAAGTACTTATAACCACCTTTAGCTTCTGTACTCATTGGCCCACATACATCAGTATGTATTATATTCAATAGTTCAGTAGCCCTTTCAAAATTTCTTTTGAAAGGTGACCTTGTCATTTTACCCATCAGACACGATTCACATGTTATAATGGATTCATAATCCATATCTTTTAAAATTCCATCTCTATGGAGCTTCTTCATGCGATTCATACTAATGTGACCTAATCAACAATGCCATAGATAGGTTTCACTCAAATTATTTGGTTTTTGTCTTTTGTTATTTATGTTATATAATTCTGATTTAAGATCTATTTCAAAAATCCCATTATTCATATGAGCAGTTGCATAGAAAATATTATTCTTAGAAACAGAAATACACCCATTCTTAAGGCTAAAATCAAAACCATCATAATGCAATGCACCAACCGAAACAAGGTTCTTGGTAATACACGGAACATGATAACAATTATTAAGTTCAAATGTTAAACCGGAAGGTAGAGACAGACAAAAAACTCCTACAGTAAGTGCAGCAACACTTGCTCCATTTGCAACGCGCAAGTCTATCTCCCCTTTCTTCACCCGCCTTCTATTTCTTAGTCCCTGCACATTTGAAATAATGTGAACACCACATGCTGTATCAAATACCCAAGTGGGACCATTATCTAATGTATGGACATTGGTTGTCATTATATCAATAACATAAATACCTGAAGTGGAACTCACAGTTCCGTTCTTCTTATCTTCAAGATATTTGGGACAGTTTCTCTTCCAGTGACCCTTGGTCTTACAATAAAAACAATCATGTTCAGAAGCTACTCTTGGCTTCTCATCACCCTTGGGTTTTGCAACTTGTTTACCTTTTCTTTGGTAATTGTTTTTATTCTTAGCCATTTTCTTAAAACCCTTCCCACTATTGACATTCAGAACTTCCTTCCTCTTGTCATCAGTGATATTGCCTTCTGCATTTTTAAGCAGGTTGTGGAGTTCATTTAGATCATGCTTTAGTCCATTCATATGGTATTGCATTCTAAAAGGTGCAAAACCATCGTGTAAGGATCTAAGAACGATATCCGTGGCCAACTCTTGGTCATAAGGGGTCCCCAAATCTTCCATCCTCTTGAACAGCCCAGTTAGACTAATCACATGAGGACTTACGGGTTTCCCTTTCACAAGTCTGCTATCAAGTATAGCCTTGTGAGTTTCATATCGTTCAATCCTTGCCTGATCCTGAAACAGAGTTTTCAGCTCAGTTGTGATGGTATAAGCATCGGAACTCAAAAACCTCTTCTGCAAATCAGGTTCCATTGCAGCAAGCATTAAGCAAGTGACAGGTAAAGCCTCAGTTTTCAATTGGGTTGCTGTTGCCTTCTCCTCGTCAGACGAGGTATCAGTCACTTTTGGAATAGGGGTAGTAAGAACGTCCTCACGTCCCTCGGACCTCAGAATTATCCTCAGATTCCTTTCCCAATCTAGGAAATTAGTCCCATTTAACTTGTTTTTCTCAATAATGGAGCGCAGGGAGAATTTCAAATTATCGTTTGCCATTATCTACAATATGTTATTTAAATACAACTTAATTAGTTTATGTATTGACAATGCAAACACTTGTGATAAACAATTTAACAGGAGTGAATGCGCATTTTATTCAAATTATTATAGTTCCTTTCTGAACAAAATGATTCCAAGATCCCATTTGATAAAAGTCTAACGTACTTTTGCACTGCCTTAGACCTTGTATATTCAGGGTAAGTAAACAATATTTACTAATCATAACTTCTTTATAATTCTTGGTTGATAATCTAAATCCAATTTAGAGTCATCCCTATACCTCAAGATCCAAGACTTGGTATTGGTCTCTTGTTGGGTACAACCATATCAATGTTTATGAATCCCTTATATAGATTCACCCTCAAGAGTATACAGTAGAGGAAAGACACAATCGCTTTTGCGAAACCCATCTTAACCAAAATAATACCGTAAACTGCTTGGGTTATGATGTGGAAAGGTATTTTCCCAATTTCTTTAGGAACTAAAATCTTTCATTGGTTTTATTTTAAAAGTGAAAAAAAAATAGTTATAAATAAAACCAAAACAATGTATATTAAAACATGTAATCTTTTCTACGGATCACTATCCTTCAAGGTTCAACATGTAGTAACTTTCAAGAGTATTAATCTTGAACTTGCATTTTCTTTTCTTAACTTTTGAGAAAAAGTAAATAATATAAATCATATTTATATATTTTAATTCTAAACAAAACTTATTATATTTCATAACAAGATCAATTAACTGTATATTACGAATAATATCATCATATTATAATTAATCATTAACTTGTTAGATTATTATTCAGATTGCATCAAATAGTTCTATCAGTTTATGCAACCTAGCTCTGATACCATTGTTGTTTTTGATTAGGTATATGTGCGGAAATTTTAGATCTAATCTAAAATACCTAATCATTGATATAAAAGCATAACTGATAGAATAAACATACAGCTTGAAATGGTATACCTTTGATACGTGAATTTGACAGATCTGGTTGATTGGATCAGGATCAGAGCCCCACTTGTTGCTCCTCTATTTGGTCCACACGAGTTCCAATAGATCCGGTTACCGTCGATTGCTAGATCGTAGGATAACCAAAGGAAACAATCTGATTGCTTGCTTTCAGAATCAAGAGCACCCTTTGTTCTAAAGAACTTCTCTCCAGCTATAGAAAAAGGGGGATGGGGAAGTTTTTGTATGTCTCATTGATTATCGAATAATCATCCTTTTAAATGCCCTTCTCACCTAGGAAAATTTATTTCCCTTTTAATTGTCATGTAAGAAACCTTCCACCTTCCTTTTTGATAAACCGTAACATATTTATGACAATAAAATATGTTATAATTTTATCTTTCATAAATATATCCTCAATATATATATTTATTTCTTTTTTGCTTAAACGTCTTTAACAATATCTAATATATTGTTTATCCACAAAGTTACTCTTTTATTTCAAAATAAAAGGAATAATATATATTACTAATATCTAATATATTAGTAATATAATCATTCTCATTTCATCTATTGGTAAACCCTATATGTGTGACCTCGTAGGACCCAATTATAATAGCTGTAGGTATTACCCTATTAATCATAGTTGGCTTCTAGCAAAGCACTACGACTCCTAAAATAATTGGATTAAATTAATTTTCTTAATTGTCCTATTCACATTTAGTCATTGCACATTGGATTAAAGGACATAATTCCTTCATTTGCAACATTTGGAATAGGAAACAGAAGGTGGGTGACACCCTTTCTCTTCTTATGTTACTATCATCAATAAAAATCTAATCTGTATCTAGAGAAAAGAAACTAATCCAAATTTAAATTTTATAATGATATTAGAACAGAGTTTTATTCTACCCGCCATAAACTCAAATAAAATCCGGTATTCTCATGAGCGAGTATATGCTACCTCCAAATCCCTTTTAATCATTATTATATATATATATATATATATATATTCCAAAATATCTCATTCGAATGTAGTTAGACAATAACACGTAAAAAACAAAATTTAATCTTATTGATAGCTTTTAATACATATATGTTAATGATTAGATGCGACACATCTGATTAATCATGCAGGTATTGATCTGAAATGTTAGCCAATAGTAAGATGCACATATAATAGAACAAATATCGTACTTGTCATAAACAAATGTTTTATAGTTTTTTCTTGTATTAATTATGCAGGTATTAGTTTGAAGTCTTGGAGCTGGCTCAATTGATCATAAGACAATACATTCACAACCTAAATGATGGATTAGTTTGATTCTACATATTAGTCTTTTATTGTTTATTTAGTCAAACTTATTTATTAATGAATTGGAGATATTAGCTTGAGCAAATAGGGTAAATTCAATATGTATTACTCAATCCATATTCAACTAAACTAAAATTACACAACTCATATTATTCAGTATAAGTTGGGTATGGGTAGGTAAAATTTGGAATTGATAACTCAAATTTTGCTATGAACAGACAAAACGTTTGTTTTCTTACTTACTTTAACGTGATATTTTTTAATTACTCTGTACTCTTTGTAAACAAAAGGATGTTTAAATTACAAATAAGAAAAAAAGTTTATGCCTATCAGTTATCGCGACCAGACCCGACCCCTCCCCAACTCCCAAGTACACATACAATTTCAGTTCTAAGGAACAAGGAGGACATAGTGTTTTAGTAGCATCAACAAAATAGACATATAAACTTTTTTGTTATCTTTTAGAATTTGATCACGATTCATCGAATAATTAATACACAAAATCACGTAACATGTCTATCTTATATGGAAATGCATAAGGATTAACCTTGTGTTTCAGGGTGTAAGACCCTGGCAGGTGTTATTTTAGTGATTTTCTTTTCGATTGAAATTAAAAATTATAAAATTTTCTTTTTCTTTTTTAAAAATTTATAATGATAATTCAACTAGCCCGTCTAGCTCAGTTGGTAGAGCGCAAGGCTCTTAACCTTGTGGCCGAGAGTTCAAGCCCTCGGTGGGTGTACTTTTAACATGTGTAATTAGTAAGACCATAATCATGTTGTTAAAGGTTTAAGGCTCTCTCCACTTCTTTTTTGTTTTTTTGTGTTGTTAGTTTCCACATCAACTAAAACTTATTCATGTTTATACATTTTTTTTGGGAAATGACTTATTGTCATTTAATTAAAATCCCAAAAGGAAAGAAAAATACAAGATTATGACAAAATAACATTTTGCCCTAATTTTAAAAGCAAACAAACCTGAATTAAGAGTTCAACACTTAAAAACAAATACAACATACAAACAACCCACTAGAAAATACATCAAGCAAACAACATTTTTTTAACAAAACCAGCAACAATATCTTGAGTATCCAAAAATGAGAAACCAAGCATCAATTTCTATCTCACCTTGAACATTGCTTCCTTTGTTACTTCATCAAACACTATACCCTTCTTAGACGAATCTCCCAATTCCTTATAATGATTAGAATTCATCTCCATGTGTGAATGAGAAATAAACCATCAACAACAATATCATTCCTAAATTGTGTTGGAATTATTTCCAATATTTGGGTACATATATTATTTAATAATTATATATTAGTTGTTATCATAATAAAGATTAAAACCCAAATAAAGTGATCTATTAAAGTATAAAGGTTATGGGCTTATTTAGACATCTATAATAAATATGGGGACATATTTGTGTAGAAGCATAAATAACATTCATTATTTCGTTGATGGGCCGAATAATAAATGGGTATATTAGGGCTAGGTCCCAACCCATATAGATAGCCTACCTATTTGTTTCTCTCATCGAACAATAAGGTTTAGGTTCATCTCTCAAGAACACTAAAGAAGAAGGCTATCAATGTAGGGTTGGAAGACTTAAACCCCACCCACATCTGACATTCCGATCCAGGTCCAGATCCTTAAACAAGAAGATCCACATTCAGATTCAGGTCCAGATTCAAGATCAAGAGAAGATCAAGAAAGAATAACGAAGAACGGCTTAATGAACCGTTCTGCATTCAAGATCCAGGTACGTTTCCGCAATTATAGTTTATCTCGATTTATCGACATAGAGTATATAGATTATAGACTTAAGGATTAAAGATTTAGATTAAAGAATCTAACAAGTGGTATCAGAGCCATCTCTATGTCTATCTATTGAAATTTAGGTTTATAAGAATTTTAAAACATATTCATATATGTTCTTCATCTATTTCAATCAAAACTAATAAGGATTAGTATAGATCATTGAATTTGTAAGAGTTTAATGATATTAGTAAGGATGATTATAACTAACAAGGATTAGAATAGATGATTGGATTTGTAAGGGTTTAATGATAAGGATGATAATGATAGAGAAGTTGAATAGGTTTTTTTAAGAGAATAATTCTAAATAATATATATAAAATAAAAAAAAATGAGATAATTAAGGAGAAATTATTTCTATTATATATATTTATTTGAAGTTATATATTTGTTATTAATTATAGAATTAATTATATTAATTATTATTTAAATAATTAATTAAAGAAATATATATATGAAATTTAGTAATTATAATTAATTAAAGAATTCAGTTTATAGAATAATAATTAATTATGATAATTATTATTAATTAAGGAATTAATTAATTATATAATTATGCTAATATTTTTTTTAAAGACTTTGTCAAATTAATAATTAAAGAATTAATTAAGGAATTTAATATTTTAAGAATAATAATTAATTATTAATATTATTAATTAAGGAATTAGTTATATATATTGAGGAATTAATTAAAGAATTTAATGTTTTAAGAATAATAATTAATTATTATTATTATTAATTAAGGAATGTAATTATATATATTGAGGAATTATGGAATAAAGAACTTTTCAAATTCTAATTAAGTTTTTTTTTTTATAATAATTATTAATTATTTATAATAATTAATGTATATGTCATAAAAGAAATTAAGGATAACATTAAAGGTATAGAAACGAAAATAAAATCAAGAATTATATATATAATTTTTAGTAAGAATATTTGAAGAGTTATATATATATATAATTAAGAAAGTGAGATATGATTAGATAATTAAAGAGATATTAATAAATATATTATATATATTTCGGTTATATATATATATATATTTTGAGTACGAATTAATTAAGTAAATTTGAATTTTAGAATAATAATTTATTATTATTCTAATTAGATAAGTATGTAAGGAATCAAGGAATTCAGTTTTAGAATAATAATTAATTATTATAATTAATTTAAGGAATTAAAATAATAATAATAATATTTTAATTAGTTAAAAATTGAAGTAATATTTATTCCTGAAATAATTATTATTGTACATTTATATACAATTAAGAATAAATAAAATATAGAACTGGAATTTTAATATATACCTATAATATAGGTTATGATTTGAGAATTAAGTAAAGAAAAATAGTTATTACATTATGTTTGTAATATATTTGTATCATCCATTTAATTTATGACTTAAAATTAAGAAAAAGTCAATTTATATAAATATATTCAGAAATTAAGAAAATACAAGAATAAAGAGATTATTATTTTATTAATAATAATTTACAAGAATAAATAAATATCAATAAGTTATTTATCAAGAATTAAGGAAATCAATTAACCTAATAATCGATAAATTTAGAATTTCAGGTAATCTATGTAATTGATTATTTAATTATTTATTATATTTGGATAAATAATCAATCATGTTATATTACACATTCAAATATATATACATATTTCGGTCTTTATGTATATATTGTGTTGATTGATATTAAGAAATAATTGAGTGATTAGTAAAATCACAATTATTTGTTTTATGTAACACATATGGAATTTATGCAATTTTGATACATAAAACAACATTCAGATTTTCGGTATTAATAACACATTCAAAATTTGGTACAATTTTAGGCCCACTTAAATTTGTAATTATGCGGTTGTTAATCGGCCCAAAGGAAGGTTAATAATT
Source organism: Impatiens glandulifera (assembly GCF_907164915.1). Classification (NCBI taxonomy): domain Eukaryota; kingdom Viridiplantae; phylum Streptophyta; class Magnoliopsida; order Ericales; family Balsaminaceae; genus Impatiens; species Impatiens glandulifera. Next base: position 133,109,890 of record NC_061862.1, read on the forward strand.
GGTCGGATTGCAAATTTAAATAATGTACAAATTATTAATTTATAGAACATATTTGTTTTATAAGATTAAGACGGTTGTGTTTGTAACTATGCGATTATTAATCGGACAAAAGTAAGTTTAATAATTGGTCGAGTTACACACTTAAAGTATGTACATAATTTATTAATTTATTAAATCAATTAATTGAAGCAACATCCTACCAAAGTAGGCTCTCTTGTGAAGGTTAATATGTTTTATAAATTAAGAAGGTAGTGTGTATGTATTTCATGCGGTTATTTAATCGGCCCAAAGGAAGATAAATAATTGGTCAGAATAACATTATGAACATGTGGTAATAAATATGTAATAATTATTCGGCGGGCCATGTGAATAATTGGAATATCCAAAGATAACCAATTGTTTGACAGGACTTATTGTTAATATTTGATTAATACAAAAGAGTATCGTTTGCAAGTTAATATTTAATGTCCAAAGACTAAATATTAATGTTGCGTTTGGTATCATATGATGAGACGTACCATTATTTTGAATTTATGTGATTATTAAAATTTTGTGAGTATGGTTGTTCATTTGTTTTGTTATCTAATCAAGTTAACACTTCTGCTTATACGAATTATTTTTTTGTCAACATCTTAAGTTCATTTTATATGATATAATTTTTAAGACATATTTAGAATTTGTTGTATTTTTAAGAATTATATCTAAAATAGTTAAAATTGCTAAGGGTATTATTAGAATAAAGATTTCATAAATAATATATGTTTTATTTTGTTTTAAAAGTAATGCATTAAAGTCAGAGTTACAATAATGTATTCTCATGCATCTAATTTGGATTTTCTTATTTACACTTAAGTTAATTGATGTGAATTGTAGTTGTCTAAAGGGAGACATAGTCTCTATATGAACTCACATCAATTGTGTGTAGGAAAAATAAAAGATTGAAACAAAAATAACATAAATAGTGTTCACTTAGCAAATACCTTAATACATAATAAAGAAATAAAGTTGTAAGAATTGCAGATATTGCACCTAAAAGAAAATTACTAAAGAAAGTGGTGCATAAAAGAATACATATTATAGTTTGTTTTGTTTGTTCTAAGAGTAATTTAACTTCAGTACTCATACACATTTGATGGTAACTTCATTATTACTATATAAAGTAAATGTGTTGATGTACGGTTGAGTTAGTTGTCAAAAGTCAATTGATGGTGAAAGAAACATCGGTGTGGACATTGGCAATTCATATTAAAGATGAAGAAATAAAGACCTACTTTAGATACTCTTTATTTGGAAACAAACATTTATGGAATATCTTCATGTAATTGATTCATTTGGAAGGAAGAATTAAGAATTACAACTTATATATGGAATAAAGATTTAACTAAAACAACTAGAGAATTCTTTTGGGGTTGTCCAGTTAAGGTCAGGCCTTATAGGTTTAAAGAAAATAAACTAGACTAAAGAATTTCTAGATGTTAATTATTGGATATTTTGAAAGATCTAGAGATAAATTTAGTCTCATAAGTACTTCAACATTAGCCTTGAAAATAAATATATATACATAATACTCCTTAAACAAGAGTTTAATGTATGTTCTAGATTATATGAATCAAGAAATTAAGTACATTTATGATGTTGGACAAATACTTGAAGGATCCTGGTTTGGATCATTAAGAAAGCAATCAAACAACTAATGTGATATTTTAAGAACAAAACATTACATACTCATATAGTGAAATCGAATCGGATAGAGATCATTTGGTATTTTGATTCGATTTTTTTTTTGGATACCAAAACAGTCGGAAATTCGTGCCACATACTTTTAGTTTAATTATTAGTTTAAAGAATTAATTCTTGTAAGAGTGTTAAGCAGACACTAGAATTATTTCGACATGATGGCAAAATTTATTAGGTGTTTTGTGACATTCAATTAAAGAATTTGACTGCAAAATTTTGTCACGAGGTTGTAAATTATGAATGATATAGAAAGACCACTAAAGTTATTACGTGACAATAATTTGCAGTTCTTTTACTTTAATAGTAATATGAGTTTGACTAAGTCAAACTATTTGGAAAATAAAGAATTCAGAATGTTTATTTATCTATTGAGCATATTTGGACAAACTCTAAAATTACGGATCCGTTCTCTAAATATTTGTTATCCGAGGTCTTTCATGAACATATTGTTCATATGGATATTACATATTTAGATGATATACAGTTTTAGTGGGAGTTTGTATTGTGATGCTTGTATAGATACAATTTGGAATTTATGTGCACATTAAAGAATTAGTTTCTAAAGAAATTAAAGATTTAGTTTTTAAAGAAAATCAAGATTTTAAAGTTATTCAGATTGATTTCTATAAGGAATAAAGGAGGACCAGTTGGTATTAGACATGTTACAGATCACACTACATGTTAATCCACACTACACACCCATGTTTAATCTATGTCATTTGATTGTATTGACATATGTGACTATTGAGGGTTTAGTTACGAATTAATGTAACAAAAACCGCTTTAGTCCTATGTTGGTATAATTGATGGACGAGATTGATATAGATGTATTTGTAATGATAACAATATTTTGAGCTCTTAAGGTTATAATATACAATTGAAGGAAATATTATATGACCCAAGTGGGAGATTGTTGGAATTATTTCCAATATTTGGGTACATATATTATTTAATAATTATATATTAGTTGTTATCATAATAAAGATTAAAGCCCAAATAAAGTGATCTATTAAAGTATAAAGGTTATGGGCTTATTTAGACATCTATAATAAATATGGGGACATATTTGTGTAGAAGCATAAATAGCATTCATTATTTCGTTGATGGGCCGAATAATAAATGGGTATATTAGGGCTAGGTCCCCAACCCATATAGATAGCCTACCTATTTGTTTCTCTCATCGAACAATAAGGTTTAGGTTCATCTCTCAAGAACACTAAAGAAGAAGGCTATCAATGTAGGGTTGGAAGACTTAAACCCCACCCACATCTGACATTCCGATCCAGGTCCAGATCCTTAAACAAGAAGATCCACATTCAGATTCAGGTCCAGATTCAAGATCAAGAGAAGATCAAGAAAGAATAACGAAGAACGGCTTAATGAACCGTTCTGCATTCAAGATCCAGGTACGTTTCCGCAATTATAGTTTATCTCGATTTATCGACATAGAGTATATAGATTATAGACTTAAGGATTAAAGATTTAGATTAAAGAATCTAACAAGTGGTATCAGAGCCATCTCTATGTCTATCTATTGAAATTTAGGTTTATAAGAATTTTAAAACATATTCATATATGTTCTTCATCTATTTCAATCAAAACTAATAAGGATTAGTATAGATCATTGAATTTGTAAGAGTTTAATGATATTAGTAAGGATGATTATAACTAACAAGGATTAGAATAGATGATTGGATTTGTAAGGGTTTAATGATAAGGATGATAATGATAGAGAAGTTGAATAGGTTTTTTTAAGAGAATAATTCTAAATAATATATATAAAATAAAAAAAAATGAGATAATTAAGGAGAAATTATTTCTATTATATATATTTATTTGAAGTTATATATTTGTTATTAATTATAGAATTAATTATATTAATTATTATTTAAATAATTAATTAAAGAAATATATATATGAAATTTAGTAATTATAATTAATTAAAGAATTCAGTTTATAGAATAATAATTAATTATGATAATTATTATTAATTAAGGAATTAATTAATTATATAATTATGCTAATATTTTTTTTAAAGACTTTGTCAAATTAATAATTAAAGAATTAATTAAGGAATTTAATATTTTAAGAATAATAATTAATTATTAATATTATTAATTAAGGAATTAGTTATATATATTGAGGAATTAATTAAAGAATTTAATGTTTTAAGAATAATAATTAATTATTATTATTATTAATTAAGGAATGTAATTATATATATTGAGGAATTATGGAATAAAGAACTTTTCAAATTCTAATTAAGTTTTTTTTTTTATAATAATTATTAATTATTTATAATAATTAATGTATATGTCATAAAAGAAATTAAGGATAACATTAAAGGTATAGAAACGAAAATAAAATCAAGAATTATATATATAATTTTTAGTAAGAATATTTGAAGAGTTATATATATATATAATTAAGAAAGTGAGATATGATTAGATAATTAAAGAGATATTAATAAATATATTATATATATTTCGGTTATATATATATATATATTTTGAGTACGAATTAATTAAGTAAATTTGAATTTTAGAATAATAATTTATTATTATTCTAATTAGATAAGTATGTAAGGAATCAAGGAATTCAGTTTTAGAATAATAATTAATTATTATAATTAATTTAAGGAATTAAAATAATAATAATAATATTTTAATTAGTTAAAAATTGAAGTAATATTTATTCCTGAAATAATTATTATTGTACATTTATATACAATTAAGAATAAATAAAATATAGAACTGGAATTTTAATATATACCTATAATATAGGTTATGATTTGAGAATTAAGTAAAGAAAAATAGTTATTACATTATGTTTGTAATATATTTGTATCATCCATTTAATTTATGACTTAAAATTAAGAAAAAGTCAATTTATATAAATATATTCAGAAATTAAGAAAATACAAGAATAAAGAGATTATTATTTTATTAATAATAATTTACAAGAATAAATAAATATCAATAAGTTATTTATCAAGAATTAAGGAAATCAATTAACCTAATAATCGATAAATTTAGAATTTCAGGTAATCTATGTAATTGATTATTTAATTATTTATTATATTTGGATAAATAATCAATCATGTTATATTACACATTCAAATATATATACATATTTCGGTCTTTATGTATATATTGTGTTGATTGATATTAAGAAATAATTGAGTGATTAGTAAAATCACAATTATTTGTTTTATGTAACACATATGGAATTTATGCAATTTTGATACATAAAACAACATTCAGATTTTCGGTATTAATAACACATTCAAAATTTGGTACAATTTTAGGCCCACTTAAATTTGTAATTATGCGGTTGTTAATCGGCCCAAAGGAAGGTTAATAATTGGTCGGATTGCAAATTTAAATAATGTACAAATTATTAATTTATAGAACATATTTGTTTTATAAGATTAAGACGGTTGTGTTTGTAACTATGCGATTATTAATCGGACAAAAGTAAGTTTAATAATTGGTCGAGTTACACACTTAAAGTATGTACATAATTTATTAATTTATTAAATCAATTAATTGAAGCAACATCCTACCAAAGTAGGCTCTCTTGTGAAGGTTAATATGTTTTATAAATTAAGAAGGTAGTGTGTATGTATTTCATGCGGTTATTTAATCGGCCCAAAGGAAGATAAATAATTGGTCAGAATAACATTATGAACATGTGGTAATAAATATGTAATAATTATTCGGCGGGCCATGTGAATAATTGGAATATCCAAAGATAACCAATTGTTTGACAGGACTTATTGTTAATATTTGATTAATACAAAAGAGTATCGTTTGCAAGTTAATATTTAATGTCCAAAGACTAAATATTAATGTTGCGTTTGGTATCATATGATGAGACGTACCATTATTTTGAATTTATGTGATTATTAAAATTTTGTGAGTATGGTTGTTCATTTGTTTTGTTATCTAATCAAGTTAACACTTCTGCTTATACGAATTATTTTTTTGTCAACATCTTAAGTTCATTTTATATGATATAATTTTTAAGACATATTTAGAATTTGTTGTATTTTTAAGAATTATATCTAAAATAGTTAAAATTGCTAAGGGTATTATTAGAATAAAGATTTCATAAATAATATATGTTTTATTTTGTTTTAAAAGTAATGCATTAAAGTCAGAGTTACAATAATGTATTCTCATGCATCTAATTTGGATTTTCTTATTTACACTTAAGTTAATTGATGTGAATTGTAGTTGTCTAAAGGGAGACATAGTCTCTATATGAACTCACATCAATTGTGTGTAGGAAAAATAAAAGATTGAAACAAAAATAACATAAATAGTGTTCACTTAGCAAATACCTTAATACATAATAAAGAAATAAAGTTGTAAGAATTGCAGATATTGCACCTAAAAGAAAATTACTAAAGAAAGTGGTGCATAAAAGAATACATATTATAGTTTGTTTTGTTTGTTCTAAGAGTAATTTAACTTCAGTACTCATACACATTTGATGGTAACTTCATTATTACTATATAAAGTAAATGTGTTGATGTACGGTTGAGTTAGTTGTCAAAAGTCAATTGATGGTGAAAGAAACATCGGTGTGGACATTGGCAATTCATATTAAAGATGAAGAAATAAAGACCTACTTTAGATACTCTTTATTTGGAAACAAACATTTATGGAATATCTTCATGTAATTGATTCATTTGGAAGGAAGAATTAAGAATTACAACTTATATATGGAATAAAGATTTAACTAAAACAACTAGAGAATTCTTTTGGGGTTGTCCAGTTAAGGTCAGGCCTTATAGGTTTAAAGAAAATAAACTAGACTAAAGAATTTCTAGATGTTAATTATTGGATATTTTGAAAGATCTAGAGATAAATTTAGTCTCATAAGTACTTCAACATTAGCCTTGAAAATAAATATATATACATAATACTCCTTAAACAAGAGTTTAATGTATGTTCTAGATTATATGAATCAAGAAATTAAGTACATTTATGATGTTGGACAAATACTTGAAGGATCCTGGTTTGGATCATTAAGAAAGCAATCAAACAACTAATGTGATATTTTAAGAACAAAACATTACATACTCATATAGTGAAATCGAATCGGATAGAGATCATTTGGTATTTTGATTCGATTTTTTTTTTGGATACCAAAACAGTCGGAAATTCGTGCCACATACTTTTAGTTTAATTATTAGTTTAAAGAATTAATTCTTGTAAGAGTGTTAAGCAGACACTAGAATTATTTCGACATGATGGCAAAATTTATTAGGTGTTTTGTGACATTCAATTAAAGAATTTGACTGCAAAATTTTGTCACGAGGTTGTAAATTATGAATGATATAGAAAGACCACTAAAGTTATTACGTGACAATAATTTGCAGTTCTTTTACTTTAATAGTAATATGAGTTTGACTAAGTCAAACTATTTGGAAAATAAAGAATTCAGAATGTTTATTTATCTATTGAGCATATTTGGACAAACTCTAAAATTACGGATCCGTTCTCTAAATATTTGTTATCCGAGGTCTTTCATGAACATATTGTTCATATGGATATTACATATTTAGATGATATACAGTTTTAGTGGGAGTTTGTATTGTGATGCTTGTATAGATACAATTTGGAATTTATGTGCACATTAAAGAATTAGTTTCTAAAGAAATTAAAGATTTAGTTTTTAAAGAAAATCAAGATTTTAAAGTTATTCAGATTGATTTCTATAAGGAATAAAGGAGGACCAGTTGGTATTAGACATGTTACAGATCACACTACATGTTAATCCACACTACACACCCATGTTTAATCTATGTCATTTGATTGTATTGACATATGTGACTATTGAGGGTTTAGTTACGAATTAATGTAACAAAAACCGCTTTAGTCCTATGTTGGTATAATTGATGGACGAGATTGATATAGATGTATTTGTAATGATAACAATATTTTGAGCTCTTAAGGTTATAATATACAATTGAAGGAAATATTATATGACCCAAGTGGGAGATTGTTGGAATTATTTCCAATATTTGGGTACATATATTATTTAATAATTATATATTAGTTGTTATCATAATAAAGATTAAAGCCCAAATAAAGTGATCTATTAAAGTATAAAGGTTATGGGCTTATTTAGACATCTATAATAAATATGGGGACATATTTGTGTAGAAGCATAAATAGCATTCATTATTTCGTTGATGGGCCGAATAATAAATGGGTATATTAGGGCTAGGTCCCCAACCCATATAGATAGCCTACCTATTTGTTTCTCTCATCGAACAATAAGGTTTAGGTTCATCTCTCAAGAACACTAAAGAAGAAGGCTATCAATGTAGGGTTGGAAGACTTAAACCCCACCCACATCTGACATTCCGATCCAGGTCCAGATCCTTAAACAAGAAGATCCACATTCAGATTCAGGTCCAGATTCAAGATCAAGAGAAGATCAAGAAAGAATAACGAAGAACGGCTTAATGAACCGTTCTGCATTCAATATCCAGGTACGTTTCCGCAATTACAGTTTATCTCGATTTATCGACATAGAGTATATAGATTATAGACTTAAGGATTAAAGATTTAGATTAAAGAATCTAACAAATTGTTCTTCATTTCTCTCCTTATTCTAGAGAACACTCTAGCATTTCTCTTCATCCAAACATGATACAAAAGGCATTCATAGAAGAATTTGAATAAATTGGCCTTTAATGAGTTTCCTTTAGTCTTTAAAAGCACTAAATTTCATATACAACTTCAATTAAACAAGGGAATTTGTAAACTGAAATTGTTGAGAAACTTTTCCCAAAGATCTTTAATGAAGTTACATTCACCAAATAAATAAGAGATTGACTCTTCACAATCAATTCATAGGACACGGCTAGTGTTAGGAATAGCCATGAACCTTCTCAAGCGGTCTCTAGTCATCAGCTTAACTCTTTGAACAAGCCAAATCATAATCTGATGTCGAAGTATAATCCTAAAAGACCATACGTTATGATGCCACTCCACAATCTACCCTCGAGAGCGAATGCATCACCATGCTAAACTAGAGCTAAATCTTTTTATTGGTCTCAACCTTCCATTCATGCACATCAGCCCTTTAATGAAAGGTTATATGATTAACACCCTGAAGGATTCTTGCCCCATCCAGATATAACCTTAGATTATCATTGCATTGACCTTCCTTAACTTCATGCACGGTTGCCGTTGTGGTCCTCTTCTTATTTGGATGTTTCCGACTTCATATGTCATAATAAGGGAGACTCCTTCGAACCAGAATAGAGTGCCCCTACCATTGCCAAATCTAACGTGATATAGAAGTCTCGCAATTTGTTTCAATTTCAAGATCTTCTTTAACCAATACATGTTCTCCTTCACCTTGCACTTCCAGATACTTATCTCCACTTTCAGGAATCTGGAATGTACCCCTTTGACCTAATGTGAATCTTCCTTTTTTGTAATCGCCCAAAAGTGTTTATAGTTTAACGTTTTGTTCTATTCTGTGTAGTTTTTGATACAGAGGTCCCCTTCTTTCTGGGGTTTACAAACATTGAATCTTCCTTTTTTGCAATCGCCCAAAAGTGTTTATAGTTTAATGTTTTGTTCTATTATGTGTAGTTTTTGATACTGAGGTCCCCTTCTTTCTGGGGTTTACAAACATCATCCCATTTTATCTTCTTGCCTCCTCTCCCTTGAGTGCACCAAATAAAATCTCTCATTAGTTTATCAAGTTCTTTCATCACCATTTTAGGAATAACAAGTTGTTGTGCCCATAATCAAATGTTTCTCATTATAACCTTAGTAACCAACTCAATTCTACCCGCATATGATAAGTTTTTTGAGGCCCAACCATTTATTGAATTTTTGACATTCTCAATTAGCAATCTGCAATGTGTGATCCTAAGCTGTTTGGACGAGACAGGCACTCCCAAGTACCGGATAGGCAGCTAACACTCTTTGATTCCAATGACATTAAAAATATTCTCTTTAGTTACTTCATCCACCCCTTCCATAAAAAGCAAAACTATTTTCTACATTTATGTAGAAGTTAGTGATACTTGAGAATTGATTAAAAAATTCCTTTATGATATTCATGGAGTCCACATCTACATCTGCATGCGCTACAATAAATATGTCATATGCAAAATAAATATGAGTAAATTCTTTTTCTAAACAAATAGGATGATAGAAAAATGGTTACTCTTTAGTATCTCCCTTAAGATACAATTGAAGATTTCCATGATTAGAACAAATATGTATGAGGATAAGGAATTCCCTTGCCTAACACTGTTTTCATTTTTGAAGAATCCTTCGTGAGCACCATTCACACTTACTTTCAATGAAATGAGTGAATGTCACACACTGCATAATCCACTCCACAAATACATTAGAAAAGCCAAAAACAACAAAAAAATCTTGAATAACATCCCATCTAATAGAATCAAATGCTTTCCTAATATCAATTTTAATAGAAATCCTAGGTGTAATTATTTTCCTACCATAACCCTTAAGAAAACCTTGCATAAGAAGTATATTATAGGATATAGAACGACCAGGAATGAATGATGACTTCCCATGTCTAATAATGCAAGAAATTACGTTTTTAAACCTATTAGAAATGATTTTCGAAATGATTTTATAAATAACATTACAACAACAAATAGGGCGAAAATTTTGAATCTTTTTAGGTATAAAACTTTTAGGAATAAGATTTAAAATAGTAACATTCCATTGTTTCAACATCTTTCTATTCTCAAAAAATTCCAACACCCCATTCACCACATCCTTACCATTAATACTCTAGTTACTCTTGAAAAATTCTACAATGAATCCATCCGGTCCAGGGGCTCTTATCCCCATTCATATGAAATATTGCTTGTCTAACATCATCCTCCGTTACCCTCTCCATCAATCTGCTGCCATCATTATACCTGATTTGCTTCAGTTTAATTCTGCTAAGGTGGCTAATGTTGTTGGAATTTACTTTCTTAGTGTCAGTCAATTTCTTATAGAACCTAATTTCTTCCTTATAACCTGTTTTTGTCTAATTACAACAACCCCATCATATTTTTCCAATTTGACCACCCAATTTTTCATGTTCCTAGCTGAAAATTTTTTGTAAAAGAATGTTGTATTTTTATCCCTCAAAGATAGCCAATTCTACCTTTATTTCTGTCTAGCAAAGTTCTCCTGCTAAGCACTTAATTTTCTAAATTCTGTGAGCACATTCTTCTCCAGATTAGCAAGACTACTAAGTACATTGCTGTAAAGGATTTTCCTTTGTACTTCTTCAAGCTTTTCTATAGCTTCAGCAACTTTGATGGAGATTTTGTTGAACCTAACCTAGTTGAACTTATGCAATTATACTCTTAGAAGTCTAAGTTTTTTAGTAACTTGAAACATTACAGTTCCTTCAATCAGGTATGCCTAGAACTGTTCTAATATCTGAGTAAACCTATAATCATTCATCCAAAAGTTGAAGAACTTAAATAGCCCCCTTATGAGTTGACATTTAAGAGGGTCAATAAGCCCCCTTATGTTCCAAGTGACAATATTCATGAATACTAAAAGGAATTTGACTATTGACTTTCCTCTTTATATCTTCTCCTACTCATCTTTTGCTTCTCCATTTTCTTTGCCCTTGCTGATTTTGTACCATCATCTAATTCAACAACCATCTTGAGTTTTTTTGCTAACATCTGGTGATTGAATATCTTCAAATGATAGAGAATCATTTATAATATTAATACTTTCACTTGTTTTAGCCGATGAAGAATTGATATTCTTCCTCTCATTCATCATCCTTCTTGTAACACAAATGTAATAGAGTTCTTCTATAATTGGATCAATATCATATGGGTCATCTTCATTAGTTTCCATTATGTCTCCTTTATCAATCCAATTACTTATCACTCCTTCCTTGTTCCCTTTATATTTGGATCTCCCAGCCGTCAGCACATCAAATCTGTTATGTTTGACTGTAATTTCCTCCCTTTACTGATTAACATTTTCTTGCTTTAGCCGTTGTCTCCTAGTGTTTCCAGCTTTCTCCATGTTGGCTTTGACTATTGGATCTTTCTAAGAACAACTATGAAGATATGAAACTCTGGAAAATAGATATTTGCTAAAGAAGAAAAAGTCTTGAAAAAACTTGAGTGTTGTATATTCAACCTTTACAACCAATCCTTATATAGGAGTAATTAGCCTAAAACCTTAAATTACTTATACATATAGGCCCAAGCCCACTAATAATTAAATATACCCTAATGGTATAAAAGACAATATAATAATATAATATATTATATTGTATAATATAATAATATATCAATATAATATATTATTATATTATATACACTAACATCAATAAAGGCCTACAACTTTATATTTTCTCACAATCAATGCTTAAACTCACAATCTCCCCCATAAGCTTGATTTGGTTCGAGATACTTCACGCCGAGCATCTCTCGCATCTCTGCAAATTTGACTCTTGCTAGTGCCTTAGTGAGAATGTTTGCACGCTGCTCTCTAGTGCCTACAAACTCTACAACGATCTGTTGATTCTTGACGCATTCACGGATGAAGTGGAACCGAATGTCGATGTGTTTTCTGCGTCCATGAAACACCGAGTTCTTCATTAATTCTATTGCAGACTTGTTGTCAACATAGAGGGTTACCGGCCTCATCTTGCATCCGAGCACCTCGCTCAACAAGTTTCTTAGCCAAAGTCTTTGGCACGACGCTGCAGTAGCTTCCATAAACTTCGCCTCACATGAAGATAAAACAACAGTTCGTTGTTTCTGAGATTGCCACGTGATCAGATTCCCGTTGAGATAAAACACAATCCCTCCAATACTTTTTCTGTCATCTGTGTCACCGGCTAGGTCACTGTCAGTAAAACTAACGAGTTTTTCAACTTCTCGTCCTCTTCTTAACTGAATCCCATAATTCATCGTTCCCTTCACGTAACGAAGAATGTCTTTTACTACCTGTTGGTGTAGAGTGCCAGGTTTCTCCATGTATCGACTCGCTATGTCAACTACATAAGAGATATCCGGTCGAGTGTGTGTCAAGTACCTGAGACACCCGATGATACGCCAATACTCCTTCGGATCCACTATGCTTCCTTCCACATCCTTTCCGAGCTGCAACTTTGCTTCCATAGGATACTTGCTCGAGTTATAATCCTCCATTACAAACTGTTTCAACATCTTCTTCGCATAAGCTTCCTGCTTTACCTTAATGCTATCTTTCTTCTGGTCCACCTCGATACCAAGAATTAACCTGACTGTGTAATGTTTCGCCACCGGTGCAAAGTTCTCCTCAAAATCATTACTTTGCTTATGCACATAGCCTTTTGCTACCAATCTCTCTTGGTGCTTGAGGATGTTGCATTCGCTGTCTCTTTTAAACTTGAAAAACCACTTTAACTTGATGGTCTTGTGATTGAGTGGTAAGTCGGTGAGCTCCCATGTCTTATTCTTCCTAATAGACTCGAGCTCATTGTTCATGGCTTCATTCCATGACTCTTCGACTACCGCCTCGTGATATGTTGTTGGCTCATCGGTGGTGAGCAACAACAATTCATCAGGATCCATCTCTACTAGTGGTGCCTCCACATAGACATCTCGTAGGATTCCGAACTCCGCGAGATTTTGTACGAGCTTGTTGTTGTTGTTGCACCACTCCCACTTCTTCTCCTCCTCGAATATAGTGTCTCTCCTCACATAGATTTCCCTGTAAGATGAATTAGGAAACTTGTGCGCCTCGCTTCCGTCTTCGAACTTCACATTTCTAGTAATTTTCTCGTCGATCTCATTGAGCTTCTCTCGATGGCCCTTCATATGGTTGTTTGCTCCATTGTCAAGGTACCACACATTAGTGTGATTACACTCATCGCCACTTGCGAGGAGTTTCTCCATGACTTTCTCTTCACTGAACAACACCACATCTGGTTCCTCCTTGGACGGTTCTTGCATGAACTCTTCAAGGTTTGTCTTCTCGTCTCCCTCAGCAAACATTAATACTGGCTCCTCGTCATAGAAGCTAGCAAGGTTTGCATCATCTTCTTCGGGCAAAGCTTTCGTCACTACCTCAGCAAACATTAATGCTGGCTCCTCATCATAGAAGCTAGTGAGGTTTGCATCATCTTCTTCGGGCAAAGCTTTCGTCACTACCTCAACAAACATTAATGTTGGCTCCTCATCATAGAAGCTAGTGAGGTTTGCCTCACCGTCAGATCTATTGTTAGGGCACTTAGACGCGTAGTGCCCATACTTTTGACAAGCGTAACACTTCACTGTGCTCTTGTCTTTGCGGGGCTTGGTACCTTCTTGTCGAGGTGAGCTTTCTGCACAACCTCGCCCTTGACCTTGACCTTGCCCTTGCCCTTTGCCACGACCTCGGTTATCTCCACTGTTGCCGCTACGACTCGATGATCCAGAAGAAAAATCGGCTTCTCCGTTTTTCTTCATTCGTGACATCCATTCATCATGCGTGAGCAATAGATGCTCCTCCTCTTGGTCTCCGTATCCGCGAAGTCTCTCCTCGTGGACTTTGAGACGACCGACGATCTCTTCGACGGTCATATTCTTGAGGTCACCAAATTGCTCGATCGCTGTAACGATCTGCATGTATGTTTGTGGTAAGGCTCTAAGGAACTTCTTGACGACGGAGATCTCCTCCACCTTCTCTCCTAACGAGCGGATACCAGTCACAATGGATGTCAATTTCATGGCGAAATCATCCACCGATTCCCCATTCTTCATACGAATCGCCTCAAATTGTGTCTTCAAGGTTTGCACTTTTGCCTCCTTGACTCTCTCCACTCCAACATGCATTGTCTTTAACGTCTCCCACGCTAGCTTAGCGGAATCCTTCTCAGCCACCATGAGAAGAACGTCCTCAGGGAGTGCTTGATAGATGGCGGCGAGAGCCATTCTATCCATCCGTTCGTCGACATCTTCGAGCATCACGGCTTCCCACACTCCTTGTGCTTGTAAGTTTACCCGCATCTTCAATGCCCAAACCGAGTAGTTACTCTTCGTGAGTAACGGATAGGAGAGCGTCACATTCCCTTCTCTTCCAATCTTCATTGCCGCCGCATCTCTGGTTGATCTTGTCGACGACATGTTCTTCAATCTAGCTCTGATACCAAATGTTGGCTTTGACTATTGGATCTTTCTAAGAACAACTATGAAGATATGAAACTCTGGAAAATAGATATTTGCTAAAGAAGAAAAAGTCTTGAAAAAACTTGAGTGTTGTATATTCAACCTTTACAACCAATCCTTATATAGGAGTAATTAGCCTAAAACCTTAAATTACTTATACATATAGGCCCAAGCCCACTAATAATTAAATATACCTTAATGGTATAAAAGACAATATAATATAATATATTATATTGTATAATATAATAATATATCAATATAATATATTATTATATTATATACACTAACATCAATAAAGGCCTACAACTTTATATTTTCTCACAATCAATGCTTAAACTCACACTCCACAACTCTATCCTTGTTCGTTCCTTTGTTCAAGTTAGAATCTGAATGATCAATCCCAACTTGTTTGCTACATCCATTCTCGTTTACATTCTCCTCTTCCTGTCCAACTTTTACAATTAATTTTTTTCATTAGATCTTCCCCTTCAGTCTCATCCCTGCAATTTTTATTATCAGCCCTTTCCCTTCTTAATCCATCTTTTCTGGCTGTACCTTTTTAACAGTTTCACCCACCAGAACAACCCCTTTCTTTTCCTTTTCTTTACCCTACTCCTTAGATTTGCCTTCACCCAAACCCTGATCCTCAGCTTCTTCCTCACACAATACCTTCTTATCAGATTCTTTTTCACTCGATCCATTCTCAACTTCAGATCCAATCAGCTCATCCTTTTTTCAATTACCCTTTCTTTGCACAATTAGCTCATCAAAATTAGCTTCCATAGCTTGACCACCATTATTCAGAACTTCCTCTAAATTCTTTAAATCTCCAAAAAAAATTTATCTTTTTTATCCTCACACCCTTCTTTGCTTCCATCCCTTTCATCATCACTTCGATGTGTTTGAATGATCTCATCCTTTCTCTGCCCAGTTACTAGATTGAGCTCCCCTTTAAGACATTTATTCAATGGGTGCAAAAAGGTTTTACACCTAGTGCACCTATTAGGCGTCCATTCATAATTAATGTCAATATTATACAACTTTGTCAATCTGTCCATAAATTCCATACCCCTAGGGAGAGTACTTTCTAGATCAATCTCAACATTCACTCTTGTTGTGGATGCTTTGTTGTATCCATCTATGTCCAGATCCGATCGCAACGGCTTCCCCAGAAGACTTGCAAAATAGCCAATAGCTTTATTATTACACAACTGAGGAGGAATGTCCCTCAAAGTTAACCACATTTGTTCTAGCTTTGGTGGCCTCTTATTTAGTTCAATTCTTTGCTTCCATTTGTACAATTTAAAGCATTGGTTTGCAATAAAACAAAACACATCTGCACAAACCTTTCTAATATCAATGTCCTTTCTAAATTGCAAAAAATAACACCCGAAATCATTGACCGTTAACTTCTGCAGCCCTTCCTTCTCCCATTGCTTAAAAACCTGATCTTTTACCACTTTGAATGAGACGCTTGATCCTCAATAAAAATGTCCAACTATCACTGAAAATCTCAGTTACTTTCACATAATCCTTCAATCTTAACATGTATTCCAAACTAGAACAGATGATTAAGTGTTGTCACCATAGGTAGAGAAGTATCAATGTGCAGTTGTGTTAGTATTAGATGCTCACTTCCAAACATTGTTGTTCTTCCAAGTTCTATTAGGTCTTGTTCGTATTTGCGACAACTAGAATTTTAGTACATTTCCCAAATTCTTTCATGCTTATACTTTTATTCTTTTAATAAAATGATTGTGCCACTTACGATTAAATTAATAAGATTAAAAGAAATTATAGAAATTGAGAATTTGGGGAAGGGAATGGAATGGAAGAGGGAAAAATGTGACACAATCGGATTGATTGGAAAAATAGTAAAAGAAAATTCTTATGGCTATTTGTAGATTACAAGGCTCAAACCTTGTGGTCGAAAGATTAAAAGCCCTTAATGGATGTTAACTATAGTCTCTTTAGAAGCCATTTTATTAAACCTAAAGTAGGAAAAGTATTTCGAAACGGTCTTTCATAAAATAAGTCGCCCAACTAGGCTTATCCGGATGCTAGTTCGAACCTCTTTCTCTTCTCAGAGGGGAGGGGGGTGAAATAGTCATTACACTAGGGATTCATTTCCCCACCTTGATGAACATTTAACTTTTGAGTGAAGGGGTTGAAACCTTGATGAACATTAACAACTAGTCTCTTTAGTCCAAACGGTAGAGTATAATACTTAAATTTTAGGTGAAGGGATCAACTTTTGTGGTTTTCTATTAGATAAAAATAACAATTATACATTTTATTAATAATATGATTTCTATTAGATAAAAATAACAATTATACATTTTATTAATAATATGATGGTGCTACTATAATTAGTAAGACTAACTCAATTGATAGAGCACAATACTCTTAGCCTTGAGGTCAAAAGTTAGATTTAGATCTCAATGCTGTTAAATTTTATACATGTTTTGTTACTTATTTAAATGTGACCACCACACTAAAATTAAATAAAAATTATATATGCTTGTTTGTCATTTATAATATTTGATAGTGTCATTGCAAATTAATCCATTTAGCTCATTTAATATATATGGGACATCTCTTAACATTGTGATTATGGTTCAAGTCCATCTATTTGTAATTATTTGATGGTTTTGATCTGCACCACCATGATTTTGGTAGAGAGTTTAGAATTTGGAGGGCGATCCTCCCGGTGAACTGTTCGTACCCCAAATGGAATATTAAAGCATCGAGATCTCAACCATTTTCAAAGTCAAATGATGATATTTTCTCTTGTTTATCATTTTAACATTTAAAGTTCGGGATTCCTAAAGAAGGGGCATTCCTAAAAGTAAACATATATACTGTAAAAGGACATTCTAAAGCATCCCTTTATTTAGTGAAAAACTAGAAGAACATTTAAAAAAAAAGAAGAAGACTTTCAGAAATCTAGAGAAATAGTGAGATGGTGAAAAATATATATTAAAAGAGTTAGAGTGAAGAAATATATATAGCGAAAATAAAATTATCATAATAAATTTGTTTATTAGTTCAACTGTCAATAAAATAATTCGGACATATTGAGCAAACCCATCATATTTCAAGATTTCCTTAACTCAGATATACCGACAATGAATTAAGTTTAAGTAAAACGAAATCAAGTGTTTGGACTTACCCCTCACATAACATATGGAAGATCAATAGAGTTCAAACCACGACAAGGAACCCTCTTCCCCTCACTCTCCTTTTCCTAATATTCACAAAGAGTCATCCAAGCCTTTCTAAATCGGCATAAACCTTTAGCCCTTTTTATTTTTATACGGTGTCTTTAGTCTTTTTCTTAGAGTAGGGGTCACGAGAGAGTAGAGCGTACCACCCTGCCATAGTTGTGAGGCTGTTTATAGTCGCAACTATTGTCATATTCAACTTCTATGAAAAACATAGAATTGGGAGGACGATCCTCCCGGTGAACTAGTCGTACCCCCAAAGGGACATTGAAGCATCGAGATTTCAACCCTTTTCAAAGTCAATTATTAACTGTATTATTTGGTTCAATATTCTGGACGTAATTATATGCATAATATTAACTATATTATTTGGTCAAATATTCTTGACGTAATTATATGTATAATTTAGGGAGATAGTTATGACATCTTTTTGTATATATATGTGAGTTATTTCACAATGTAGATATCAAAAAAATATACATACTCTTTTTTCAATCTTATTATGGTATCAGAGCTCTCTCGGTGAGAGATTTCAATTTTCTTCAAAATTTTCAACATTGATATATTCTTTCAGCGTCTTCTTCCTATGATTAACCCTAGCCGACTCTAAACCCCAACCATGGCATCTGAACCAATTTTTGCAACCTTCTCTACTGATCGTTATGAGAATTTCTCTCCATGAAGATATGGGCTCGATTATTAAACCGATTATATTAACTAGTGATAATTATGAAGATTAGAGGCATATGATACATAGTAATCTTCGTGCGAAAAAAAACTAGATTTTTTTATAGTGATATCACACCTCCAGTAGCCAATCATTAAGATTTTGATCAATGGGGTATCATTAATTTGATGCTTAATGTGTGGATCATGAATACATTTGATGAATCGATCCGGGGTCGCATTCGTTATTTGGATGAGGTTAAGGATTTGTGGGATGATCTTCATGAACAATTTTCATGGACAATGGACTGCGTATTATAGACCTCAAGTCTTAGATTGTTGAGTGTAAGCAACATGATAATTCTATTTCTAAATACTATTATGATTGCGCCGTTTAAAGGATGATTATTTGTGATTGAGAAGCTGCCAAAGTGCACATGTGCAGTTGCACCTGAGTATACATGAATTCAGAATCATGTTATTCTCCATCAATTTTGTATGGAATTGGATGCTACTAAATTTTATAATTGTGTCTCCTCTATTATAATGATGGATCAATTACCTGCACTCAATATTTCATATTCTAAGGTTGTTGTTGAGGAACGAAAGAATTTATTTTGGAAGGGAAATCTACTCTTAGGACTAAGGCTATCGGTTTTTATGCCAATGTTGCATCCTAACAGGTTTGACAATGGCTCGGATAAGCGGGTTTGTAGCCATTGTAATAAAAAATGGCATACGAATGATAGTTTCTTTGGGATTTATAACTATCCAGAGTGGTATCAAGAACGTCGTGCTAAGAGTGGTGTTTGCGGTGGTCATGGTGGACAGCAACCATAACCTGATCGCACATCTCAAGTTGCTCCTCGTTGCAAAACCACATCTACGGGACGTAGGCTTGCCTCTCACATGGAGGCAGCCTCCTCTAGTGAGGTGTCTAACGGCTCGATTGACCGTGCACATTTTATGTGTCTATTTCCGATGAGCATTGGTCACAATTGTTGCAAACTATGAATAGCATCAATGCTTCTTCTGACAAATTATTGGGTATGTCTTTTTCTAATAATTGGATTATTGATATTGGGAATTCTTTAACACTATCTCAATTAATACTAGTGTTGGTTTACCTAATGGTGTTGCGATCCCTGTGACAAAAATGTTGGGATACTAGGAGATGAATTATCCCTTAATTCAAGAACAACAACAACATCGAACAACTGCGGAAACGAAAGAAATAAAACTAAAGAACACATACACAATATTTATAGTGGTTCGGACAAAACAGACCTACGTCCACTTTCAAAGCACAAGAGACTCTCAACTTTATTATCAAGATTGTTATAAGAGTATTAAAATGTTTCTCTCATAAAGAAATATCACACACAACTCACAAGGAAGCGATGCTCTCAAGGCAAAGACTTGGCTTTCTAAAGTGTCCGACTGCACCTTTAAATAAGCCCTCAATTAGGTCAATATCAATATCTTGTACAAATCTCCCAAAGAGCTTCCAAAATATTCTTACCATATTTCCTAATTATATATTTCCATAACAAAAGATCTACTTTCCTTTTGTGTTAATCTTATTTCCTAATATCAAGATTATACACCAAAAGATATAGTTTCCTTTTGTTGAATATACTCTTTCCTTGTACTAAGATTATGTATCATGAATATACCATATTTGTAATATCTGTAAATCTATTCTCAACACTCCACCTTGATTTACAAGTTATCTCCGTCTTGTCTTCCATCATTTTGCTTTGTCAACAAACAAAATCATCATAGCTCCAAAATCCTGGAACTGCCATCATATCAGCAACATTGTCACATTTTTGGTAACAAATTCTTTATGCTCGATTATGATCCTCTCGATGTATAACCCCACATCAAGCTTTAGCGTGGAAAATCCATTCGACAAGAGTAAAGCCACGGGACCCTTAGGTCGCTTAAATCATCCACTATATCACATATAATGGGTTACCCTATGTTTTTGCAAATTAAGTTTTACAATCTAACAGATTACATAAACCTTCAAAAACATCATCATCATCAAAGATGGTACATACATGTAAAATGTATCTTCACCAATGGTGGAAATACCCAAACCTAGGTATCTAGGGAGTGAAGAGAAAGTAGTTGAAGAAAATGAACATTTTCTTCTTAACACCTGCCTTCGTCTTGATTCGTCTCCCTCTCTTTGTCTTGTTCTTGTCTTTGGAATTTACAATCTGACTGATTATGTAAATCCTCAAGAATAACATCATCATAAAAGATGGATCATACATATATAATGTATCTTCACATATTGTGGAAATACCTAATCATAAGTATCTAGGAAATAAAGAGAAAGTAGTTGAAGAAACATATGTTTTTTTCCTAACACCTACCTCCGTCTTGATTCGCCTCCCTCTTTGTCTTCTTCCTTTTCAAAATTAGATATCTGTCAAAACCTGAGGACACCCAGAACGAACTTCCATCGCCTACTCCTCAAAATAAGATATCAATCGAAAGTCGAGAAGACCCAAGACGAACTTCCATCGTCTACTTCTTCAAAATCAAATATCTACCGAAACCGAGGACACCCCAGACAAACATCCATTGTCTACTTCCTCAAAGTTAGATATTGATCGAAGCCGAGAAGACCAAAGACAAACTTACATCGTCTAAATATTTAGGTATCCAGCGACATCTCTTTACTCAAGCTCAAGATCTAGCCAAACATTGCCACCCATCGTGCCTTGAACTTTGCACACTCAACCAACATGAACCGCATACTTATCTAATTGTCTTAAATTATTTTCACCATGCTTCATAGTTTCTTCAAAAGAAATCGCGAATGTCCTTCCATTTGAATTGATAGAGCCTCTCATCTATCCCCTTTTTCATGACTAGGAATCACATTCAATGATTTCATTCACCTTCAAATTGACTGAACCTCTCATCTAGTCCATTTTTCATGACTAGGATTCATCTTCTCACATTGAAAGATAATGTAATGATTTCTTCTTGGTTCGTTTAAGAGTTGCTTCATGATGTCTCCACCTAAATTGATAAGTGTCTTCCATTGGTCTTCCTCTTCTTGGTATTTCATTCATATTGTGTGTTAACTAGAAATATGTCAATCCTCAATCACCCCGTCAACTCAATGCAATCTTGCAAATTGGCCTGAAGGATTTCTTTATCAATATGTGGACAATGTTGTCATCAGTAAATATGCCTTTTTGATAAGATTATTGTGTACCATTCTTTTCTTCATCCATGGCCAATGATACCTCTTCACTAAGGTCATCATGCTCCCCAACATTATAAGAAATCTCAATGGTCCCATGACAATTCTCCCTTGGCAGTGTGCTCTTCTGATGACATATCTCCACCTCGAGTTGTGATTCCTCTTGAATCACTACTTGTGTCTTCATTGTGTGTGCTCTAGCTTGTCAAACTTCACATCTTGACATAGCATAACATTATCTCCACCTTCTTCCAGCCAGACTCTATACCCTTTAACATTCTCTGAAAATCCAATAAAGAAAATTTCTTTGACGTTGGATCCAGCTTCCCTTGCATTACCATGAATTAAAGTTTTTGCACCAAAAACTCCTTCCTAACCCAAATCTTGCAAGCCTTTGAGGACAAGACTCAGATGATGCCAGAACTTTGATATATATTGAGTGACCTTAGAGATAATAACTAAACATACTTGTAAATTACCTTATAGAGAATACACATCGTTTTTAATTGCTCCTTCCATAACAACAAAAGTACATTGCTCACCAACAATGATCTACCTTTTGCCTTCCAAGCTAATCTTTTATATAATGCTTCTTCAGTTTTAGGCAGTCTTTTCTGAAGTATCTTTCCTCTTAACACCGGAAGCACTTTACCTTTTCTTTAGTCTTCGACATAGACTTAGAAGTCTTACTGCTCTGCCTTCTTTCTCATGATGTTGTTTACCTCTTGCATATATGTCTTCTCCATTATCTTCTTGTCTACAATCTGCCCTCTTGGTTTGTTCCTTGGACATCTTCTTCCACCTCAAACCTGAAAGTCATTCATACCAACAAGAACTACAACTTGGACATCTTTTGGAAACCTCCCTAGAAATTGCCAAGAACCCTCCAAGGTGCCTCCAAGCTCTTAAGCTTCCTCTCCTCTCGAATAGCCTGGCTCTGATACCACTTGTTGGGATACCAGGAGATGAAGTATCCTTTAATTCAAGAACAACAACAACATCGAATAATTGCGGAAACGAAAGAAAGCAAACTAAAGAACACATACACAATATTTATAGTGGTTCGGCCAAAACAGACCTACGTCCACTTTCAAAACACAAGAGTCTCTCAACTTTATTATCAAGATTGTTATAAGAGTATTACAATGTTTCTCTCATAAAAAAATATCACACACAACTCACAAGGAAGTGATGCTCTCAAGGCAAAGACTTGGCTTTCTAAAGTGTCCGACTGCACCTTTAAATAAGCCCCCAATTAGGTCAATATCAATATCTTGTACAAATCTCCCAAAGAGCTTCCAAAATATTCTTACCATATTTCCTAATTATATTTCCATAACAAAAGATCTACTTTCCTTTTGTGTTAATCTTATTTATTAATATCAAGATTATACACCAAAAGATATAGTTTCCTTTTGTTGAATATACCCTTTCCTTGTACTAAGATTGTGTATCATGAATATACCATATTTGTAATATCTATAAATCTATTCTCAACAAAAAATTGGTAGTGTTTTTTTTGATGGATTGTCTCTTAATAATATGTTATATGTCTCGTCGATGACTTGTAATTTATTTTTGGTATCTCAACTCAATGTTGCCCATTGTTATATTATTATTTTTTACTAATACACTTTGTATTATTCAGGACCGCACTTTGAAGAACCTAATTGGAGTGGGGTGTTATTTAGAGGGGTCTATATTTTTCATCTAATTGCGGCTCCAACAATTCAAGCTCATGCGATTTCTAATAAAAGATCTGATGTGTTATTGCACTAACGCTTAGATCATCCCTCTATGAAAGTTATTTCTGCTTTACCTTTTATTTCACAAACTTTGAATAAAGGTTGTTCTACGAATTACCATATTTGTTCTATGAGCAAACAAACACGTGCTCATTTTTCTGTTAGTTTTACCCGTGCTACTATTGTTTTTGATTTAGTCCAATGTGATATTTGGGGACCAAACAAGGTTTTATCGAATTGTGGAGCTCGTTATTTTCTTACTCTTGTTGATGATTTTTCACGCACTACATGGGTATGTTTGATGCTTTGCAAAAGTGAAGTTGGTGCTTTGATTAAGAAATTTTATAAGATGGTAAAAACACAATTTGATAAACATATTCGTGTGTTTCGTTTGAATAACGTGAATTTACCTCATTAGAATCATTTTTTGTCGAAAAGGGCATTGTTTTACAAACTTATTGTGTTGATACAGCTCAATAAAATTGTAGAGTTGAACGTAAGCACCGTCATATTCTTAATGTGGCATGTGTGTTATGTTTTCAAGCTAAGCTTCCGCGATATTATTAGGGAGAATGTGTACTTACTACTGCGCCCCTAATCAATCTCATGCCAACACCTTTGTTGGATCTTAAGACTCCGTATGAATGACTTTTTAATAACCACTACCTCATTATTTCCTTAGGTTTTTGGTTGTTTATGATATGCCTCCAATTCCCCGTATATTAAAGATAAATTTAGCACAAGCTCACGTCGTTGTATATTTGTGGGTTATCCATTTGGTAAAAAGGGTTGGCAGTTATATGATCTTAAATCCCAAATAAAATTTGTAAGTCGTGACGTTTAGTTTTTTTAAGATAAGTGCCCTTACTTGGATTCTCTTTCGGATACAGCTAAAACTAAATGGGAAAATTATTTTAATCAACCATCATTATGGTTTGATTCGGATGATGACATAGGTATTAACTACAGTGGGAGTTCGACTGACCCTCTCAATCCACAACTACTGCCTCGGACCTAGAGGAATTGGGTTGTGGCTTGCATACCAAAATTATTTCAACTCGTCTTCACGATCATGTGACTAATATAGTGGTTCAACAAAATATAGACCATCCTACTGCTGCACCACCATAACCTTCAGGGACCTCAGGTAAGTCCACATTGCGTGTTTTGTAAATTTTAATAATTTTTCTGTCACTCATTAGTGTTATCTAGCAGCTTTTTCGGATATCAAAGAGCCTTCCTCTTTTATGGAGGCTTTTAAATCACTGCAATGGTAAACAACAATGACTGAGGAATTCTTTGCTTTGGAACGCAAGGGTACTTGGACTTTAACCCAGTTTCCTACTAGTAAGAAGGCAATTAGAAGCGATTGGGTTTATAAAATTAAACGTACATCTTCTGGTACGGTGGAATGTTATAAAGAACGTCTAGTGATTCATGGTAACCAACAACGTGCTGGAATTGATTATACAAAAACATTTGCTCTAGTTGCGAAAATGGGTACGGTACCCATTTTTCTTGTTGTTGCTGCTATTTTTAATTGGGAACTTTATCAGATGGATGTGCATAATGATTTTTTGTACGGTGATTTGTCTGAGAAAGTGTATATATGTCCTCCCCTAGCCTATTTTACTCCTTCCAGTATGGTTTGTTGCTTACACAAATCTTTATAAGGGTTACGTCAGGCTCCTCGTCAATGATTCGCTAAGTTGTCTACTACATTGCGATCATATGAGTTTACTCAATCTTATGTTGATTATTCCCTATTTAGCCTTATTCGAGATGCCTATTTTATCCATGTGTTGGTTTATGTGAATGATTTAATTATTACTGGTAGTTCTTCCACGTTGATTTCTTATTTTAAGGATTACTTGCATTCGTGTTTTCATATGAAGGACTTAGGGCGTTTGAAGTATTTTCTTGGTATTTAGGTGGCTCAAGGTCCCGATGGGATTTTTTTTATCCCAACGCAAGTATGAGCTAGATTTATTAACTGAAGTTGGTATGTTTGGGTGTCGCCCTATTGACACACCTATGGAGCAAAATCATCGTCTTGCTTCGTCTATTATTGATATCTTTGGTCAACCTGACCAATATCGGCGTTTGGTTGGTCGTTTGGTCTATCTTTTGGTTGTTTTCTCGGATTTGAGTTATGCAAGTTCTTCGGTATCTTAAGGGTCATCCGGGCCAAGATATTTGTTTGCGACCTACATCGTCTTTGACTCAGCGAGCATACTCGAACAGTGATTGGGTTGCCTATCCTCTCACTCGTCGCTCTCTTACTAGCTATGTGGTTTTTCTTGGACATTCTCATATTTCTTAGCTTACCAAAAAGCAACCTATGGTTGTCTGTTCCTCTGCGGAAGCTGAATATCGTGTTATGGTGGTTACTACTTGCGAACTAAAATGGCTCAAGTCTTTATTGAAGACTCTTGGAATTTTACATACATTTTGTGACAGCCAGTTGGCTCTCCACATCGATAGTAACCCTGTTTTTCATGATCGTACGAAGCATATTGAGATTGACTATCACTTTATTCGAAATGAGCTGATTTCTGAAAACATTGTCACCCAATATGTGCATACTAGTCATCAGTTAGTTGACGTTTTGACTAAGGCATTGAGACGTTCATCTTTTACTTTTATTCTTCGCTAGTTGGGAATTTGTGATCTCTCTACTCCCACTTGAGTGGGAGTATTAACTGTATTATTTGGTCCAATAATTTGGACGTAATTATAGGCATAATATTAGTTGTTTTATTTGGCCGAGTATTATGGACGTAATTATATGTACAATTTAGGGAGATAGTTATGGCATCTTTGTATATATATGTGAGTTGTTTCATAATGCAAAGATCAAAAAAATATACATACTCTTTTTTCAATCTTATTAATAAATAATTTTATTTTCCCTTTGTTTATCCTTTCGACGTTTCAAGTTCGTGATTAATAAAGAAGGGCATTCCTAAAAGTAGATATATAAACTTGTTGGGATTGGGATTGGGATTGACGATGGAGACGGGAGTCTCACAAAGTTGAACGCTTACACACACTTCGTTTGATAATAACTTTGATAAAAGTTAATATCTATTTCTATTCTTCGCAAAACGTCACAAACTCTTAAACCGAGTTCAAATGCGGAAATGTTTGTTTTGACTTGAAGCAACACAACAAGATTGGAGTAGAGTAATAGAAAAGAACACACGACACAAATGATGTTTATAGATGTTCGGAGATAAAGCTCCTACGTCACCCCTTCTTCTCAACCTTGAGAAGGATATTCACTAGAAGATTTGATTGAATACAACACTTGTACACAACCCAGTCGATCAACTAGGACTTAGTTAATGCTTGTTATCGAACTCCTAGCACACTCGTTCTATTGTACAGAAACTGTCAACTTACAATGCTAACAAACTCACACAGAATAGGTAGGATTGTAATACAAATTTAGAAATCTAACACACTTGAAGGATTATGACACTTTTAGAGCTTGAAAGAGTTGATGACTTAAGGTTCAGGAAAAGATTGTTCAGAAAAACCGGTGTGAAGAAAGTTGTCATTTGTCTTCTTAATTAGGCAAATGTCAACGGACATATGTTGTTTCTCAACAGACATATTTTGCTTCATAAGACATCTGTCTTGATCTTGATTGGTTGAGTTCCAATATATTACATCAGATGAGATATTTTTTGATCTTGTTTGTACTTGGATGATAATAAACCAAGTTGTCAATAATGGGATTATGATTTATGAGGAGTGTAAATCTCAGAAGTTTTGACTTGTATTTGGTTCTTTTATCATAGCTCTACTGCTGCCAAAAATGTCTTCATCAGTCTTTGCACCAAAATGGAAACAAAATATTGAGGACGACGCATAAAGCTGATGTCTACAGATACCGGAAATGTTCTTATATGGTACCAAGGCTGAAAGATTGTGAGAAGCAAGAAAATACCAGAAGCGCTTCTAAAGAAATGCCGATTTTATTGAAAAACTGACTTCAATAAAATATTGGGCGCATTTCTTATATAACCGAAGTTATATAATACCGAAAGATAATATCGGATGCATGTTTTGGCAAAAACACTTATTTGCAAAATACTGGACACGTTCCTTGATATAAAACCGATGTGAGGAAAATGCTGACTCTGTTTTAATATAAAATCAAAATGCAAACTATCGGCTCCACTTTTGCAAAATACCAATCTGAGATAAAATACTAGTTACGTGTTTGTAAAATACCGATTTTACAAACTATCGGTTACGCCTTGACAAACTACCGATATGTGATAAAATACCGGTTACGCCTCACAAAATGTCAATTCATAAACTACCGGCTACGCTTAGAAAATGTCAATTCATAAACTACCGGCTACGCTTCACAAAATACTGATTCATAAACTATCGGCTACGCTTCATAAAATGTTGATCATAGATAATACCGAAAGTCTTTTTGCATAATACCGGACTTTGAACAAATACCGATTTAATAAAATGCCGAGAATCTTTCCGGTTTCTTTGATCTATATAGGATTAGATTAACATGCTTAAGTTCTTATTTAATAGTTAATTAATACTTTTACTTAATTAACTATTTTTACTTAACAAAACCTGAGTAAACCTGAATAAAGTAAGAGCATATTTTAAAGCATCCCTTTTAGTTTTTGGAAGGTTTCCAAGTCTTATGTCAAAGTAGGGACATTAATGAACCATCATTGATGGACGTTGCACATGAGACAATAAATTCGACTCAAAGTCCGACGCTAATAGAAATTGCTTACTTGATCTTTAGCGAAGGAAAAAATGAGAGGGTTTTTTTCGTAGTAATAGAGGCGGGTCACACACCAATTTTAAATTTGTCTCATTATCCACTTGAAGATATACTTGTAGACAATAATAAAAAAATATATAATATAAAAGAAAACGTCGTTCGAACCTGCGCCGGCAAAGCCCAACAGATTTCAAGTCTGTCTCCTTAACCACTCGGACATATCGACAACTTTGATAATTTTGGTGAACTGAGGTCAACGGTTTGAAATTAATAATTATAAAAGAGATTATAAAAACATGTGTGAACCTGCACCGACCATGACTAACCGATTTCAATTAAGTATTATACTTCTTAACCACACAAACATATCCATGCCATTGTAGAATTAAGTAGATCTCATCAATGGTTTGAACTTATCACATGTACAACATTATATAAGAAAATAAAAATAAAACATATCGATAATGAGGTTCATATCTAAAGTGATTTAGCACATAAACCACTACACAACAAACTAAACAAAAATATTTGAATCACAATCATCGAGTTTAAGCGGAAAAAATGTTGAGTGAAGAATTCGAAGAAAAATTGCAAAATAAATAAATAAAGACCTTTCAAAAATCTGGGGAGATAATAAGATGAATGAAAAATATATATTAACAGTTAGAATGAAGAGACATATATACCTTTCTTGCCTCTCGGTATTTCAACTTCAGTTGGATTAAAATTTCACTAAAAATCAAATTTGAATTTTATGTGTATTTACATTCACTTAGATTAAAATCTAAAAACATAGAAAGATCTAAGAGAAAATATTTACCGATTAAAACTCGGTATTCTCATGAGTGCACATATGCTATCTCCGAAAAAGCCATTTTAATCATTATTATATATATTCCAAATTATATCATCCGAATGTATCTAAGAAATAACACATTAAAAAACAAAATTTAATCTTATTGACAGTTTTTAATACATATATGCTAATGATTAGATGCGACACTGCTTATTAATCATGCAGGTATTGATCTGAAACGTTATCCAATAGTCAGAAGCACACAATAGAACAAAGATCGTAATTGTCATAAATAAATGTTTAAAAGTTGTTGCTTGTATTAATTATGAAGGTGTTTGTTTGAAGTTTTGGATCTGGTTCAATTGATCATAAAACAATACATTCACAACCTAAATGAATATGATTAGTTTGATTCTACTTATTAGTTTTTATTGTTTATTTTGTCAATCTTATTTATTAAATGAATTGGGGCTAGTAGCTTGAGTAAACAGGGTAACTCAATATGTATCACTCTATCCATATTCAACCCAAATAAAATTTACACAACTTATAACACAACTCATATTATTCAGTAATATGAGTTGGGTATGACTAGGGTAAATATAGATTGGATAACTCAAATTTTTCTATATACGGACAAAACGTTTGTTTTCTTACTTTAACGTGACATTTTTTAATTACTTTGTACTCTTTTTAAATAAAAGGATGTTTAAATTACGAATAAGAATAAAAGTTTATACCTATCTGTTATCGCAATCAAAACCCTCCTCTACTCCCACGTACACATACAATAATTTTAGTTCCATGGAACAAGGAGAGCATGTAGTTTTAGTACCATCAACAAACTAGATAAATAAACTTTTTGTTATCTTTTAGAATTTGATCACGATTCATCGAATAATTAATACACAAAATCACCTAGCATGTCTATCTTAGATGGAAATGTGTAAATATTAACCTTGTGTTTGAGGGTTTAAGACCCTAATGTGCGTTATTTTAGTGATTTTCTTTTCAATTGAAACTAAGAATTATAAATTTTTCTTTTTCTTTTTGAACATTTTATAATGATAATACAACTAGCCCGTCTAGCTCAGTTGGTAGAGCGCAAGGCTCTTAACCTTGTGGTCGAGGGTTCAAGCCACTCGGTGGGCGTAGATTTTAACATGTGACTGAAAAAATAATGAAATGTCTCTCTTTTCACATTTTTTCTTTTTAACGTCATCCTCTCTCAATTTCTCTCCCTTATTATATTATTAGATTTACAAAGAAAAATACATGACAATTTATAGATTACAATGCTCAAACCTTGTGATAGAAAGATTAAATACCTTTAGTGGATGTTAATAATGGTCTCTTTAGTTCAAGTGATAGAGTACAATATGTTAACTGTTGGGTGAAGGGTTTGAAACTAGTCTCTTTAATTCAAATGGTAGAGTACACTACTTAAATTTTAGGTGAAGGGATCAACTTTTCTGATTTTCTATTAGATAAAAATAACAATTATATATTTTGTTAACCATTTGATGATGCTACTACAATTAGTCCACTCAATTGATAGAGCACCATATTCTTAACCTTAAAGTGAAAAGTTTGATTTAGATTTCGACGCTGTTAAATTTTATACATTTTTGTTATTTTTTTTTTTTAAATGTGACCGCCACACTATAATTTAACTAAAAATTATACATGTTTGTTTGTCATTTATAAATTTTTTATAAATTTGTTAGTGTCATTGCAATTAGTCTGTTTAGCTCATTTAATATATATGGAACATCTATTAACCTTGTGGTTAATGGTTTGACCCCATCTATTTGGAATTATTTTTTATGGTTTTAATTTGCGCCACTATAATTGTGATAGAGAGTTTAAAATACTTGGTTGGCATTATTTTATTGATTTTATTGGACAAGCTTAACGTTTTTAAACTCGTTGTTGATGGTTTAAACCCTAGGCAAACGTCGTTTTGGAGTTTTTCTTATAAACTAAAATTTATACATATTTATTTTCTTGTATAATATTTGATTATGAGGTTGCATTGTGTTGAGTAGACTTGAATATTTTGGTTTTTTTAATGTTTCGATCTAATTTTCATAATGAATAGTAAAATTCCAAAAGAATTTATAAGAAAATCCAGATCAAACGAACAATTAGGACTTGTTATATACTTTATTCATTAATTCTCAAACTACCATATTTTAGATGTTCGGTCAATCGCTGTGATAAAAAAATTTAATTCGAGAGAGGATGCTTGCACAATTGAAAATGGGTGAGATACTCCATTTTGGAATTGTCCAATTGAAAATATGTCTTATCATTATTAGAGACAATCCTACCAATAGAGGATAGTTGGAAGCTAGGCAATTTTTATATATTTAATTATTTTAAAAAATATATTAATATTGAGATATATAATATTTTAACATTAAAATTAATAAAAATAACTTAATTATAATTAATTAATTATTCTCTTTATAAGTTTAGTGTTTATTTATTTAATTTTTAGGTGACCTTCTTAACGGGTGACCTAACATTAAAAATGTTATGTGGAGATGAATCAGAATGACTAAGTTATTGATAACATCAATATTTATTGAGAGATCAAATCATTATGATTGCTTTATTATTCAATTGATTTTGTTCTATTTAGTCTGTTTGTTTTCAAAATTTGTGTGTAAACTAATTTCTTAAGATTAAGAGGATATAAAACCTATTCCAATTCAAAAGAGTTATAAAAAAAACTGCATAACAGTTATAAGATTAAAGAGTTGTAATTTTTTTTTTAAAATAAAAGTATTATAAAAAAACTGATCAAACACTACAACAAAAATGACTTTCGGCGACGCTTAAAAAGACTTCTCCCAACCTTTAAAAGCGTCGCCAAAAACATTACCCACACTTATTCTTGCGTCGCCAGAAGCAGGGTGGGCGCAAGTTTTTACCACGCTTATTTAAGCGTCGGTACAAGCGTTGCCGAAAGGCAAAAAGTTTTAACGACGCTTATTTAAGCGTTGGCAAAATAAAAAAAAACGTCGCTAAAAGTCTATTTTATTTTTAAACTAGTTTTTTTTAAATTTGTTTTTTTCTATTTTCATTTTAGTTGTTATTTTTTATCTCTACTATTATCACATTTGCCCTTCATCTCTCAAGTACCTAATGAACATAACCCCTAAACACATATTCCAACACATTATAACCTTAAAAACACTTCAGAAACTAATGAATTCTCTCATATTTTATATACCAAAAACTTCTTCTTTTTCTCCAATGTGGGATAAATGTCATATTAACACTTCATACACTACTAATGAACTCTCTCATATTTACTTTTAATTTAATTAAATTTAAATAATAATTAAATAAAAGATATATATTAATAATACTATAAAAAGTTTAAAAATTATTTTATATAAAAAATATTAATTAAATTTTAATGTTAACAAAATTTTAAGTCAAATTTAAATTTAAAAAAATTAAAAAATTAAAATAAAATATTTACAAAAAGTTTAAAAATAAAACATAAAAATTATTAAAATTTAGAATATTTAAATTATAAAGATTTTAACAAAGTTACAAAGTTGGTATATAAAAACAATAAAGGTGGTGGTATAGATATAAAGGTTGGCAAAAGTTTTTTTCTTTTAATTTTTACCCACGCTTAATATGGGTTGGCATATAAGGGTCGCTGAAAGTATATTTTGTTGTAGTGTTTTAAGTAAAGTTAAAATTTAGTTTTAAACACGGTACAGTTCAGTTTTAAAAAACGTTAAAGTTCAGTTTAAATAACATTACATTTTAATTTAAAACACATTATAGTTCAATTTAAAACACATTACAGTTCAGTTTAAATAATATTATAGTTTAGTTTAAAACATGTTACAGTTCAGTCGTTGCTCTAGTCGGTCTCCTATCAATACTCTTAACCTATATAATAGGTAATTTAAAAAATAATAATAATAATAATTTATGTGTAAGAAATATATTTTAAACTCAATTAGAGGGAAATTTGATGAAATGACTCTAATAATTATGAAATTTGACGAAATGGCCCTAATAATGGGTGTAATTCCAAAAATGGACCACGCTTGATAAATTTTGCAAAAAGGGACTTTTAGCCCTGTGAAATGTTAGTCTTGCCCCTATGACTGCACGTACTCGAATTACACTTACACGTAATATGTAATATATGTCTTTCATAGTATATAAAGCGCCTAATTTTGACCATCATTTTAAATCTTTAATTTTTAGGATTTCGACTCTCTCTCTCATACCCTATCCCCTCCGTTCCCTTTGCCATGACACTCCGTTCGTTCAAGATCAACAGTTTCCATGACCGCAACCACTCTGTTCGTTCAATAATACATGCACATATATGATTTGTTTGTAGAATCTTTCACAACTTTAAATTGAATGTCATCGATTTATAGGCGGCAGGGGTTGACAACACTTCAGAAGGAGGCTTGATCTAGAAGAATACCTCCAACGCACTCGTGAGTATGAGTAAAAGGTTCTCCATGCTTATCCCCCTTTCTCTCTCGTATTCACAAAAATAAGAAATTGATCTTGTGTATTCTTCCCTATAATTTTCGTGTTACAATCATTGTATTTTTGTAATTCTGTGCAAGAAGAGGTAAAGTCTAAATTCAAATGTAAGTAAAATAGAATTCCTCTTCGTAGTTAATAGTTTGATGGTATTCACAATATGCTTCTTCTTGTATCTGAATGACATGACGTAAAAGGTCATGTTCTCCAAAGGAAACTATTTAAGCATAGGGATTATGAGGTTGATCTTGAATCCCGTTAGGGGAAGACTTAGGTTAGTACACCATCTGCTACATTCACAATCGAAATAACTAGTTCTGTCATTTTGAATTTGAAATTAGCAACTGAAATATATATAAATGTATCATATGTATATGTTTTTTATTTTCTTTCTTGTTCTTTTCCAACTTTTGGTAACATGAAAGTTACCATTAACCAATTTCTTATTTGTCAACGACCTTTATGTTCAAATTTACAAAATATGTATAAAATATAGCCGAGAGGTTGTCATTGTAAATGCACATTTGGAACTCATGAGTATGTATGTAATTGGCTCACGCAAATCACATGTACTTCCTTTTTGGCTCTATCTATGAGATTGTGATTATGACTGACTTGAAGTCGTTTTCACTACTATTAAAACATCCACTTTAGTGTTTATGTTGCTCTATTAGAATTTCAGTACCAATATTTACTCCGAATTAGATCCTCATCTTCTTTATTTTATTTTATAATGTCAGGTTATCACTCCAATAGCACCCTTAAGCCATCATGTATATTGGTTGTTATCTAATTATAGACATATGTCATCTAATTCGTTGTGTTTTTAGGTCATAATCAGCTTCTTGTATCTATTGATATTCATAACGTGTCACTTTTTTTCCTGCATTTTCCCCCATGCACATTTGCTCACACGTTTGTTTGTATGCTCTAGCATGATTACATTCTCTACAGGTAGGATATTTCTACTCAATTTGTGAATGTGTAGTGAAAGATTCAGAAACTACTTGGATCATATCAATGGAAAAAAAGTATGTAGATCATAATTCATCTATATTTTACTCAGAACTATGCTCTTATTAATTTTTGTTAGTTCTTCTATAGATCAAAGAGCTTTGCGCATGTCTATGTGAGTGGAATGTGCATCCCTTGAGAAGGTAGGTAGGTGGTGGTGCTATTGCCTTTTGAAAATCTTATTGGATACATGAAACCATTTCGATCAATTTTAGGTGGTTTCAACTTTCATGTATACAATTATCATGTTGATGGTGCTCATGTTCAGGAGAGATTTGGGGTTCTCAAGAAAAGGAAGGATCTAGAAAGTTTTACAGAAAAATGTATTATTCTTATTGTTATGTTCTACAAACGCTTCTTATAATGGTTTCATTACATTCATATATGTTAAATGTTTCATATGCTAATAGATTTTGACAAAAGGATCTCGAAACAACAACAAGAAGAGGAGGAACGTCGCTTAACCCAAATGATGTAAATCTCGAGTTCAGGGCTGTTATATAGCACTTGGTGTATATGGAAAAAAGTTCTACCTACAGACATTATTATATGTGATTTGACGCTTTGAACCAGGATATGTTATATGTATTATTATGTAATGATTTTTAAATATATTATATACATATGTTTCTATGGAAGTTAGGATGACAGCCCAATTACAATTTTATTTGCTATATATATGTTATTAGATGTGCGACCATATTAAAATTTTCAAATAAATTTATAGATGTTTTCTTGTTCAAGCCCAGATTTGAAATTGGATAAGGTGTTTCCAAATAATTTTTAAGAGACAGAAAGCTGCATGAACAAGTCTAAAACCATTGTCAAATTAGAAATCCAAATGACTAAGCAAACATTGATGTAGTAAGATAACATTTTCCTACAAGTGTAGAAACATAATTTAACTAATCAACCTCCATTGCTTCATAATCACTTACAACTTCCTTCCCCGCGCTCTCAATTTCATCATTTGTCATCCGGTTTAAATATTCAATCATACACTTTTGTTTGTCCTTAATTGTGTTCTGAAGCTCATCCACCTGCAAGAGATAAACAATTTTTAGACATTATTTTCAATTGCTTTCAGACACTAAATTGAGTACAATCTGCCTTTTGAACCAAAACCCAATGGATTCGTAGAAGAATTTGAGAATATCTTAGAGATGTTTCTTACATTTGTACTAGCCTTCCATTTTTTAAAGTTGGACCTCTCAACATCCAAGGAAAGAAGTCTTTGACAGGGGGAATCCAATTGATTCCCCAAAAATTATCACAAGACAAAGCACAAATAACCCTTGGTC